>NC_090936.1:894941435-895242598 GCF_040938575.1 Ambystoma mexicanum | reverse complement strand
GATCTGCACAATTTCAACAGCCAGTAGTTGTCCGATCGGGGACAACTATTGGTTTCACTCATGCCCCACACCTAGGCTGTCTGGCTCCATGGATGTGGAATGGAACCAGATAATCAAACTCCCTTACTAGAGAGCGAACTCATGCACATCCCTACACACACCCACACACCTCTACACACACACACACTTAAAAGGCAAATGTGAAAAAAGCAAAACGAAGGGCGGGTGGGGGGGTACCGTGGTACCGTAGAAACTATTAAGGAAAAGTTGGCAAAAGAGAAATATTTCCTAACACTACCTGATCAGGAAATTGTTTTGACTAACAGAATAAGCTGAGCAACATTTCTTTTGGGTGAGGGATACAAAACCAGCCACAATTTACGTAACTAAGGGAGCAAATCCCTATCCTAAGCTGGAACTTATATTCTCATTGTGTCTCTTTGTGTAGAGGTAGTCGTACATAATTAGGTTTGTGAGGGTTTGTACCGAGGACTGAATTTGATTGCCCATTGTGTTAGCATGGGGAAGCCTCATAGGTGTAGGGTTTATAGGAAGTTTCGTTTAGTTCTTTTAATATGTCTTCTTAGCCGTCTACTATGCCTCACTTAACGCACGACAGAAGGGCTTTTGTCCTAACCTGGCTTGGGCAGCTTTACTGGCATTTCAGTCAGGTGATTCTTGCAAGATACCAAACCATGTGACCCAACTCCCCTTGTCGCATTGCTGCAAAAAAGTCCTAGAATCACCACCTATTATTGCCCACTTGTTCCTTTTATTGAGAAGCAGAAGGTAAGAACCAGTTAGGAAGATTATTTTGTCCTTGTTGGCGTGGATAACACTAAAACATCTATAACTGCAATATTTCTAAAAACAAGCCTTACAGGGCACTTGGGAGATGGGCTCCCATGTGGAGCTGCATAGATGGAAACTAAGAAGGAAATGGGTCATCCTTTAGGATGGGGATTGTTAAAATGGATTTCTATAATCAACCCTGAGAGGAACATTTTAGAAGGTCACCATAGTTATGGTGTACAGCGAGTCTACGATTTTAGCCAAAACCCAATCAAGCGATCTTGGGAGAGCAGTCAGGGCTTAAATATTATGAGTGTCAGTGGTCTAGGGCCTCAGAGTTCACACAGAATAACGCACAATAATTCAGTTTAGCCAGTATGTATACAAGTAGTTACTTATAAGGCCTTTAGGAACACACTAAGAAATGAAACTAGCAGGTAGTATTGGACAAAACCATATATTACAAATGCATTAATTCACCAGTAGGTTCACCTACAATGCTTAACCAGGTAAGTGAGCTAAGTAATCGGATGCAGTTAAAATTAATAGAATGTGTCCAGCCCCAAGATGTATGGGGCCTAGTTTCCAATACAGGTTTCTTCAAGGAAGGTATTTTCTAAAATGATGCAGTGGGCTTGTGATGGTGATTTCAAACAGTTTTGAAATATTTAAATGTGAAAGAATTTGTCCAATGGCAGGTAAGTTCTTCTTACTTCTAGTCCCAAGGCTAGCCCAGGTGTAGGATACTTGACCCAGGTTCAATGACCAAAGTTAAGTGAAGAGCGTATCCCGTTGTTTTACCAACAGGAACTAGTTTTAATTAATTTACTTTGAAGTAATTCCTTCGACAAAAACTAATTGAAATATATAGGTGGGGTGTATGGAGTTAAAAGGGCTGGCGAGGTGTTTGAGGTAGGGGGAACTAGTATAAGGAAAGGGGTGAGGGGGTGTTTGGGGCGGGGGAATCAAAGTTTCCCCGTACTGACGAGTGAGTTTTCCCATAACACGCAAAAGGGAAGTGGTCCTGAAGGCTTTACTTCTCTTCAAAAGTCAAGACGGGTTAAAAAAATAGGCAAAAAGAATGGTGTCCAACTGGAACCAATGGAGGGAAAGGTGCAACAGAGAAAACCTTTCCTAACGCGGATATTGGGAAAATGGGCTAATTGTCCATGAGGGGACCGTAAAGAGGAGGGTACAATAAATAGTACATTCAGAGGGATGTGTATGCTGTCCTAGTTCTGGCATTGACCTCTAACCAAGGGGCTCATTGGTGCTAAAGGAAAGTAAGGAGGGAGTTTCTGTGAAGCACCAGGAGGCTGGCACAATACGAGAGTATAATGGGCAGTGGGCCACAGCCCCAATCCTCCACAGCCCTTGAAAGCACTTATCTTCCCTGGTTTCATTAAGGGTGTGAATACACAGACCAGAAGGCACCAGTTTGTCTCCTTAAGAGTTGGAAATAATTTGAGGAATGGAATTTATTTCAAGAGTAATCTAGGTGGCTTTTAGATTAGTGGCAGCACCAACTCCCCAGCACAAGAGCATTGCAAACTAATGACCAGATCCAGTAGAGCTAACCTTGGCACCCAGTGGTGGCGGTAGAGGGACAGCAGAGGTAAACCTACCCAAGATAATTTGTCCAAAAAAAAACTTTTCTTCACTCTCGATAGTCCCTCTTGTACTTTTAGACCTTTGGTTAACCTTCCACTAAATGACACCCCCATCACGCTTTCTCTGTGTGTTTGGTTTATTGATGGCCTGAAAGAACTCTGGTATGTCAAGTGGACAAACTGGCAACAGAGCCTGTACATATCCAGAAGTGTGCATGTTTCCTATAAGAAAAAACTGTAGTGAATTTCTTATTTTTTTTTTCCCCCAGCCTTTGTACTTGCAGTACAGCTGTCCCAACAGTTTAGAGAAAGTCGAACTCTGGGCATGAAGTGCTAGGTTTCCTACTGATGCATTGTTCTTGCTCCTACTTTTCAATAGCTCAGCCAAATCCGTTGATGCTATTACTTAGAAAAAAAATGTCAGCTATCAGCATGTTTTTATTTCCCTTCGCTTTACCTTTGCCACGTTTGTAGTCCTGCTATTTCACCTTTGCAAAAGCCCAAAAGAATATATCCTGAAGGTAGTACTGTAGATAACTTTCTTCCAAATCAGAAACTATACTTCTAATGTATTGTGTCCTCCCATGGATTCCTCATCTTTGATATACCAAGATCCTGCTTGCAGCTTTGAAAATATTTCGACACCATAGGGCGCTCTGCGTTGTCGAGTTGATGTCCCTCAGCAGCTTCATCCCTGTACTCGGACGTGACGTTGAAGTTGGTATAAATACAGACTGCATTGAGTAGGCTGCCGGTCACATGACCAGTCCCTGCCACTCATTTGCTCCGACCACCTCCAGTTTTTGCACCTTCCAAACTTCTACTTGAGGACTGTAGGCTAGCAGCAGGCAGGCGGCATTGAGTAGGCTGCTGGTCATGTGACAGGCCCTGCCAATCAGTTGCTCCACCCACCACCTATTTAGTCCTCCTTAGTCGTTCTCATCGCTGGCATCCTCAGCAAAGGACGTGTACACACAAGGATGTCGCCTGTTTGTGCTGTTTCGGGCCTGATACGGCAAAGGGCCTGACCTGCTATCCTGCGTTTCACTTAAAAACGAATCGCTACTACTGCCACTCCACTCACCAAAAGACATCCTCATGCGTCGCCTCCCTCCACAGCCCATCCCCACTCTCACTAGGGTGCGAATGGCCAAGTGCCCTGTGAGTAACCTCATCAATATTGCCCTTGCCCCCCCACCCAACATCCACGGACCACCTGCTCATGCCCTCTCATGTTGATCAATGCTTGCTCTGCAATATCTCATGCTGCAAGTTTCACTGGCGTCTTGTACAACAACCTTGATGCTCTGTTCATCACTGAAACATGGTTTACCCCATCTTCCCTGCATGTTTTCGACGTCCTACCTCAAAGTTACTGCATCCAACATGCCGACTGACCATGAAGGGCAGCAGGTGGGAGTGGCAATCGTCCCCTCTCCCAGAAAAAGCTCATTTGAATCTCTCTCCTGCCGGTTCCCTCTATCGCACAAGGAATCCATCACCTTCCACCTCATCTACAGACCACCTCACAAGAGTGACATTCATTGCAGAGACCTCCAACGTACTCTTATCTGCCAAATTAGCCACGTCGGTCTTAGTGGTGTTTTGTAAAAATAAAAGGCCCTATACTAAAAAAAAAAAAAAAAAATTAAAAAAACTATTACCAATCCTTACCTCTAAATAAAACAAAATGTGAAGTGGGTATGAAATGCAAAAAAGGAACAGTGTCCAAAATATGTCAGAACGGTAGAGCAATAAAGTTCCCTTCCCCGCGTTTTCTGCTCTGGGTAAGGTAGAGATCCAAGATGGCCGGCCATGGGAAGAGGAGGTGCTTAAGAGCCTCTCCCCACCAGGCCGGAGCAAAAATCTACATATAAGCAACAGACAAATTTGAGACCATCGTGGGTGATAATAAATATCTAAACAGAATACGCCCCTCCATCAGGGAGATTCTGATGACTACATACATACACAGCAGCACACCTTGGGAAGGTGGAAACTGGTGGTCCATATAAGGAACTGAAGGGAAACACGTGGGTGCAGGGCACAAAGCATACAATGGAACACAGCCGGAAAGCGAACAAAGGGGGTTGGGGCAAGAACTTAAGAAGCGCAGAGGCCTAAGGCGAGGGGAGAGGGAACCCACGGAGAAGTGAATAGAATCATACCTGTAGTTCCAAACATTAGGCGAACTGGTAAAACACAGATTGGGCTACCAGAAGGGACTCTGAAACTGCGCAAGACAAGCCTACAGAATAAGCCCACGGAACTGCGGACCTTCTTAGCGACATGTCCGAAACGAGGGGGAAAGTGGGGGTGACCAACTAACTCCCCAAGCAAAACGGAGTACGAGCATTAAACAGCTGTGGAGTACGGAGGCAACGGCAACCACGCAGAGCAGAGGAAAGAAACAAAGCCTGATGCAACAGAAAGACCGGAACAGGAGGTGCAATGGCATTGTGCAAAGAAGACCTGCAGAACTGGTTTAGGGAATTCCAAGACCAATTTATGGCCTCCTTCCAAAAGCAATTTGAGACCTTTAAAAGTTGAAATGAAGCAGTCGGTGCAGGAAATAAAACGTGATGTGGCCAAACTGGAAGAAAGGACAGACCTAATTGAGAGGGCAGTCCAGGAAATGGAGGAGGACTCGGAAATAAATGAAGAGGCCCTGGAACAGCTAGCGTGCCTTACGCACAACTTAGAAATACAGTCCAAAGATTTAGGAAATCGTCCATGTAGGTCCAATATAAGAATTAAGAATCTCTCTGAAAAAGTGGAGGACAAGGACTTGAAAACCATTGTACAACAACTCTTTGCAGAAATACTGGCAGCAGACACAGAAGATATGGTTCAGACCGATCGGATACATCGGGTTGGCCAGTGTAGATCAGGGGAACCAGGGGCGCACCCTAGAGATGTTCTGGTAGCAGCAACATCTTATGCACCGAAAGAACACATTTTGCAGTAGGCGAGGCTGGCAGGCCAGGTACGAATTAATGGGGAGGAGGTGCAGCTATACTAAGACCTGGCGCAAGCGAACATTGCAGAAGAGCAGGCCGATCGGCCCAGTGGTCAAATATTTGGCCTCAAAATGGACAAAGGTACAAATGGACATTTCATTTTGGACTGCTTTTTACGTGGGAAGGAAGGCAACATAGAATTACCACATGCGAAGAACTAATTCTGAACCTGCAAGGAAATTGCCAGGACGTAAGCAAGGGACAAAGGAGAAGACAGAAGCCGCAGGAAGCCGTGGGACTGGAAAACAGTCACCAACAATGGCAGAACAGCCAATAAGAAATAAAGGGGTGGCAGAAGCCATGGACAGAGAACACATACAAACAAGATGGTCAAGTAAGAAGGGGTAGGGTTTCATAAGCAAGAACCCCCCCACCCCTCCCCGAAGTAGGGGATACAAATTTGTCGATGATACAATGAACGGCCCAGGGGGCGGGAGAGGAGACAAACTATTTCTCCTAGTGGGGTTTAGTATTCCCCATGCAGATCTCTGGGGGGGGCTTAGCGGGCCAGGCGCGGCGGACACTGTCTGAGCATTCATAGGAACCTGCACCCTCCTCAGGGAGTTGGGAGGGGATTGGGCATTATGTTGCGGACTGCGGGGATGGGGGGCTAAGGGGAAGGGATGGGAAGAGGGGCATAGTTCCAGGGCTCGGAGACTAAGACCAAACAGAATAAATGGAGGATAAGATGGAAGCATTAAAAATAACCTACAACGCGAGGGGACTAAATACCCCCATTAAGAGGAAAAAGGTGGAACTGCTGACTAGGGAGATGAAAGCAGACTTATTAATGTATCAGGAGACACACATTAAGTAAACAGAAAAAAGACTAGTAAAGATGAGGACACTTACAAAGATAACAAGCTATCGCTGGGGAGAAAAGGGCGGGAGTCCTGATAACAATACAATACAGGTACAGGGAGAGTTGGCTGACAAAAGGTCGACCTAGGCTTTATCTCCCTCTCGGATCATGCCCTGATCGTAGCAACATTCAACCTAGGACACAATGAAGTGGGTTTGTGGAAATGGAAGTTTCCCACTGAACTCCTAAAAGACCAGGTTCTGCTGGACTCCATAAGGGGGAAAAATAGAACAATACTTCTTGGATTATGACCAGAGAGATATAACGCCGGGAGTAGTCTGGGACGCCTTCAAAGCGGTGGTAAGGGGCGGGGGGGGGGGGATAGTCTTAAAAGTGGTAAGGGATAAACAGATACGCAGGTGGGAGGAGGAGCTGGAAGGAAAACGTAGAGATCCAAGAAGAAATGACAAAGAACCCAAATAAGAAACTGAGACTAGCACTCGGACATGGTCAGGGCCAGTTGGGTACCCTACGTAGCAAACGGGCAGAAAACTCACTCTATACCTAAAACATTGGTATTATATAAGCGCTAATAAGGCAGACAAACATCTAGCCAGGGGATTAAAGGCAAGAAAGAGTAGAGCGGTTATGAAATTCTGTGACAAACAGGGGCAGGAGAAGAACCAGGATGAGGAAATGGGCGAAATATTGAGAGACTATTACCAAATCCTATACACATCCGATACTCCGAAATTGGACAAACAGGATGAATATTTAGAGAACCTTGACCTCCCCAGATATCAGAGGTGGACAAGGAAATGTTAGAGGGAGACCTACTCAGGAAGAAGTCTGGAAAGTGATAAAAACAAAACTGCCGAGCAAACAAAGCTACGGGTCCGGACGAATATCTGGATGGCTTCTATTTAACCTTCAAGGATATTTTGGCCCTTAAACTAACAAAACTCTATAATTCGTTCAAAACACAAGGTAACATTACCCGATCCATGAATGAGGTGAAACTGGTGGTTTTTCCTAATCGGGGCAAAGATCTAGAACTCCCAGGATCATTCCGCCCGATAGCCCTAATACATCTAGATGCAAAGCTATATACTCCTACGTCCCATCCCATTTTCTCAATACTTGTGGAGGCATTCTGTCCTTCGGGACGGGAATGGAGCACATTTGATAAAAAGCATCAAAATTGAAAATGTTTTGTCCTTTTCTATTTACACGGGGTACTGAACGTGCCCGTAACCCCGCCCTCCTGAGCTCCGTCCGGCGCATCGCCCTTCAGTCCTTTCTCCGCATGGTCGGGGCTGCACGCACTTGCATCATCGGGAAGGTGTTCCCGTTGTCCTTCTCTCCTGCTCCGGTTCTACGATCGTGTAGTCGTCCATCTATGCTGGAGCGTCTGGGATTTGTGTCCTGTTCTTTGTGCAAACGTTTCGCTAGGGCGGATTCCCATTCTCCCTGCTTGAAGTGTCCTGGGCCGGGCCACCGCTGGGATTCGTGCTTCTACTGCACTTCCCTTTCCGTCCGGGCACTCCAACGCTGTCTTCCTCAGTGGGAGGATGTCTTTCAGTGTGTTTCTCCACCTCATCTACAGCTTTTCATCGAAGAAAAGTAGAAATACCTAGTAAGTTCTTTACTTTTTATGGCACCCTGGCTGGGGGACTCCTTCCTGGGGTATTCTCAGTCCGGGAGGGGCTCGAGTAGCTCTACCACCAGGATTTCTCCTGAGGTGCCTCGCATGCCTAATAGACATAGCAGTTTTTTCTCTGATGGTTCCCGCGACGGACCTGCCAAGACCGGAACACGTTCCGAGGATCACCTGTCGGGTGCTAAACGTCAGCCCAGTTCATCTGAGGCCTTGGACACCGGGTTTCGCTCTGAGGTCTCAGTTTCTAGAGCTTTCCATATAGACACCGGGGTAAGCCATGAGGCCTCCTTTTCTGGAGCATTCTGTAACAAGCCACGGCTTGAAGCCCCTCGCAAGGGAGCTACACATGCCGGGACGAAACCCGAGGTTCCTCTTGTTGAGGCTAAGGTCTGTACAAACAAAACAGAGAGACATGTTCCTAAGGTCTTGTCTGTAAGGGTGATCCCTCAGTATTCCCCTGCTCATTGCGGTTATACCAGGTCTGTCGAGGGGGCAAAGAGGGCAGTCATGCACCGTAACTCCTCTGTTACCGGCTCTGCCAAGGTTCCTCCCCTGGAGGCTATTGTTAGGGCCACCTCTAAGATGTCAAGCAAACATCTGAGACACTCCCCCAGTACCGGCTCTGCCGAGGATCCTTGTGTCAAGGCTAAAATGTTACTCAAGTCCCTTGACCAGCCTGAGGAGGCGATTGCCCAAGCTGCGGCCACGCTTTAATCCAAGCTGGCCTCTGTGCCCTTTAAGTCTTTGCCAACTAAGCACTACAACTTCGGCAAGCAAATACCAAGCTGATCCTGGCGTCGGCTAATTTGAAGCTATGGAAGGAGCTGGCTGATTTCCAGGAGTGCATTCCTACGGATAGGCTAGAAGACTTCAAGGCCAGTTTGTCAGATGCTAGGGTGTTGGCACAGGATATCCTGGAGGCTGCGGCACACCATATGGATACTTGAGCTCAAGGCCTGATGGTGGGAATTGACCCCTCCCGACAGGCTTGGCTCCATGCGACAAAGTTGTTTTTCGAAGGCGGTGTAAAATAAAGTTCAGGACCTTCCCTTCAATGGAAAAGAGTTGTTGCATTCTTCTACGGATGACAAGCTCACAAAGACCAAGGCAAGTACCCAAACCGCCAAATCCTTGTCGGTCCTGGCAAAGGTCCCCGCTAAGGCCCCTTATACTCAGAGGTCAGGGTCTTTGCCTCTATCCTTCTCTGACCGTCCGGCTGGTGGCACCCATCGAAAACAACAACGTGGTCAGTTTTTCTCTGAGCCTTCAGCCTCCTCTCCAGGAGCAGGTAGTCTCCCTGCTGACAAATTTGCAAAATATTTTTTGTCGGTCGCACGATATTCCGGTGGGAAGCCGAATCTAGTCTCATCTGGAGGCGTAGCAGACCATCACCGACGATCAGTGGGTTTTGTCCATCACTCGGGCAGGCTTTTACTTGCCCCCCCGCCCCCACCCTTCAATCCTCCCTTCCAGCAGAGCCGAGGTTCAGAAGCTTCTAGACCTCAGGGTGGTGGAACCTGTTCCCCTCAGGGAGCAAGGGGAGGGATTCTCCTCTCGACTGTTCACGGTGCCCAGACCCAACCAGGCTGGCCTACGTACCATCCTCTACCTTTCCCAGTTCAACCTTTCTCTTCCCCAAGAGAAATTCAAGAGGATCACAACCTGCCAGATAAAGTCCTCTCTTCAGGACGACGACTGGCTCAGTGTAGTGGACCTTCAGGACACATATATACACATCCTGATATAGAGGCCGCATCGAGTATCTGCGGTTGTCCCTGGGAGGGCAGCATTTTCAGTTCCGTGTGCTGCCGTTTGGTCTCGGCTCGGCCCCACGCATCTTTACGAAGATGTCGTTGGTCATCGCAGCTTTTCTTTGGCTACAGGGCATTCATGTATATCCGTATTTGGACAATTGGCTCCTACGCAGCCCTTATCCACAGACGGCATTGAGCAATCTCCAGTCTCTCCCAGACATGCTCAGATTGACACTGTCCTTCCGTTCATTTCTCATCTGGCTGCTTAGCATTCATGTCTTATCCTGTAGGACTTACTTTGTCGACTATTGCCACCTACCTGTCCACTGACGCCTGTTCCTTTTCTTTGACAAACCCAGTCATTAAAAGGCATGTCGCAGGTTTGTTATCTTTTTCTACCTGTATGCAATCCTCACTCAAAGTGGGATTTACGTGTGCTTTTGACCGCCTTATGCAATAAACCATTTGAGCCCATGGCTACGACGGATCTAAAGTACCTTTCTTGGAAGGTTGCCTTTTTGATTGCATTGACTTCGGCAAGGCGAGTAAGCGAGCTTCAAGCTTGATCCGTGGGACACCCGTTCCTTACCTTTCATAAGGATAAGGTTGTGCTCCACACTCATCTTTCATTCCTTCCTAAAGTAGTGACTGATTTTCATTTGAATCAATCTCATTGCCTGTCTTTTTTTCGGAACCCGGCCTCATGCGCCGAGAGAGTATTACACAATTTAGATGTCAGACAGGCTCTGAAGTTCTATCTAGACAGGACAACAAATGAACTCAGGGGCTCCTCTGAATTCTTACTTTCGGAGACCCGAAAGGGAAACCTGCTTCAAAGGCTACGATCTCCCGATGGATTTCCTCCTGTATTTCAGAAGCGTATACCATTCAGGGCCTTCAGCCTCCAAAAGGCATTCATGCTCATCTTGCACGTGGCAAAGTGGCGTTCCCTGGGAAACCATTGCCAAAGCAGCTACGTGGGCTTCCCCAATAGCTTTTTGTAAGCATTACTGCTTGGATCTGAGCTCCAGGGCCGATGTTCAATTCAGTCCGGCTGTTCTTAAGGACCTTTTTCAGTAGGGAAGTTCCATCCACCCGTATTACCTGTGAGGAGTGTTTTAGAATCTCTCACGTATGGAGGAAAGGGGACGGGACCTAGGAGTAGAAGTTACTCACTGTCGGGACTACCTTACTCCTTGTCCATAGTCCCCTACACTAATAGCACCAAATCAATCCGGGTTTATTCTGACAAGGCAAACGTTTGGTCACATGTGTAGAGTATGACATCTAATAGAAAAATCACAAAAAATGACACAAACTCCGGCAATACTAGTTTCATTGGATGCAGAGAAAGTGTTCGATAGGTTAGAGTGGACGCAGTTATTCCACACAATGGAACGAATGGGGTTTGGACAAAAATGTCTCCAAATGGTTAAGGTTAACCATCGCTCACCTCGGATGTAGGTAGCCATCAACTGAATACTGCCAGAACCAGTGATCCTAAGGAGGGGCACAAAACAAGGCTGCCCATTGTCATCGCTATTGTATGCAATATATTTGGAGCCGCTATTGGCTAGGATCCGGGAGTTGGAGGAGGTGAAGGGGATAGCTATGGCGGGAGGGGAACACAAAACCATGGCATTACCAGACGATATGCTGGTAGCACTTACATCCCCGGAACGCTCCCTGCCGGGACTTATGAAGTAACTGGAAAGGTTTTGGGCAATATCGGGACTAAAAACGTATAAATAAAAGTCTGAAATCTTAAACTTAACGGCACATCAGGATAGGATAGAAAGTTTCGCCTAAGATACGCAGTTACAAATGGTAAAGGCAGGGATAACCTACCTGAGGATCACATTAACACCATCAGTTAGCCAAATGTATAAAGCAAATTACCCAAACCTGTTATAAAAAATTAAAATGGCAATAAGGACATGGAACCAATAATGACTTCTTGGTGGGGCAGAACGGTGGCAACAAAAAGGCTGGTCTTACCAATACTATTATATAATTTCCAAGCCTTGCCCATTAGGATAACAGTTACGGTTTTTAAATCCCTTAACAAAACCATAAGAACATATATATGGAAGCAAAACACAACAAGAATAGTAATACCAATGATGACGGCACCAAGAAATTGGGGGGATTAGGGGGATGGCATTCCCCATTTCCGTAGGTACTCTGAAGCGGCCCGGTTACGGGTAATAAAGGAATGGGTAGCGGACACCCCACAACAGATATGGGCAGCGGGATCCCCATTCTCGAGGTCTGCTATGGTTTGAGAGACAACATGGGCATCTGAATGTCAAGATAAGTGAAGTGGTAGAAGCGGGGGTCGAATTATGGGATGTAGTGATCAAGAGATGGACACTGACAACATACCCCTCCCCGTTCCTCCCCATGTTTGAAACCCAAGACTTCTGATTGGGGATGGATACGGCCTCCTATAAAAATGGGTACAGACAGGATGCTGTGCGATTAGGGATATGTTTCAGGGGCAGAACATTGACACTCCAGGAATGTAATCGGGCCCTGGAGTTAACAGTTAAGAACACCTTTAAGTATACCCAGCCCAGACACTGGCTCATGAACCGACCCACCCCCACCATCCACATACGACAGGCAGCCACTAGACAACTGACACCTTTCGAGCTAGTCACGACGACCAATATGGGAACAGGAAATTGGTCTCGAACCTCTATAGGTTTCTGAAAGCTCAGAGGGAGGAAGTGAGGTGGAATTATATGGTGAAGTGGGAAAAGACATTGGGGAAATAGATAACAAACAGTGGGAATACATGTGGGGAATTATTCCAAAACTAATGCGTTCAATACAAGCACGGGAGATGTGGCAAAAAGTGATACTTCAATGGCACTATACACCAGAGAGGCTACATAAAATGTTCCCTGGAACACCGGACAGGTGTTGGAGGGGGTGTACAAGCAAGGGGGACTGGAGGCACATTTGGTGGAACTGCCCGGTAATCCAACAGTACTGGTATGGGGTAAGGGAACAAGTAGGCAAGATGGTAAGAGGAACAGAGCAGCTCCAGGAAATTATCTGGATGGCAGGGATGTGGGAATCGGGCCTGGGAGGCCTCACTAAAGTGCAGAAAAGGGACTTCGTGAACATGGTAATAGCAGCCTGGCTCTCAATAGCTCAACACTGGAAGGACAGATCAGCACCCATGATTTGTGAATGGTTGCAAAAAGTATTTCATTTTGTATCCTTGGAATGGGTAACATACAAACTACAAGGGGCCCAAAAGGCGTGTAATGAAGAAAGGAGGCAAATACTAAGACATTTACAAAGTGACTATATGCAACAATGGTGCCACCACAACATTAGAATAATGGACATCCTACAATCATAATGGAACTTTCTCAGAGACTGGAACTCGACACTGGGGAGAAGGGCACGGGGGTTGGAGAATGATAATTGAACGAATGTGGCAATATAAGTTTATGAAAATAATAAAAACAAGTAAAAATAAGTTCTATTTGCAGTATACCTTCCTGGCAGAGGTCTTTCGACTGGGTATCCACATGATGGATACCAGACCCACTCCTACTGCAGGGGATTCTCTCCATGCTGGGGAAGGGTTCAGTGGAAAGGGTACCTGTAGTGGAGCATTTCCAAGGTTGGTACTACACCTATTTTCTGGTTCCCAAGCACTGAGGACTGCGACCCATTTTGGACCTTAGAGGCTTAAACAAGTTCCGATTCAAGATGGTCACTCTTTCTTTCAAAGATCCTCCAAGCCCTTCAGTTCCAGGATTGTATGGTGCCATTCGATCTTCAGGATGCTTACTTTCATGTGCCTTTTGTGATGAATCCAATGGAGGCATCAGATTCCCTGGCGATGACCTCCTTCCATGTAGAATGGCGGCCACTACCTGATCCTAATCCTGGGGCCGGCTTTGAGTGAGGATCACATGGGAGGAGAAAACTACCAGGGAGATGTCATGATTTCATTGGGTGAGACGCAGTATCTCACCCCCCCTCCCCTCCCCCCTCCCATGAGGCAGACCCTCTAATACCAAGACCTTTTTCCACGAGGAAGACACTCTACTACCCAAGACCTTTTGTCAGCTGCTTGTTCCCCCTTGTAGAAGTAGAGACCTCTTCACATTTCTGGTCAACCACACATATATGACCTTAATACACAATGTTCCAACACGTTTTGCTTCTGAGGTGCATTTATGTAAAATCACTGAGAACTATTTAAACACCATGGGGTCGATTCATGGAAATATCTACACAGAAAATAGGGACTTTGCGCGCCAAACCGTGCGCAAAATACCGTTTGTTGGTCCATGGAATCTACTGCGCTGTACTTTTTTGTACTTTGCGGGGACTTAGGCCTTGCGCGAGACAGCACGCAGAGCATGGCTGTGGCTTGCGCAGAGGGCAGGGTAGGAGGCTGAACTTGGAAAATGAGGAAGAACAAGGGAAAATGTGGGCGTTATGAGGGGCGACCCTCAGGCAGTCAATCGCATGCCCTCTATTGTGGGGAACGATACGTATTCATGGATCCGAGTGTGAAACCTCTGCAGGGAAATGGTCGCGAAAAGCCCTCATACTATCCGCCTCCCGAAGACAGGCGTACAGACACTTTCGCATAGGATTCATCGAGTAGAGGTAAGATCGGGTGTCTGATTTAGGGGTCCGTGTACGCAGCTGGGGTTCCGATCTGACTTGGGGGTGCGCAGTGTGGTGGGGTGCAGGAATGGTTTACAGGGGTTTGCACGCAGATTTTCTAAGTTTTACCCGAGTTAAGGTAAATCGTACGCATGTTGTCAGGGTCCTGGTAACAGTTACGCGGGACCCGCGCGCAGGGTCCCGGGACTGCAGGCCTGCTTGCAGGAGACCCCATGCAATGTTTGAAGGGTGCATGCATTTCGTGCCCCGGGAGCATGCAATGGTAGCTGTTTTGACTGTTTTTGCTTTGCGTGGGGACGTGTCTGGGACGTTCCGCCACGACTTGCATATACAGTTACTTTGCACTAACAATTCCATGTATACACAGAGCGCACAGATTAACTTATGCGCGCAGTCTTACGCAGAGTCTTTCTCGGCGCGTAGGCTTTGCGGGATCTCTGCACACTTTTCCATGAATCGGGCTCCATATGTGTCCAATGACACTCATGGACTTTAACTCCCAGATGAGGATGATGGAGTGTACAAGGTAGCAATAGTTCGAAGCACAACATGCAGTCTAGTTTTTCCAAAATCACCTCTGCGCGGGATATTTAAACATGGCAAGCGCACTATTGAGTGTGGCCCTGCAGGAGAAGACGTTGGCTCCTTTGGAGAGGCTCACAAAGGTGGAAATCACATACCGGTGTGGTGGAGCAGAGAGGGTCATCCAGTCAGGAGAGATGTGTGCGAGAAATGGAAGTGCTGTGGAAATGCTGCGAGCCACGAGAGAGGTCCTGGGCGATCGGCATCCTGACTAGACAGCGTTCTCCCTTTCGGGACCTGAAGGGAAGCAGGCGTACGACTGCAGAGCCTCGAAGGAAGGTGGAAGGACGTCAGCATGTGGAAAGCAGGGGAAAGCAGCACACAGCAGAAGCGTGAACCAGACTGGAGATGCTGGAGGAAACAGATGAGTCTACCTGAAGCTAGTAGGGACCCCAGGGCGTTCTGGTGACCGCACCAGTGACAGTTTGAATGTGATACCATTATTAAAACTACAAGAAGATTGTCATGATCTCTGCTTCCAAAAGGTCAGGGTTTTCCCAACTCCCTTGGAAGCAGATCCATAACCCAGGTTCCGAGTGCCAACCAGTCCCAATTGGGACCTTTTGGACCCAGTCCTGGCGCCAGTGGCACCAGGCTCATAAATATGCCCAGTCCCAGCGCTGGAAGCGCAGGGCTCATAATGCTTGGGTGGACTTACCTGCAGCAGACCATGCTGCTTACTTGCCTGCCAGTTGAGCCTCTGATCCTCTTCTGTTTGGAACTACTTTTCCTGTTGGGTGGGGCAGGAGCCACTCCCTAGATTCAGAACACTGGAACTCTTCTGCAAAGCAGGAACTCTTTTCTTACCTAGGCGTGGCTGTGGAAGGAGACACCTAAGCACTACAGGAGGCTATTTAAACCACACCCGATGGATGAATCTTGCTTTGCGTTATTCTGCATCCTCTGCAGCAGAACGCTCATCATGTTTTCTGCATCTGATCCTTTGCCTAAGGAAAAAGGCTTACCATCCTGAATCCAGTCTTCAGCAACACCTATAAAGACAAGAAAGAACAGGTTAGCATTACGGTCTTCAGTGACAGCTCTTCACTTACCTGGTCCATCGGCTGTCCCCAACGCCTCGCGCTGCATTCCGGCATCTGAAAGACAAAGGCTTACCTACTCTTCGTGCGCTCCGGAGGTCTTCACACTGCATTCCGGCATCTGAAAGACAAAAGCTTACCAACTCTTCGCACGCTCCGGAGGCCTTCGGTGCTGCATCCCGCATCTGAAAGACAAAACAAGGTGCGTTTAAAGACATTGGGGAACTTTAATACTCACGTGCCATTACTCCTTTCCACATCTAACCCAGTGGGTATTCCGGCACCCTGCAGCCGCTCCGAACTTGTACCTGCAAAATAAAAAGACAGTTAGAGGGCATCGTGAAGCAGGCAACAAGCGCTTGCTTACGTGCTTCCAGGCGCTTCTATTCATCACACGGGCTCCATCTTCAACTCACTTCAGCCCGTCATCCGCCATCGCCGGAACCCTGCAAAACAAGAAACATCATTACTAAAGACTTTAAAGACATTAGAATTACTCAAAACTTACCGTTCGTGCAGTAACGACGGACAGCAGTCCTCTGAAGTCAAGAGGCCTGCTCCCCTTATCCAGTGAAGAAACTGGTTACAGCACCCTGCCCCGAGGCAGATGGAGAGCACGGCGTTCACTTACCTAAGGTGAGAGCGTTAACCTTTGGGGTTCTACAGGAGAAGAGAAAGGGAAGAAGAGAGAGACATTCAATAACCCAGTTCCTTAATCCCATATTTTCTATCTGCAGACATTTTACCCTTCGAGCCAGACATACAGTGCACAGAGGTCCAGCCCAAAGAGCCAGCCGTGTGTTACACATCACCTTTGAAGATACGGTATACGCCCAGTCAAGACCGGCGCCTCTACGGGAATCAGGTGAGCGTTACAAAGATTGTTTGAATGCGGAAAAGGCAATGTACAATCCCCAATGATTGAACATACCTTACTGCAATTATATATATATATATTTCTGATGTTTGTTAATCTGCTTAGAATCACATGCTGTGCATAGGTCCGACATCCAGTGGTCACTGCGGAGTATTGCATTTTGTTTTTCGTAGTCGAAAAGGGGACGTCGACAAGGCGTGTCTGTAACACTATCCCTATAGTGACGTGCGTTGTACCCATAATCCCTCATGCGTCGAGGTCCCTCAGATTGTTTTTTTCCGCCCAGCTTCTGGTCGCCTTACGCGGAGCTCCTAGAGAGACATTGCAAATACTTACTATCGGACCTCGGTCCTTAATTATACTTATTATATTGTTAAAGATCCCTCCCCTCGACGTTAGCCTTTCTCTGCCGAGCAAGTTTTCGACGGAGGGGAAGAGACGGAGGAGATCCTTCGGCGCTGCCGAACATGTGGCCTGGCCTCGCCGGCCAACATACAGTAGGGAGAGTGGGGGTTCGAACTTTTATCTTCTCTTTGAGAATGTCTTTCTTTCTCCCCTATCTTTCCCTTGGGGTTGTTATCACCAGTTATTATTGCCTCAGCTATGGAGAGGACACTTTTTAAGTTTTGCCCACGCTGTCATAAGGAGGACAGCTGTGCGGCCTGTAAGCTCTTGAAACCAAGAACTCTTAAAGAACGCAAAGTTAAGAGGTGGGCGGACTACGCTATGTCGAAGTCAGTTTCCTCACCCGCCGCCGCTGTTACAGAAAGTGACGAGGAGGGTGATAACTCGACGTCCGTTACGGAAGTCATTAACCCCCAGAAGGAGCGTTCCTCGACGTCCGTCCCCGGCCCCGACGGGCTCGGCTCACGCCCTGCTCATGGGGATGAACACCCCGGCGACAGGGACGCACACAGACCCCATAGGCCTAAGCACACAACCCACGGCTCTTCTTCGTCGAAGACGAAGGATCCATCAGCGCCGAAGGGGACGCAGGGCACTCCGGCGTCTACCTCAGACCGTAAGGGTCTCAAGCCCCACCCGCAAACGCAGTCGCGACCAGCGATTGGGCTTTCATCAAACACGGGCGCTACCCCAAAATCATACGACGTAACGCTCCATAGAGCGGCCGTCGAGGAACAACGCGTAACGCAGGCAACGTCGACACCAGAGTCCTCTACTGACAAACTCGCTGTCGAGAGCCTGGCGAGAATTGTTTACGAAGACGCACGTAAGCGGACGACGAAACAAACGTCGAATACCGCACAAAAAGCTATAGAAATGTCGAAAAAGCATAAGAGTAGCCAGGAACTGCCCCTTTCATCTAAGGGCACTTCGGAACTACCAGAGGGCTTTTCAGATGGCGACGAAAACCTTTCTTCAACGTTGTGGGAGCGTTCTAAGCGTTTTGAAGGTGAAAACACTGCTTTCCCCCCTCTAGACTATTCAGGGGTCCCCCATGAGACCCTTGAAAGACTCCATTCTTGTATGGAGAAAATGGAAAGGTTTTTGGGAAACCAAAACCCACCCACACCCAAAAGACTAAGAGAATGGCCCCAGGATGACCCTAGGGGCAAAATTCCTAGGCTGTTTCCCCCTTCTACAGACGTATATGACCTCACGGAAGAGGAGTAATACCTCCAGGAAGATGAGTGTTTGGGTGGAGAGGAAGAACATGAGGAAGAGGGGTTTGAAGAAGATCCTTACACTAGTGCAGGAGCTTTCGAAGAAGATACAGCTACCTCGCAGCCCTGGCAATCCCCATCAGTGCACTCAGACCCTGATGTCTTTCACCCTTCTCCTCCCAAGGATTCACCTATTGGAAACACCTCTCCCATAGAAGACCAACCTTCACTTAATGCACTATTGCGCAAGGCAGCAGCGCATTTTAGACACAGGGGAGACTCTTCCTGACATAGACTTTGTAGAGAAAGTTATTAAAGAAAAAGCCCCTGTTAGTCAGTCTATTCCGCTCCTGGCTTCTATAAAGAGAAGAATAACTCCTTCCCAATCCTGCCTTAGTCAGAGGGGTCAACCCTCGAATAGAAAAGCTCTTCAGCCCTTCGCCCTCTGACCCGTTGTACATCAGAGGCCATTCTATTCCGGACTCCCTCGTAGTTACTAATACAAGGAAAAGAGCAGGGGTACCACTATCCACTAGTGAGGCACCACCTGACAAAGAGGGCAAAAAGCTCTACGCACTTGGGAAGAGAATCACGACGTCCGCCGCCTTTTCAACCAGGATTGCAAATAACAATTCCCTACTAGCTAGCTACGCAGATGCACAGTGGAGCAAGCTGCGCAGCGAAGCAGAGGATGCACCAGAACCCCTGCGTTCACGCCTGTTAGCTACAATCTCAGAGGGAACTCTTGTAAACCAGGGCATCGTAAAGAACTCCTTAGATGCCGCAGAGACGGCTGGCCGTTCCCTGGTTCAAGGAACACTTCTCAAACGCCATGTCTGGCTGCGCAATTCGGGATTTAAGCCAGAAACCCAGGCTTCCCTGATAAATAAGCCCATAGAAGAAACACATCTGTTTGGGAAAGCAGCTGATGAGGCCCTAGAACATGCGAAGAAAGAGTTTGATACCGTCAAAACTCTTGACCAAATTTCTAGGCCCCCTAACAGACGTGGCTATGGCAATAGACGCTCCTTTCGTGGCCAACGCCAGCAGCAAAACCAACAGCAATTTTACTCTGCTACCAACTGGCCCTCTAACCAGGGTAACAACACCCAGTTCAGTCAAAGAGGCCAACGCCGTGGCAGGGGAAGAGGTCGCGGCTCCAGCCCCAAAGGTTCCACGCCCAATACCAACAAATGACCCCAAGATTCGGGTCCCCTCCCATGCATCACCGGTCGGGGGCCGGCTAACATCGTTCCTTTCAGCATGGGAGGGAATATCGTCAGACCGCTGGGTATTATCCACCATAGCCCACGGATACTGCATCGAATTCAACGGTTCCCCGAAGTACAGACCCCCACGGAACCGACGCATGACACCGGAACACCTCACCATTCTTCTACAAGAAGTAGAAGAGCTACTGAAAAAAGAAGCTATAGAGGCTGTCCCCCTATCTCAGGTAACAGAAGGTATTTATTCAGTGTACTTCCTTGTACCCAAAAAGGACTTAACCATGCGCCCTGTATTAGATCTGCGCCCAGCGAACAAGTTTGTCAAACCCCAAAAGTTTCATATGGTGACCTAGCAGGAAGTAATCCCACTGTTATCACAGGGGGATTACATGACCACACTGGACATGAAAGATGCATACTTTCATATTTTAATGTTGCCAGCGCACAGAAAATACCTCAGGTTCAAGATAGAGAACGAACACTACCAGTTCAGAGTACTACCCTTCGGGATAGCATCTGCACCAAGGGTATTCACGAAAGTACTGGCAGTGGCAGCGGCCCACCTGCGCAGGTTATCCATCCCGGTATACCCTTACCTCGACGACTGGCTCATAACGGGATTCTTACGAAACATGCTTCTCCAATACCCAAAAGACCGTAGACCTTTTGTTCCAACTGGACTTCTCCATCAACGAAAAGAAGTCCAGCTTAGACCCCAGCCAAATCAAACAATTCCTAGGGGCTCTAATTCGAACAAAGGACGGCCTCGTCTTCCCCTCCAACGAGAGGGTCCAAAACATGCTGTTTCAGATCCCCCATTATGTGGCAGGTCGAGAGGTGACGGTACGCAAAGCAATGCGCTTGCTAGGAATGATCGCGTCATGTATTTATTTGGTACCTCACGCGCGCCTGCGCCCAATGCAAGAGTGGCTCAACAGCCAGTGGTGTCAGGCCAGCGGACAATGGGACGATCAAGTGGTGGTCTCGCAGGCCTTGGTTCTCTCGCTACGGTGGTGGACAAAAGAAAACCTGTTATTAGGGAAAACTTTTGCCACACCCGCAGTGGAAGCCCCTCTAACCACAGACGCATCCCTTACAGGATGGGGGGCTCACCTATCCCATCACACTGCTCACGGAGCGTGGACTCCGAGCTTAGCATCCAAGCATATAAACCTGCTGGAACTACTAGCGGTGTTCAAAGCACTGAAAGCCTTTCAGGAACACCTACAAGGAAAGACAGTGATGGTCCTCACAGACAGCGCCACAGCCATGTACTACCTCAACCAGCAAGAGGGCACTCACTCTCCAAGACTGTCCAAGCTGTCCCAGAACATCTGGAAGTGGGCTCTCAAACACAACATGTTCCTACTATCACAACATGTACCAGGGGAACTCAATCTGCTAGCAGACAAACTCAGCAGAGACTTCCCCCTGCCCGTAGAGTACGAATGGCTGTTACAAGAAGACATAGTCTTCGACTTCTTCACACAGTGGGGTTTCCCAGAAATAGACCTCTTCGCAACTCTGGAAAACTCTCAATGCCAAGATTACGCCTCCAGGTACCCCCAGAACCAGTCCAAGGGGAACGGTCTATCGATTCCATGGTCAGGGAAATTTGTTTACGCTTTTCCCCCGACTCCCCTTCTCAACAAGATCGTGCACAAGATGCACCAGGAACAAGTTACCATGATACTGGTGGCCCCTATGTGGGCCCGACAGCCATGGTTCGCTCACTTGTTGGAGATGTCTCTATCTCCTCCAGTGAAACTGCCCTGCTCGTACAACATGCTGTCACAAGACAGGGGCAGGACACTGCACCCATGCCCTCAGACCATGAAGTTAGCAGCCTGGCTCCTGAGGTCATAGAATTTGGACATTTACAACTTCCACAGAGGTGCATGGACATCCTCAGAGAGGCCAGAAAGCCTAACACTCGTCACTGCTATTCTAGCAAATGGAAAAGATTTGTCATCTGGTGTAGAGGGAAGAGTATCAACCCCGTTGACTGCTCTCCCACACAAATTATTCTGTACCTGACCCATTTACTGGACTCGGGTCTAGTATTCAATTCTATTAAAGTACACCTGGCAGCGCTTTCTGCTTACACTATTTCACAACTCAAAGTATCGTGGTGGAAGATCCCAGTAATCAAAGCCTTCATGGAAGGGGTAAAGAGAATACACCCTCCAATAGCAAACCCAGCTCCCGGCTGGGATCTAAATGTGGTACTCACCAGGCTCATGGGGTCACCCTTTGAACCCATGCACAAGGCAACTCTTAAAGATCTCACTCTTAAGACTGCTTGCCTAATAGCTATTACCTCCATTAGGAGAGTAAGTGAACTACAGGCCCTTTCGGTTTTAGACCCCTTTGTAACAGTTCACAAGGATAAAGTGGTTCTACGCACACACCCAAGGTTTGCACCGAAATTCATCTCCAAATTCCATGTCAACCAGTCTATAGAACTACCAACGTTCTTTCAAAATCCTTCAAATGTAGGAGAAAAAAGCCTGCATACACTTGATGTGCGCAGAGCTGTCATGTTTTACATGGAAAGAACTAGTCCACTGAGAAAGACTAATCAGTTCTTTGTCTCGGTGGCAGCAGGAAGAGAAGGAGATGCAGTTTCAAAATCCACTATATCTAGATGGATTGTACAATGCATCACTCTCTTGTTACACTCTTGCTAAGAGAGAACTACCCTTCAAGCCAAGAGCACACTCTACTCGAGGCACTGGGGCATCCATAGCATTCATTGCAAATGTTCCCCTTGAGTCCATCAGCAAAGCGGCAACCTGGAGTTCTGTACACACCTTTACAAAACACTACTGTCTAGATGCCCACTCTAGATCTGATTCCCAGGTGGCACAAGCAGTATTAAGACATCTTTTCTCTACTGTTCCTTCTCACAACCCACCTCCAACTCTGGGTACTGCTTGCTAGTCTATGCACAGCATGTGATTCTAAGCAGATTAACAAACATCAGAAGACAATGCATTACTTACCGTAAAAGCATTTCTGATGGTTGTATCTGCTTAGATTCACATGCGCCCACCCTTCCTCCCCGCTCGGATGGAAGGAACATAGACATCCTTTTCTATATCTCTCTTTTCTGTACTCACTCACGTCTAGAAGGCTCCCTCAGGGCAGAAAAATATAAACAGAGGGACCTCGACGCGTGAGGGATTATGGGTACAACGCACGTCACTATAGGGATAGTGTTACAGACACGCCTTGTCAACGTCCCCTTTTCGACTACGAAAAACAAAATGCAATACTCAGCAGTGACCACTGGATGTCGGACCTATGCACAGCATGTGAATCTAAGCAGATACAACCATCAGAAATGCTTATACGGTAAGTAATGCATTGTCATATATATATATATATATATCTATCTCAAGCCAAGGGCAATAAATACAGTATTGGTGATGCAGAGAAACTGTGAAATGCATGAAAAGTCCTGGCAAGGAAAAGATACCAGGCAAATGGAAAGTATAAGAAGTCCTGGCATGGGTGTATACCAGGCAATTTGTAAAGCTTCCAGAAATGCAAGAGTGTTTTCGAACCAAGGAGAATTTTGTGTTAAAGAGACTGTTATAGAACATGTTGCTTACACAGGAACCTTGTGAATTAAGGAGAGGCACAGAGGAACTGTTAGTGAAAGAGACCATTTGCATTCTACTTAAGAATCCAGGGGAAGGAGTCCACCCTCTGGATCCAAGTGCTTCCACCATGGAGAACATTTTAATTGGAACTATTCTTATTTTCTGTTGTTAACACTGTATTTGCCAATATCAGGTCATTTCCTTGCAACCTTTGTTTTATTCGTGTGAGGGTCAGGATAGGACGTTTTGCACACAAGGACAGGATTTCAGTTACTGACATCCTGACACAAACCGACCCTTAGTTTTGGTTTTTAGGTAGGGAAACTCCTCTTAAGCATAGGGTCAGAGAGGCATTTTCCCAACCAATTTTTCATTTAATAAAAGTCTTTAGCCACAAAATGACAACCTTGTGTTCCGACTCTTTGCTGACTCCTCACACTATACATCCCAAGAACAGGAAGTACCTGAGGTTCGTTATTGGCAGTACTCACTTTCAGTTTTGGGTCCTGCCTTTAGGGCTCCTTTCTGCCCCGAGAGTCTTCAAGTTGTTGGCAGTGGTGGCAGAAAATCGTAGAAGCGGTAGGGGGTGTTGCGTCTTGCCCTACCTAGACGTTTGGCTGATCAGAGCTTGTTCTCCCGAGCACCTGCTACTCTCTCCACAAACTAGGCTTCCCCTCAACTTCAAGAAGTCTCAGGTGGTACCTTCTCAAAAGCTGCAATTCATTGGAGCGGTCCTGCACTCCTCTTCAGGGAAGGCTTTGCCTCCCGAGTTGAGGGCTCAAATTTGAGTGGCGAACATCTGCCGGCCTTCGATTTTCTGAGGTTGCTGGGCCTCAATGCATCCTCCATTGAGCCCTCAGATCCCAATGGTCGCAATTCTCCGGCTGGATGACCGGTCTTCTTCAGGTTCTGAGCACGGTCGCGCAGGATCTTCTTTGGTGGGCCTACAAGGAGAGTCTGAGTTTGGCAACCATGGCTGGAGATAAGTCATTGATTCTTCCCTCAGCCCAAATGAAGAAACTCTCAATCAGCAGTCATTGGTCTCCATTGGAATCCAGTCTAAACCAAAAACTTTTTTTGAGTGGCAGTCAATCATACTAGGGCTGATGGCTTTTTTGGCGTCCGTACAGGGGAAGAACGTCCTGATAATGACGGACAACACAGTGGCCATGCATTACCTCAACAAAAGAGGTGGTGGTTGGTCACTACCAATGTTCTGGGAGGCAATGTAGCTCTTGTTTTGGCCTCTGTAGCATGGAATTTCTCTATTGGCTGTTCATCTAGTCGAACAAGGGAACACTATGGCAGAACCTCTAAACGGAGCACAATCTCCCACGAGTGGGAGTTGGCTCAGGAAGTCCTTCTAGAGATCTTTGCTCTTTGGGGAACCTAAAGTGGATCTGTTTGCATCCATTATCAAATGGAAATGCGACCTGAGAGGATCTCTGGGGGACACGTTTTTGGTGCACTGGAAATTCCCACTGCTCTATGTGTTTCCACCAGTGCCCGTCATTCCTTATGTCATCAGGAGGTTGAGGAAGTTTGGGAAATTCCTGATTGCTCCACATTGGGCCAGGGGGGCATGGTACCTAGACCATCTGGATATGTCCATCTGCCCTTCAGTTCTTCTCCGAGAGAAGACCGAGGGGGTCTGTTTTGTCCACCCAGAAATCAAAACTCTGATTTCTGAGAGGTTCATATACAAACACTGGGATCTCCTCGAAGAGGTTCTGGAGGTGTTGCTTTCGGCAAGGCCAGCAACAAAAGCGCTTTACCCCTGCTGTTTGAACAGGGTTTGCAGCTGGTGTAGAGCTAAAGATAGTGATTATTTAACTTGTGACACTCCTACTGTATTATCTTTTCTGCTACACCTGGCCCACCAGGGACTGCAGGCGTCTCCAGCCAAGGGTTATCTGGCAGCGCTATCTATTGTCAAGCGCACTCCAGAACAAGGCTCTTATTTTACGGTACCCATTGCTAGTCAGTTTCTCAAAGGACTAACTATCATCTTTCCAATGTTCCCTTTTATAGTTCTGGCTAGGGACTTAAACCCGATTCCTCCCTTTGAGCCTCTTCGTTCCTGTCCGCTTAGATTGACTCCAAAGACAATTTTTCTGGTGACTATCACTTCTGAGTGAGTGAGCTTCAGGCATTGTCCTGCAAACCTCCCTTCATGTATTTTCAAAGTAGGTTTTATTGAGGTTTTGCCCCGCCTTACTTATCAAGGTGGTGTCCGAGTTTCACTGGGCACAGAATATAATTTTACCGACCTTTTACCCACCTCCTCATCCTTCTTAGGATGAAATGAGGTTAGATTGCTTAGATCTGTAACAAGCTCTAAGCTTGTACATAAGCAGACTAGCTAACATTAGGCAAAACAACCAACTTTTTGTTGGTTATACTGGATGTAAATTGGGTCAGGCTGTGACCAAACAGACTGTCTCGATGGATTGTTCTGTGTAATTCAGCTTCTATTCCTTTTGTAGGAAGGATATCCCTGATTTAAGGGTATGTTCTACCAGGGGGGTGGCCACTACTTCAGCCATACAAAGAGGTGTAGCAGTGCAGGATAGATGCAATGCTGCAACCTGGTCTTCAGGATGCTAAATTTGGAAAAGTTGTTCTTCACTGCATTAACCAATGACAACATTCTTTAGTCCCACCTCCATTTTGTAGCTGCTATGGGAGTCTATCAAAGATGAGGAATCCATGGGGGGGGAGACACAATCCATTAGAACAAATTCATTACCCCTGGTAATGTTCTAGCTGATGGATGTTCCTCCCACAGATTCCTCATTGCCCTCCCAGCTTGCCCTTCTGATTGTGGGTGAAGTTTATTGTATTAGTCCTCTTAACGCCTAGACTTTTTGAATACTCAGGACGGCTGTGCAAGAAGAGGGGAAACATTTAAACTGAGGCAACGGGTGTAGTGCATGCTTTGTATACCAACACCTGTTGCGTCTGAGCGCAGGGATAGAAGCCACAGAGGGATCTCGACGATGCATGGCGCCCTCTGGTGTGAACATTTTTCCAAAGCTGCAAGCTGGATATAGGTCTATCAAAGATGAGGACCGGTGGGAGGAACATTCGTCAGAAAGAACATTACCGGTGTTAAGTAATTTGTTCTCAACTTATTTTCCTGAACCTGTTCCTTCCCCAACATTGATACCGATGGGTGGACTATTCCGGATACCTCAGGTACCGCCAAAAGACTTTCTCCCTTTAACTCAACATTCTCCCCCTGTGTTTTCGTACTTTTAACTTCCATTCTCTCACCTTGTACAAACACAGCCCCTTCACTATCCACCTTTTTCGGACTTAAGGTATTGAAGACTGAGACTGCCATTATAAAGCCTTCCAATAGATGCACTTTGCTCAATACTTCCTTCATTGATTTCCTAAGCTCCCGGATTTCATAGTTCAATGTGTCGTAACCTCTATCCATGGAGTCCATAATTCTAGAAAGAACTGGGAATGATAACTCATCTACTGGGGGTAGCTGGTCCTGTTGAGAGACTTCTTTTATCTCCTCAGCCTCTATTGCTTCGTCCTCAATCTCTGGGTCCCCCACTATAGAGTCATCATCCCCTAGTTTGACACCTTCACTAACCTGAATTTTTGGCGAGGTGGCCTCATCCCCACGACCAGTTTCCCTCTCTTGCTTTTGGCTAAACTGGTACTGTGACAATTTCTCCTTATAACCCCATTCTTTAGGTAAAGGGACTGAGGTTGCTGAAACCTTTCTTTTATGGTCTCTTGGGCCGTGAACTTTCCCGGAAAACTCATGAGTCAACAGTGGGGCTAATATAGAAATATCTGATACTAAATCTCGCTCCACCACCAATGGTTCGTCTGCCAAAGAGTTCACCTTAGATTCAATGTTTAAAAAAGCCCGATTTATGACTCCCACCACCTCTGCCATTGAATCCACTTGATTGGTTTGCTCCGGTCTGAAATCCCAAGGGACCTCTATACCTGGAGGAGTGGAAATTCCCTGAGGGACTACCAAAGTGTCTACTACCATAGAAGAAATTGAACCCTCGTTAACTACTTGTGTCACTTGAGAAGGATGTGAAAGAGAAATTACCACCTGTGGTGGGACTCTACCCCCCTGAACTATATTTTCCTCTGGGATACTTCCCATACTTCTGAGTGTGAGTCCCATTATAGGGACCCAGAAGAGTCGCCACACTTTATAATTACTGGCCTACTCAATCACTTGTATGACCATATGATAATCTCAATACTAAATGAAAAATACCATAACGCGCTGCAGTACTAAAAAGACAAGTGCTGATAAAAAGATAAAAACAATCCCATACAGGTATATGAAACGATCTGTTTAAACTGAATGTTAAAATGCTATACGGATTGTTTGCTTAATAGGTACCCCCAATGAATAGCTACAGACACTATACCCTTACTTTACCTCTGCACAATGTTTCACAACTTCAGCCCCGCCAGCTCCCAACAGCCGCACAACAGCCAGCGCCCTTTACTCCTCACAGGCTTAACGCCGCAAGGGTGTCTCGAGTGCAGCTTTGAATGAGCTGCCGGTCACGTGATCACCCACGTGGTCTGTGCTAACTCCGCCTCCACCAGGAAGCGGAACAGAGCAGGCAAGAGCCGAGCTCGCAGTGCCTGCAAGCAGATAAGTTCCAAGGAGCACCAGAAGGAAGTCCGCTCCACACACAAACACACTTTGTTTAACAGCAAAGAATCAGTTGTTGGTAAAAATACTGAACCCACCAGGGGCGTCAATATATGAACAGTTAAACCTGGTAAGAGTTCAGGGTGGCTGTAGGGTTCTTGGGAACTGGGTTTTGAACTGTCAACTGATACTTCAACAGGCAAATATTCCAATGGAGGAATTGGAGCTGACACCGAAGGTTGCCAAGTTAAGATGGTGTAGATATGTATGGTCTAACTTGAGAACCGACATAATGGAGTATAAATGCTTTGGGGATCACTTTCTCTGGTCATGTAAAAGTTTTAATACTCCAGCATCTTACCTTGCAAAACATCCGTCGAGATCCTTTAGGACACAAGTGCTAAGACATAGGTTGAATTTGTTACAAACAAAAGAAGTATTGGGCCGCCGTGTGGAAATTCCACAAGAACAGAGATTATGTCGGCATTGTAACAAAAATATTGAGACGTTAAAGCACTTGTGTGTGACTTGCCCTAAGCTGGTTGATTTGCGGTCTTGTTTTTCAGCAGGCTTGGTTTTCTCCTCCGAGAATGAATTATGGAGGAGGATATTGAACTGTAATGAATTAAGCTTGACCATACATGTTTTAGAATTTTTAAGAAAAGCTGCAGTAATTTTATAAATGTTGGATATATGTACGTTGGATTGTGTATTTTGTATATGTGTTAAAAGTACCGTGGTACTGTACAACACAATAAAATAAATAAGTAATTTGTTCTTCTGGAAAATGCAGGATGCGGACACTTGCACCAGTGTTTATTGCCAAACAGAGGGAGGTTGATTCTTTTCATGATATTTAGAGCCATGTTAGCAGTTTGTTGATGTAGATGCCACAGTGGAAGTATAGACAGTAATACTGTTGTGTATTTATTTCTCTTTGACTGCAGGTGAAAAATTGGGTCAAGGAGTTAAGAAAAATGTTGGGAAATGAAATCTGTTTATGTATAGTTGGTAAGTTTAAATAAAACCTGTATTTTGCACAGAGCATATATATCTTTCGTTAGTCGAATTTGAGTGTTAATTTCCATTTGTATGAGTGTTAAGGATTGAAATGATAAACCATCAAAATTCCTTCTAACCTTTTATGCAGATAAGGATGGCAAACTTTTTTTTAAATGCAAACTATACTGGCATAGTAAGAGCAAGCAAGGGAAGATTGAGTGAATAATTGATGTAGAAGGACCGATGTGGATGAAAAAACGATGAGTGGTGGTTGCGAAGAGAAAGATGAATGCCATTAGAGGGGGAAGAAGGCTGATGCAGAAAGAGCGGTGCGAAGTGAAGAAGCTTTTGATACTATTATTTGTATAAACCTTTGGAGAGTGCTACACAACAGTGGTCTCTTGACACGGTTTCTGAAGCTGTGGTGGAATAGAAAAGTAAGTTAATGTTGACAATCCAGGTTTTTGAAAGCCCACAGAAGACCAAGTGGTCTGAAATAGTTTTGATCTGAGACGCAGGGCATTTCGATAGCTGGCACGCAAGTATGAAACTAAAGCTCTGGTGGGGGGGTCGGAGAGACGATTGTCAGAAGAGTGGAGATTCCTGGCTCGGGTAGCTTTGGGCGTATTCCAAGCTTGACGCCATGAAGGCATTGACAGCAGGAAGTATCAAGGAGTGGAGGATTGTGAAGGTTAAATATGGGGGGGAAAAAACTAGGAGCTGACCAAATAATTTCAGTGGAGACCAAAGAATGACTGTTAGGTAAGATTGTATGCAGTACCCTTAGGGTGCAAAACAATAACCTTGCCCTCCTGGCAATAGGGACCCAACCTTCGGTATAAGTCTGAACTACACAGGTTGGTAGTGTGGTCGAGCAGCCAGGTTCGTCTCAAGAGGGGTTGATGTGAGCAGAAAGGTTTGGACAGAGTTTCCCAATACAGTTATCCAAATAAACACTTATACTCAAGGGTTCTTGATAAAACAATTATCAATTTATTTCACAGTCAGTTGTAAAGCCCTCTTCAGAAAGGAGCAATATATGTAACAATTCAAATATACTTCAAAACACACTTAGTTTCTCTAAATTAGTTGATACCAAGTGGGGACACTTCCTATACCCTCAGGTGACTTAATAGTTAGAACACTGTTGGACATTGATTTATCAGTAGTACATTTAGAGCAATACTGAGTATGGTGAAAAAGATAGAATAGAGGAAGAAAACAAAGGTTAACAAATAATTCACAAGCAGGTGAGTACTTTTAAGGAAACCTTCCAATGGTAAATAAGTTTAACCCTTTCCTGGGGAAAGGACAAGCAGAGAGTGAAAGGTAAAGAGGAGTCTCTCAGGGAGCCAGGACAGCCAATGTTAGTTGCACAATGTCAAGGGGAGCTGGAGATCTTCTTCGCAGGTAGGTAAAATGTCTTGCACAATGTTTTGAAAAATGTTTGTAGAAAATAGAACACCTGAAGGGCCACAAGCTGGGAGGCTTGTGAAGGGCAAAGTTTCAGCAACTCTGCAAGGTAACCACAATACATTAGAGACCAGCCCAGCTCCTGCTACACGGACAACACACCAACTATGCCCACGCTGTGACTGTCATCTCGCATGCCTGTTCATCTGTACCATCGAAACTACTTATGCAATCCTCTGTCATTGTTACTGCCGGTTCAGAACCCATAGCACCTGGCTGCCGGAGGCTCACCTGTATTTGTTATTGCGCAACGTAGTCAAACAACTTCTAATGCACAACTATATCTCTTATGTAACCATTGATATGTAACTCTTATGTAAACATTCATATGAATATCCTAAGCAACCTTCATGTAACCACTTTCTTAAGACAAGCGCCCAGATGCCCGAGGGTTAGGCGTGCTTTACAAATGTAATAATACAATAAATAAACCAAGACAGGTCTCAACTGAGAGCAAGTAGGGCTACACAACAAGAAGTAAGTTCTCTTAGACTTTACAGTACCTCTGGTTAAAATAAATGGTTCCAGCTGGCTTCTGTTCCTGTACAGCTCTCCATATCCTGTTGTTCCTGAGCCTCAGTCATGGCGACAAGAGGGAGGACGTCTGGGGACTCCTGCTCTGCAATGGCACGGTCAGCGGCAGCAATGGGCAAACTTCAATTCAGTGGTCATTCGGTGTTTCAGCTTCTTGCGTCTGACAGCAAATAGCAACACTGTGGTTCTCGGATACCACTTGAGACTTTCCTCGCATCTGGGGTCCAGCACTCTGTTGAGGTGGCTCAGGCTTGGTCAGTCCTGCATCAGGGAAGTCTAGAGGATCTTCCTAGCACTCAGGTCCGACTTAAAAGCAACACACAGAATCTGGTGTTCCTCTCCCTAGCTCTTCTGTTCCAGCAGCAGTGGAAATACAACCAGCTTCGAGAGGATGTCCAGACGGGCTTACTTTGGAGTTGATTGGTCTCACCAACTCAAAGGGAGAAGTCGTCCTTGCAGGGCTTCTGTAGTCGAGGCGAATTTGGAGCTTCAGCGCAGCAGCAGGGCTTCACTGGGCAACCAACGGTCCAGGAGTTGCAGCGGGCGTCTCTTCCAAGTTGTTCTTCGGATTCCTTCGTCCAGTGGTCGACTTTGCCTTCCAAGCCAAAAAGCCTCGCCTTTTATGCAGGTTTCTCCCATTCCTTCCAGCCTAGCTATCAATCGCACAGCAGGGTGGCTGTCCTGGCCGAACAGCCAGCCGCCCAATCACCTTTGGGTGCATTCCTGTAACCAAGGAGATTAAGCACAGGGAGTTTCGGGCACCTCCCTCACTTCCTGCCCCTGCCAGACATACTGGAGCCAGAGGCGGGCTTCACTCGTGAATTCCGCCAAAGACAAAACTAACCAAGACACCAAACCTGGTTTGGCACTCAGAGTAAATCTCAACAAGGACCTTTCCAACAGCAAATGGCAAAGACCAGGGACATTTTGACGAAATGGGCACCCATGGGTGCCTTAAACACACAATGGTTGTAAAAAGTAAACCACTGCCACCAGCCATTAATTGTAGAAAGGGTAACCTAAATTTTTTACATTAGAACCTAGACAAAGGGGATACTAGGTAACTCCTCCAGCACCCTATGGTAAGATTTATTCTCTGTGCCAACAAGGTCAAGCTTTCTGTAAATTCTATGCACCCCTCCTAAATCCTCAGAAGGTCTGAGCGGACAGGTCGAATTTTATTTGGTCTATTAATGCCCAGAAGTTGGGGGAAGTCTGCAAGTTTAGATACATTGGGGTAGTCTTTAGGGCTAACAAGTCTTTGGGTTGGGCGAATCAAGCTTTGAAACTTGATGTAGGTTTGGCTGCCACACAACTCTGGGCTTTAGTTAAAAAATATGGGCGGCTCTCACTTCTCTCATCCCTAAAGATGTATAACCAAATGATAGTTCCCAGCATGAATTTATGGGGCTGAGGTGTGTGAAGATATTATTTGTTCAAAGGTAGACTTTGATTTGGAAACGTGTTCTGTCTACCAAGGGGCATTCCTTTCTCTGCGGTGACATATCTTGGTTTTGATTTCACTGGTGGCTAAGGTATCCTGGCGTAGAATGCTGCTATTGCAAAGCGTACTATTTCCTGCAGCTTACTCTTTTTGAACAGCTGACTTGTACACTTAAACAGGGGGACCGTGGGTTATTGAATACATGGCTGAAAAGTTCCATGGATATTCTGGATAGGAACTCTGTATTGGCAGAGGATTTAGAGCTCATTCCTGCTAAGATGAAGAGGAACATATTCAAAAATGATTGGATCCAGAACCGCCAACTTTTAGAGACATTTAAAATCTCTAACCACTTTACCATGGACATAAAGAAAGCCGTATAATTGGTTGCAGAATTTTATGAGAAAACATCCCTAAAAAAAAGACTTTTGGTTAAGGGTGAAGTTACATTTATTACCAATAAAACATGTTGTAGGTACACCTATGCGAGCCCCAGAGGTTGAGTGTTTGACGGTTTTGTAAGTTGACAAGGGAAACGTTAAAACACTTCATTGTTGAACGCACTTGGTAAGCAACCTTTGACCTATATTTAAAAAAGACCTCTTTTTATATGGGACCTTCTCTGGTGGAAATTGTTGGTGGTGACAAGTGATCAATTGGTTATTACTGTAATGAACTTTCTAAATAGTATTTTATCGCATTCATTCACTTTATCTTAAAGATATATTAATTGTATGCATCATTTCCATTAATTGTATGCAGTTTTCTTTTAACGTTTCATGTGTTTTTACTTTGCTTTATTTGTAGTGTGATGTGTGTAAAGATTTAGCGTGTTGAAACTAAGTTACACAATAAATAAAAAATATTGTCCATATTTGCAATCTCAGAACATTTAGTCATTTGTTTACACGCACTTCTGTACTCCCCGGGTTCCCCAGCGACTTTCGGCAGACTCACTGGTTGCTCATGGTGCCCCCAACTCATGGCGTGCCTTTGCGTTGTAGCTTCCTCGCTGGGTTATCTTCTTACAGTGCGGACCTTCTCGCAGCATTTCCTGCAGCTGTGCGATCACTCACTCGCTTATCTCTGTGGCCTGGACCAGAGAACGCTGCTTCTCGACGCAACCGTACCTCCAGGAGCTCCACTGTGGCTCCAAGTGCTTCCACAGTCCTTCAGGTGTGCCTGCTGCGTCTCTCCTCCTTTCTCTCCACGCTGGTATGTGCCTTGCGTTTGCGGGCCGCTGCAAGGATTTGGATGTCCTCTTGCGCACTGAAGCCTTCTCCTCCACGGTCTCCTCTTGCACTGCCTCTGCCATTTTTAAATGTCCCACATACTTTATAGAAAAACTAGCCTGCACATCAGGCTTCAGGCTTTTCTTTATCTGCATAGACTCCTTCCTCCTCCTCCTCCTCCTCTTCTTCGTCTCAGTGCCTGAGTATTTCCTCTCAGTGCCTCAGGATTTATGGGAATTGAAGTCCATAGATGTTAATGGATTTCATAAATGTTGTTTAAAAAAAAAATCTCACATAATGGTACATCATAACCAGAGGATGTTGTATGAGTTGTGAATGGTTCTCATGAATGGGAGCTTGACTAGCATGATTCAGAGAAAAGGTTTTCCGACTTTTACCATAGGGTGGAACTGTTAAGAGACAACAAGCCATTAAGGGCTTGGGTACTTTAGGGTCTTCCTCAGGGGGGGATGGAGGGCACTACTGCATCTCGCCCAATAGTCACCACCTCCCCCATGTGGTCCTCCCTCATACAGCTGCCCCCAGGGTCAGGATCAGGTAGCAACTGCCGTCCCCTGGCCAGGAGGCCACCAAAGGGAAAACAGTGATGACTCCATCAGATTAATCACAGGGCCGACCATTATATAGCTGAGAGGTGAGCGAGTCCCCAGCAGCACCAGGACCTAAAAGCCTCTGATCTGAGCCCAGGAGTTAAATCGGGGTTACCAAAAATTGCAGAGCTAGGGCCCAACCCCACTGGGGTCCCATATTGTATCAACTCCAATAAGGAAGTGAGCCTGGAGGAGGGGAGTGGACCCGATGGATGTAGAATAGGCCATGAAAGGGAAAGCATGCAAATTCAGACCCATGACTGCCTGTTCCAACTCCCTCCAATGAGCAGGCCGGGACACTGAGGACTCAATCCAGTATGTGCGGCAGGTTTGCTGCTGTTTTATAATTCCAAAGAGTTGGTGCATTTAGACCCCCGCTAAATTTACTTGCCTGCAGAACCCGACTGTTCACTCTAGGCTTCCAGCCCACCCAAATCAAGTTTGACAATTTCCTCTGTAGTGCCTGAACCTGAGATTAGGGAATCCGAACTGGTAAAGTGGAGACTCCATAGAGAAGCTGAGGAAGAAAGTTTGTTTTAATCTGACCTAGCCACGAGATTTCCAAGTGGCGCCTTGAAACACATATAGCTGCGTTGTAAGTAAGTTATCAATCCAGTTCTCCTACCGTTTTAAATCATCCCCTAGCACTTGAAACAAAGGTGGAAAGTTAGCCACCTAGGGCAAAGCAAAAGAGCATGTCAGCTTAACGCCAAGTTAGTCTAGCTCTTCCTCACTCCATCAAAATGGAAAAGTCTGTCTAATGATGTCAAGTGTAGCAGAAGATTCTGATATATTTAGCCCAACTGATTTCCCCAGGTTAATTGAATAGACCAACTCCTCTCCGAAGGCCTCTCGTTAGAGTAAGAGTGCATGGGGAGAGAGAGCAAAGTTTCTGAAATTTGTTAATCTGCTTAGAATCACATGCTGTGCATATAGTCTGACATCCAGTGGTAACCGCGGAGTATAGCATCTTGTCTTTTGAGAATCGAAAGGGGACGTCGACATAGGCGTGCCTGTAACACTATCCCTACGTGCCGTGTAGTGTACCCAAGAGCCCTCACGCGTCGAGGTCCCTCAGATTGTTTTTTCCCGTCCAGCATACTGGTCGCCTTATGCAAAGCTCGTCAGACATTGCCTATTGTCCCATCGACCTTTGGTCGAAGAGTTATATAAAATAATTTAGATCACCCTATCCGTCTCTTATTTCGACGGCTGTTCCAGATCTCTACCGAAGACCTTCAGAACTTCGACGGACAGTGATCCAGTCGGCGCTGCCGACCACGTGGCTGGGCCTTCTGCCGGCCTACATAGTAGGGAGAGTGGGGTCGGGGTGGACATTTCTGTACAGTCTGAGAATGCCTTGCCCTTTCCTTCCTCTTTCCCTTTTGGTCTTCGTCACTCTACCCATCCTCAGCTATGGAGAGGACTCCATTTAGGTTTTGCCCCATTTGTTAAGGCAAATTTCCTTGGAAAGATGAGCACAAACGGTGTAACCGTTGCTTGCCTCTCGATCACAACGAAGTAGGATGCGCGGCTTGTAAGCTCCTCCATCCTAAGACATTAAAGGAGTGCAAAGTCAAGCAGTGGGCAGCCTGCGGGATGTCGAAGGCAGAGTTCTCTCCCGCTGCCGCAGCCACCGAATGTGATGATGGCGAGAGTGACCATCAGACCTCCGAATCGGAGGTCGTTGATCTTTCGACGGAACGCTCTCGTTCTGCATCGTCTGTCCCCAGCCCGCCAGGCACGGCTCAGGCACTGCTATGGGGAAGGTACACCCTGGCGACAAAGACAAACATTTACACACCACTAAACACACAACCCCAAGTCAATCTTTGGCCAAGTCGAAGAAGACTTCAGCGCCAACGGGTACACAGGAAGCTCCGGCGGCACCCGCCGACCGTCTGGATCGGCAGCCCTCCCCGCAGCCGCATATGCCTCTAGCGACGGGGCCATCAAGAACAAAGGGCGCTACCTCTAATATTCCGTCAAGACGCATCTGTCATGATTCCTGCCCCTCATGTGCCCATCCCTCCAAGAAGTCAGGCAGGAGCCAGGCCACGATCACCTACATGGCCCTCAAGGGCCTCTCCATCCCTCCAAAGACCCACTTGGAGTCAGACTTGGCGCTTGTGGCACCAGACTCACTCACTCCCATAGGATAACATTGGGGATTGGACTTGTAGTGCATTGATGTGGACAAGATGGATGCCCCCACATATTTCGGTTCCCAGAACTGCATGTGCAGTCTAGTCTTTTGGGTGTGGTTCAGCCCAGAGACACCTGGGATACCCAGAGACTATTTAAGCCATGCCCAGGCTGAGAAACATGCTTTGTGTTTTCTGCACCTGCAGCGTGACACTCGCCGTGTTCGGATGAGTCTCCAGTAGGCCTGCATCTTTCTTCTGCGCTCAGCTCCTGCAAGAACAAGAACACAGTTAGGAACAGCCTTACCTTGCGGCGCTTCTACCCATCATTCATCGCTCCTTCTGTTCTGCGGGCATCTTCGGTGTCATTCCCATCCCGGCACGCTGCTTTCTAAGGAAAAGGGAAAAGAACAGAAAAAAGGCATTAGTAAGCATTCAGCAAATCTTCGCTCATTTTTAAAGAATGTACGAGCTTCAAACACTTACCTGAATCCCAGCCGCTCTGGGGGAACGCTTTCTCCGGAACTTCTCATCCATCTGCAAGAGGAAAAACGCACTCCAGGTTAGCGTGGAAACATCTAGAGGCGCCGCATACCGCGCTTACTCACCACATTTCTTCTTCATAACCGGCATCCTCGCTGAAAACGTTGCGGCACCTAAAAGACACAGAAAAAGAACTCAGTTCAATACGAAAGGGTTGCATCGCACATCGCGCTCTCACTCGCCTTCCGCGCTACTCATCTCAGCAGCATGTCGCCATACCCGGACGCCGGCCATCATCTAAGGAAGGAAAGGAACGAAGTTAGAGAACTGTTCAAAAGACTCATTATACTTACCTGTCCGACTCTTGCCAGTGAAGTAACTAGTCAGCAACGAGCCTGCATCAATCAACGCGCCCCTGCACTGAAAGCAGGATGGTGAGCACACTTTCCAAGAAAACAAGGTGAGCTGTGGATCAAAGGGAAGGGTTGGACCCCGGGGAAGAATGGGTTCAAGCACACAGAGACAATAGGGAGTCAAACTCTACCAATCCTGTGTTTCAGGCCCAGTCTCCAGTCGAGGAGACTCCAGGGAAGGGTTTGAAGGTTGTAAGAGGTCAGAACAGGTTGGGTGAGCTCCCCGTGGATACCAGATGAGCGTTACAGCATCACAAGGAGGCGTCTGGTGACGACAGGGTTCCGGTTCCGCTGAATAAGGCGGTCGCCGAAGACGAGGCCCCGGCACCGGCAAGGAAGGCAACCGCTGAAGACAAGGCCCCGGCTCCGCCGAAAGACTCCTTCACAATCGCAGGCCGAAGCTACGCGCCTCCCGTCTGCGGAGGACGGCGCTGACAGCATAGCAAGAATTATTTCTGCCGATTCTCAGAAACTGCAGTCAGGAGATTCTTCAAGGCCTACGGAAAAGGCCAGGGATACGTTGAGATCCAAGTACCGGAACCCTCCCATAAGCCGAAAGGGAGGCACAGGGACGTCCCACCTGTGTCGGTCCCCCAGCAGCAGTTCTGAGGGTGAGGAAGGGATGTCTTCGACGTTGAGACAAAAATCTCAAGGTTTTACGACAGAAGAGCGTTTTCAAGAACCTTTTCCACCTCTAGACCATTCTAGGTCTTCTGTTTGGACTTGAGAGAAATTTGAAAACTGCATGGAAAGGCTGGACAGGTTTGTTTCCCCACTCAGAACAACCCACACCAAGAAGACCACGGGATGAGAGCCCTTTGGACCCTGTAGCAAAATTCCCAAGGCTCTTTGACCCCTCTCTGGAAGAGGTTAAATACAACTATGACCTCACTGAAGAAGACATTCCTGCAGACACTCAGGTTGAGTAACAATTCACCAATCCTTAGGACATGCATGATCCCATAGAGGAAGAGAACCCAGATATGGGTGACCCTCAACCATGGCAGTCTCCAGATCCACAAGATCCTGATGCCCTATCTTTGGATTCCCCCCCAGACTACCCCCACTAGACAACCTTTGCCAGTGGATAATCAATTGATGTTTAATGTCATGTTGCGCAAAGCAGCTGAACACTTCAAAATTGCCACAGATGAAGCTGTCCCTGAAGCTGACTTTGTGGAGAACATCCTCAAAGAGAAGCAGCCGGCTAGCCAGGCTATTCCTCTCCTCAATTCAATTAAACACCGTCTGGCTCCCTCCTTATCAACACCTGCTCTCACAAGAGGTGTTAACCCAAGAATAGAAAAACTCTTTCATCCTTCTCCATCGTTCCCCCTTTATGATTGAGGTCACTCCACCCCTCTCTGATTATGACTACAAGAAAGAGGGCAGGGGTCCCTCTGTCAACCGGCGAGGCACCCCCTGATAAGGAAGGTAAAAGACTGTACGCCCTTGGGAAGATGGTCATGGGCGCAGCAGCTTTTTCAACACGTATTACCAACAACACAACCTTATTGGCCAGCTATGCGGATGCTCAGTGGGCCTTAATACAAGAAGGCCTACAGGAGATTCCCGAACCACTACGAACTCATCTCCTGACCAGTCACTGAGGGCAGACAAGTGAACCAAATCATACTCAAGAACACTTTGGATTTTGCCGAAACAGCTGGTAGATCCCTGGCTCAGGGCACATTCCTGAAGATTCATGCCTGGCTGTGGAACTCTGGTTTCAAGCCAGAGACGCAAGCGCCACTTCTAAATAAACCTGTAGAAGAATCCAACTTAAGAATCCAACATAAACCTGTAGAAGGAACATAGACGTCGTACCACTTTCTCTCTTTTCTGTACTCACTCACGATAATCATAAGACTCCCTCACAGCAGAAAAAATACAGTCGGAGGGACCTCGACATGTGAGGGATCTTGGGTACACTACACGTCACGTAGGGATAGTGTTACAGGCACGCCCATGTCGAGGTCCCCTTTCGATTCTCAACGAGATGAAATACTCTGCGGTTACCACTGGATGTAGGACTATATGCACAGCATATGAATCTAAGCAGATATAACCATCAGCAATGCTTTTACGGTAAGTAATGCATGTCCTTCAACATCAAGATGTTGGCTCCATACATAGCCACCTCCTGCTCAGTTTGTCCCACTCAGACACCCATATTCTAGTGTTCAGCCAGAGGGCTCCATGATCAAGGCAGAGATTAGGGGAGAGAGGGGACCTCCCTGATGTGTACCCCTAGAAATATTTATTGGCTGAGAAAGCCAACTATCAACCTGAACCCTTGATCTAGGGAGATGATAGTCTGCCATAACAAACCTAATGGAATTGGGGGTCCAAATGCAAACTCTTGAAGTTTTAATTAATGAATCCCCAGTCACCTCGATCAAGTGCCTTATTGGCGTCTAGCGTGAACAGCCAGGTTACTATACCAAGACATTGATCGCTCGCCTAATAGTATCCTGCGTGCTGCTCTCCGATATGAAGCCAGTCTGGTCTGAATCAATAATGGACAGGAGCACCTCCATCAATCTGACAGTAATTTTGCATAGATCTTTGTATCAATATTGAACAAAATGATCGGGCGATAAGATTCGCAGGTGGAAGGGTCCTTCCCTAACTTAAATATAAATGTAGTCACAGAATCCCCAGAGTACCAGTCACCACGCCCGGTTCTAAGAAGGAAATAAACAGAGGTCAAAGGGGGTACCAATTGATCATGACAAGTTTTGTAGAATAGGGCTAAAAAACTATCGGGCCCCGGGGCTTTCAAGGGAGGAAAGATCTGATAGCTTTCTGGGCCTCCTCTACCGTGACTGGATCTTCCAATTCATCACAAACAAAATGTGTAATCTTAGAGAGGTCAGCATTTTTAACAAATTTCAGTTTTCCATTTGGGTAGGGGGGCTTTGCGGTCAGTAGCTGCCAGTAAAGCAAAGTATCGAGCTTCGCCCCCACATCATACTGAGGAGTGCCCCGCCACATCCATAACACATGTAACATAATTTCTGGATTTAAGCTGATGTAGCTTATAGGCCAAATGTTTATTGGCCTTATTGCCTTGGGAGTAATACAGTTGTTTAGTACGGCGACGCACAGTCAACGTCTCGGCCGCTAACAGCGCCTCCAGATCAGCTCTAGCCACATTCACCACCCTGTATGCCCTAGAAGACCCCAACCATGAATGGATTATCTCCTTCTCACAGATATCCTATTCCAGGTGTTCCCTAGCCTTTCTTCTGGACAAAAAGTGAGCCGCACAGTGGCTAATTATCTCATCCATGACAACTGCCTTTTAATGCATCCCAAAGCATTTATCTGAAAGTAATTTATCACCTCGGCAATATCCTTGCAAAAAACATGATCCTGAAGAAGCGTACCATATAACCACCATTCCCTGACAGGTGGCCAAGTTACCCTTTGAATTCTAATCGAGGCCAAAACCGAAGCGTGGGCAGAGAATAATTTAGACCCGATCAGTAACTTCCTCGACATATGGGACCAAAGAAGAAGGAAATGATGAAAGATCAACCCGGAAGCCCCCCCCCCGCATGTGACATAAATGTGTATAATATATATCTCTCATCACCAAGGCCAAATCTCTATCATTCTTGGCTCCTGCAACACTCTAGCCAAAGAGTTTGCATTTTTAAAATGCAGCTTGGAGGCAGGCAGTCTTGTCCAGAGTAGGGTCAAGAATGAGGATGAAGTCGCCCTCAAATAGAATCGCACCCTCCCAACAGAGTCTCACTCTCGACAAGAGGCTAGCCTTGGGAGCAAGGAGGAAAGATGGTCACTTTACCCCTCATTAGGAAGATAAACAGATTTCTGATGCTTGTGAATCTGCTTAGTCACATGCTGTGCATATAGTCAGACATCTAGTGTTAATTGCTGAGTATTGCATCTTGTCTATCGAGGATCGAAAGGGGTCGTAACATGGGCGTGCTAGTAACACTATCCGTAACGTGACGTGTAGTGTACCCAAGATCCCTCGCGCGTCGAGATCCCTCGCTCGTCGAGGTCCCTCAGAATGTTTTTTTCCGGCCAGCTAGCTAGTCACCTTATGCAGAGCTTGAAAAATTGCTAATATATATCTTTGTCCACGGCCTATGGTCCCTTTTATTATTTGTCACCCATCACTGACGACTACTTCATATCCAACGCCGAAGACTGCGGAAGACAACTCCAGACTACGGAGGCCTACACAATAGGGCGTGTGGGATCCGGGGGCTCTGTTTCTTTTCAAGAATGCAGTTTCTTCTCCCCCCTCTTTTTTAAATGTTTCCGCTTCTTGTAATGGCAAGTACCCTTGTAAAGACACACACACACACACACACCGGAGGTGTAATAAGTGTCTACCTCGAGATCATCACAAGGAGTCCTGTCGGTCTTGCAAACTAAGACGATACAAGAACGGAGAGTAAAACGGTGGGCGGCCCACGCCATGCAGCAGGCTGACAGTAGCTCACCCGCAGGTGCCTCGAGTGACAGGAATTTAAGCGACAGCTATGGCTCTGACACAGAGGCCATTGACCTATCTTTGGAGCAGCCATGCTCTGTGGTATCCGGCCCTGGCACACCCTCGGTTCTGCTATGGGGAACACACACACACACACACACACAGACAGACAGACACACACAAGCCCTTCCCACCTCAAGACCCCTCAGGGTCATCCTTATGGACCTGATACAGGTTTGAGGGGTACATGAATACACTTTCAAAATTTGTGAACTTCTCCAGCATGGGGTCTGGCATGGATTCACATGCTCATGAATATTCCCTGTCGTCAGGCTGGGAATCCTTGGTAAAGAAAAAATCAGTTTCGTTTCTTTCTTTCTTAGTAGTAACCAATCACTGGTCTCTGGGTCATACTGCCCACAGCCAATGACTGCCCTCTCCCTAAGCCCCTCCCCTGGCAGCCATCCTCAGATTTTTACCGCACGTTCAAGTGTTGGGAGTCCATGTGCTATAGCTCTCGAGGTTTTACTGCATTTTCGTTCTTTTTTCAAAGAGATTTTCTCATTTTTCGGTTAAATCGAGCCTCAAGCTCCACCGTTCTACTTCCGATCAACGGGGACCCGTTTCGGAATTTTCTACGCCCCTCAAGGGTGAAGTTTTCGTCGAATCACGTTTCTTGGAGGTTTCCAGAAGATCTGAGGCCTACCATGGACATGGCACAGGACAAGGGAAGCTCGGCGCCCGGATCCAAGCTGTTCAGGAACTGCTCTGGATGAGGGTTACAGAATGTTTTCAAGGAGGACGAGCATTCGAGATGTCTCTACTGCCTTCATGAGGACAAGACGCACGTGGAGAAGGACTGTGCGTTCTGCAAGAACCTATCGGTACGAACCATGGGGAATCGTCGTATCCGCCTCGCCAGCTGGCTGGAGAAGGGCCCAGCAGGTGAGAAGAAGAAAAGGTCAGAGCGGTCTTCTAAATCCTGTGAGGGTGCCCCGGCGACGGGGGCCCAACAGAAGGCTAAGCACTGCGAGTCCGCGGGCACCGGGAGCACCGGTCAGGCTCTTCGGCTGCCAGGCAGGGTACGCCTTGCCCGGCGCCATCAATCACGAGCCAATGCTCTGGTTCGGGGAAGAGGAAATCCGAGAACTCGGGTAAGCTTCTGGAGAGGCCCCGGTCGATCTCGAAGGATTCAGCCAAGGGGGGGGAGCGTGGCGGTGACCCTCCCCTCAAGGTGAAGGCCTCAAGCGCGCCCAAGGTGGTTAAGGCCTCTATCGAGGGAGTCGCAGCGACCATGGCGAAGCCTGGGGAGGCTACGCCAGTGGAGGCGACCTTGGGGCCCAGAGTTTCCCTGCCACCACGGAGGGAATCCTCTTTCCAGCCCATCAACAAGACCCGTGGAGCCCTCATCCCTCTCACCGGACCCCAGGGATGACACAGCGATGGATACGACGACGGGGACGGATGACGACGGTGGTGACGACAGGACGGACCTTCCATCACCACTCCCTCGGGCTTCCCCGCCCGACGAAATTGGCTCCTTTCACGCCATGATCGCCAGGGCATCCAAGCTCTTCCAGCTCTGCCCCGAGGAACAGAAGGAGGGTTTCCTCTATCAACGGCGAGAGGCCAAGAGAAAGACGGTCCTCGCGGTACCGTTACTCGACGATATCTGGGACTCGGGACTTGCGATCCTGAAGAACCCGTCCAGGACGCCTGCCAAGAGGGACGGGTACGAGAAGAAGTACCGGGTCCCCGACGCCACCCCTTTGTGCCTCAGGGCTCAACCTACGGCGGATTCGGTCGGCTCAGCAGCAGCCAAGAAAAAGGCGGCGGGGGCGACTGCCTCAACCTCTACTTCCCCACCGGACGGCGAGGGTAAGAAATTGGACACCATGGGGCGACGGGTCATGGCGGCGACGACAATTAAGGCGGCCAAAGCCTTAGCGATTGTGGCCCGTTACGACAGGGAGCTATGGTACAAGATAGCTCCCCTACTGGACTTCCTACCAGAGGACAAGAGGGCGGAGGCTCTGGAGATTCTGCAGGAAGGTGAGGTGGCGTCGGACCACATCATAACGGTGGCAACGGACATTGCCGACACCAGGTTTCGCCAGTTAGGCAACAGTGTTTGCCTTAGACGACGAGGCTGGCTCAAGGCGACAGACTTCCGTCAGGACGTGCAGACCAGAGTTTTGGACATGCCGCTCGACGGCATCAACCTGTTTGGGAAAACGGTGAATGAGTCGCTGCAGGCCATCAAGGCAGACAGACGGTCCGAACCCTGGGAGTCCTTCAGCAACAACGGCCCTTTCGGAGCGCCGGAGGCAGACAGGGGACCTCCAAGAGATCAGGCGGTGGCTCCTCTACATACCGCCAGGCAGTCCGCTCCTCGTCCCAGGAGGCTTACAGAGGTTGCGGCAAGCAAGGAGGATCTCCGCTTCGGCGGCAAGGCCGCCTCCAAGCAAGATTGAACCGGCCGTAGTATCGGGCCCCCACCGAAGCACCCCAGTGGGAGGCCGGCTGGCGAAGTTTGTCAGCGTGTTGGAGTCCATCTCCACCGACCGTTGGGTGCTGGATGCCCTGGCCCACGGGCACACTCTCGAATTCCAAAAGTGTCCCCGCATTCCTCCCGTGGCCAGGAAGGAAAATCGCGTCCCTCAACTGCTGTTGGAGGTAAAGGCGATGCTCAAGAAAGGTGCCATCGAGCTCGTCCCCAAGAGGCTGCGGGGCTCCGGAGTATACTCAAGATACTTCCTCGTCAGAAAGAAGACAGGCGGTTGGCGCCCCATCCTGGACCTATGTCGGTTGAACAAATACATCAAGGCACAGAAGTTCAGGATGGTCACTCTCCAGCACGTGCTGGGACAGCTGGAGGAGGGCGACTTCCTATCGTCGTTGGACTTGGAGGATGCTTACTTCCACATCCCCATCCTAAAAGGACACCGAAAGTTCCTAAGATTCATAGTCCAAGGACGCCACTACCAATTCAGAGCTCTGCCATTCGGATTGAAGTCGGCACCCAGGGTGTTCACCAAGTGCCTAGCACCAGTGGCGGCGTAGCTGCGCCTGAAGGGGATCCAAGTCTACCCCTACCTGGACGACTGGCTCATCCGTGCAAGGACAAGAGAACTCGCCGTCGAGCACACGGCGGAGACCGTCCGCTTACTCACGGAGCTGGGTTTCTCCATCAACTACCCGAAATCCCATTTGGTTCCGTCGCAGGTGGCACTGTTTCTGGGAGCGAAGCTCGATACAGTGGAACGATTGGCGTCTCCTTCGGAGGAAAGGACGAAGGCCATCTTAGGCAAGGTGCAGCGCCTGCTAGCCACGGACGTGGCCAGCGTGAGATCCATCAAGTCCCTCCTCAGTTTGATGTCCTCATGCATCTATCTAGTGCGCCTGTGCAGGCTACGGATGCGTCCTCTACAGGAGTTCCTCGATGCCCGCTGGATGCAAATGGCGGGCAGCTTCGAAGACAAGATCCCGCTCAACAAGGTTTTCCGTCGGGCGATTCAGTGGTGGGGCACTCGTGCACACCTCATAGCGGGCACGGACTTCCAGACCCCGGCACATCAGGAGACGGTGACGACGGACGCCTCCCTGGAGGGATGGGGTGCACACACCGGAGATCTCTATGCAAGAGGCCTTTGGCTCCCGGAGGAGAGGTCTCGCCACATCAACATCTTGGAGCTCTGCCCCGTGTTCTGGGCGCTCAAGTCGTTCCTCCCGTCCCTCAAGGGCAAGGTCGTGAGGATCTTCACCGACAACACCACCACGATGTTCTACATCCGGAAGCAGTGAGGCAACAGATCCCCAGCCCTATCCAAGGAGGCCCAGGATCTGTGGCACTGGGCCGTCGCCCAGGGGATGTTTCTGGTTCCCTTCCATCTGGCAGGAATAAAAAACACCATCGCCGACTCACTCAGCAGGGAACTGCGCTTGTGCCACAAGTGGGAAGTACGCCAGGATCAAGTGGATCGGCTCTTCCAACGATGGGGCAAACCCCAGATCGACCTGTTCGCGATGGTGACAAACTCGAAGTGCCAGAGGTTCGCCAGCAGGTTCCCCCCAGCCGAGGAGCATGGGCGATGCTTTCTTGTTCCCCTGGGACGGCCTGTTCCTGTATGCGTTTCCTCCGTTGCCGCTGCTGCTTCGACTCATCAGCCAGCTCAAGAGGTCCCAGTGCAGGATGATTCTCGTCGCACTGGTGTGGCCGAGACCAATCTGGTTCCCAGACCTTCTGGACCTCTCAGCGTCCCCACCAGTTAAGCGGTTGACGGACGCAGATTTTCTCTCCAGAGAGGAAGGCGCCATTCTTCATCACGACCCGGAGTCGCTGAACTTGCAGGCCTGGCTCCTGCAGCACTAGAGTTTGGAGGGTACGATATCCTGGCTGACTGCAGAGAGGTTCTTGCAAAGGCCAGGGCGTCCTCAACTCTCAAGTGCTACGGACATAAGTGGAAGAGGTTCTCTATCTGGTGCTGTGCAGAGAAGATCAACCCTCTACGGATTACGGCACCTCAAGTGCTACCATACCTACTGTCGCTGGCCAAAGCTGGACTAGCACACGCTTCCATCAAGATACATCTGGCAGCGATCTTCCGATACACCAGAACTGCAGGACGGCTGTCCTTGTGGTCTCATCGACTGGTGAAGGAATTTATGAAGGGACTGTTTCGGATTGATCCCGCCGGTGAAGGCTCCAGCCCTGGCGTAGGAGCTCAACGTGGTGCTGACCAGGCTCATGGGGCCACCATTCGAGCCTTTGCATTCGGCTTCTTTGAAGTTCCTGTCGTGGAAGACGGCGTTCCTTGTGGCCATCACCTCCGCACGACGCGTGGGAGAGATTCAGGCCCTATCCTGCAAGCCTCCATTCTTGGATTTTCACGATACGAGGGTGGTGCTGAGGACGCACCCCTCTTTCATGCCCAAGGTGCCGTCGGACTTCCATCTTAACGAGCCGTTGGTGTTGCCTTCGTCGCCGGCCGAGAGGACTTTGCACTCGCTGGATGTAGCTAGAGCGCTTAAGTTCTACGTGGACCGAACAAAGTTTTCGGAAGACATCACAGCCGTTTGTGAACTTTGGACCTGTGAACCAAGGGAAGGCTCTCTCGAAGGCTTCCATTTCCAGATGGCTCTCCGGCTGCATCATGCACTGTCATCGGTTGGCCAACCGACCGTTGCCCGGCCGTCCGAGAGCCCATTCGACCAGAGCGATCGCTGCTACTACGGCGTTCTTGTCTGGTGGGTCCCTGCTGGACATCTACAGGGCTGCTACGTGGAGGTTGACGCACACCTTCACAAGATTCTACTGCGTCGACCGGTTTTCCAGAGAGGAGTCCAGAGTCGGCCAAGCAGTGCTGCGCAACCTGTTCGCCTGAAGGTGGGCCTGGTGAGGAGGTAAGAGTTGCTTAATGTTGAGCCTGTTTGCCACCTCCCGTGGTTGTGCATGTGTATACTACTATGTATTCTTTTATTCATGAGCATGTGAATCCATGCCAGATCCCAAGCTGGAGAAGGAACAAGTTACTTACCTGTAACTGTTGTTCTCCAGCATGGGTCTGGCATGGATTCACATGCGAACCCTCCCTCTATCCCCTCTGCGGCTCTTCACTAGGTCATACTGCAACTTTACGTGCTACCAAATCTAAGGATGGCTGCCAGGGGAGGGGGTTAGGGAGAGGGCAGTCATTGGCTGGGGGCAGTATGACCCAGAGACCAGTGATTGGTTATTACTAAGAAAGACAGTTCAGAAACGAAACTGATACAGATGTTTTCTTTACCGAGGATTCCCAGCCTGACGATGGAGAATATTCATGAGCATGTGAATTCATGCCAGACCCATGCTGGAGAACAGTTACAGGTAAGTAACCTGTTCCTTAACAAAAAAAAGTATCACCCCCTAAAATGACAAGAGGAAGAATACTATCCTACTATGGCTAAACTTCAAAGGACCTCCAGTTACGTGCCTTACGAGGAGGTGTTTGATATAACAGAACCAGGACCTTATGATCAGGATGAGGACCCCTTTGATGAACCTGTAGACCACTCTACAGTCTGGGGTCATGAAAAACCTGTAGCTGATGCACCATGACTGTTGACGTCCACTACGACGGATCCAGATGTACTGTGCATGGTGGATATTCCCGCTTCACCTCCCATAAAACGAGCATCTCCCATCGATGACCAAATGGTATTCAGTGCTATTGTTAAGAGCGGCTGAACATTTTCAGATTGCCAGTCAAGAAGCAGTGGAAGACACCGACTTGGTGGAGGATATTTTGATATTGAAACCACCCTCAAATCAGGCGATACCTCTGTTAAATTCCATCAAATGGCGTATCGCCCCCCCACCTCTTTGATCGCACACAAAAGCAGTAAACCCAAGAGTTGAGAAACTTTCTCCCCTCGCCTACAGACCCACTTTCCATCCGGGGACATTCCACTCCTGATTCACTAGTGGTAACTACGACTAGGAAGAGAGCAGGAGTACCCTTGTCTACGGCCGAGGCACCGCCGGACAAGGACTGCAAGAAGTTGTGTACCCTGGCGAAGCGTATTACAACAACAGCAGCAGCCTGTTCCTCCAGGATTGCTAACAATACCACACTGTTGGCTAGTTACAGTGACTTCCAGTGGAATCTGCTCCAGGAAGGCCTACTGGAAGTACCAGAGCCAACACGATCACACCTGCTAGCGGTTATGTCGGAGGGGAGGCAGGTGAATCAAAACATTCTTAAAAACACCCTGGATGCTGTAAAGACAACAGGATGAACACTGACCCAAGGTACCTTGTTGAAAAGGCCCGCATGGTTGAAGAATTCGGGATTCAAACCGGAAACAGGCGTCCCTCATTAACAAACCGGTGGAAGAATCTAACCTGTTTGGAAAGGCGGTGAATGAGGGTTTAGAGACTGCAAAAAAGAAACATGAGACCTTGAAGTCACTAAACCAGATAACTCGAAGACCCTATCAGCAGCGAGGGGGTAGCTCTCGTCGCTCCTTTTGTGGACAATCTTATCCACGTCCCCCCCCCCCCCCCAATCAGTACGGAACAGGAAATACATGGTCCTCAGGACAGGGGGCAGCTGCCCCAAACCAATATCAGCCAAGAGGACAGTGCAGTGGCAAAGGAAGGGGTAGAAGCACAACCCCAAGAGGCTCCCCAGCCTCAAATCAAAAATGACATACCGATCAAGGTCCCCTCCCATGCCTCCCCGGTCAGGGGACGGATAACATCATTCTTCCACGCATGAGAGGAAAATACCACAGACCAGTGGGTCCTCAAAACAGTCACTCACGGTTACTGTATCGAGTTCGGCCGACCACCTCCATACTGGCAACCAACGTCCAGGCAATTGTCACCAGAACATCTGAAGATCCTACTACAAGAGGTTGAGATCCTGCAAGAAAATGGCGCGATCTAAGTTGTCCCCGGTCTACAGGTAAACATGGGTTTTATTCAGTGTACTAAGTTTCGTATGACAACACTGCAAGAGGTAATCCCTCTACTAAAACACGGGCATTACATGGCAACATTGGACATGAAAGATGCATACTTTCATATTTCAATGCTGCCAGCGCACAGGAAATACTTAAGGTTCATGATAGAGGACAAACGCTGTCAATTCAAGGTCCTTCCCTTCGGCATTGCCTCAGCCCAAGGGTATTTACAAAGGTACTGGCGGTAGTAGCATCTCACCTGCGCAGGGAGTCCATTCCAGTCTATACTTACCTCGATGACTGGCTAATAACAGGGGTTTTGCATGGAACATGTCTATCAAACACTCAAAAGACAGTAGATTTACTCTTCAGTCTGGGATTCTCAATAAACGAGGAAGTCAGTATAGACCGCAGTCAAGTCGAACAATTTCTGGGAGCTTTAATTAGGACAGAAGACTACCTAGTCTTCCCCTCCGAGAGGGTTCAAAACATGCTGTTCTAAATCCCTCATTATGTAACCAGTCGTGAGGTGACTGTATGCAAGGCCATGTGACTGTTAGGGATGATGGCTTCTTGCATTTACTTAGTCCCAATTGCATAGTTGCAAATGCACCCCATGCAAGAGTGGCTCAACAGCCAATGGTGTCAGGCAAGCGGACAATGGGACGATCTAGTGGTTGTCTTGGCAGCCCTTGATCTCTCTCTGCAGTGGTGGTCAAGGGGAAAACCTCTTGAAGGGGGAGACCTTCCCCTCCCCCCCCCCCACAGTAGAAGCCACTCTTACTACGGATGCATCTCTGGCAGGGTGGGGGCTCACCTTCATCGCACAGCGTTTGGTCCCCAGCAGTAGCATCCAACCACATAAACCTGTTGGAATTGTTTGCAGTATTTTAAGCCCTAAAAGCTTTTCAGACACAACTTCAGGGGAAGACAGTACTGGTTCTCACGGACATGTATTATCTGAACAAACAGGGGGCACACACTCTCCAGGGCTTTCCAAACTGCCCCAGAACTTTTGGAAGTGGGCTCTCAAACACGGGATGTTCCTCCTGTCTCATCATGTTCCAGGGGAACGCCATCTTCTGGCAGGCGTGCTCAGCAGAGACTTCCCTCTACCCACAGTGTACAAATAGCAGCTACACGAAGACATTGTCTCCAACGTCTTTGCAAAATGGGGCTTCCCAGAGATAGACTTGTTTGCAACTCTGGAGAATGCACAATGCCAAGATTACGCCTCCAGGCACCCCCCGAACTGCTCCAAGGGAATGGTCTCTGGATAACATGGTCAGGATAATTTGTCTACGCTTACCCCCACCTTAACTTGCCAACTCAACAAAATAGTGCACAAGATGCACCAGGAACCGGTCACAAAGATTCTGGTGGCCCTCATGTGGGCACGCCAATCCTGGTTCTCCCATCTGATGGTGATGTCAATCTCTCCTCTGATGAAACTACCTTGCCCATACAACATGCTCTCACAAGGCAAGGGGGGGAGACTCCATCCTTGCCCGCAAACTCTCAACTTAGTGGCCTGGCTCCTGAGGTCATCGTCCTCAGAGATGTATGGACATTCTTAAAGAGTCAAGAAAACCTAACACCAGACATTGCTACTCCAAGGAAACTCCTTTATCTGGTGCCATTCTAAGAGCATTAATCCAATTGACTGCTCTCCTACCCACATAGCGTTTATACCTGACTCATCTAATGGCTTCGGGTCTTGTTTTTAATTCACTGAAAGTCCATGTGGCGTCATTTTCAGCTTACACTACGTCCCAAAAGGAGTTGTGGTGAAAGATCCCAGTGATCAAGGCTTTTATGGAAGGGGTTAAAAGACTTAATGCCCCTATTTCAAACCCAGCCTCTGGGTGGGGCCTAAATGTGGTATTAACTAGACTAATGGGGTCTCCCTTTGAACCGATGTGTAAGGCTAGCCTTAAGGCTCTCACTTACAAGACTGCCTTCCTTGTTGCAGTCACTTCAATTAGGAGAATCAGTGAATTACAGGCACTTTCAGTTCAAGACCCATTTGTCACAATTCACAAGGACAAGGTGGTTTTGCGCACTCCCCCCTAGGTTTGTGCCTAAATTCATTTCAAAGTTCCATGTGAACCAATCGATAGAACTGCCTACCTTTTTCCAGAACCCCACTAACGTGGCAGAAAGAAGCCTACACACACTTGACGTACGTTGATCGGTCATGTGTTATCTGGAAAAAAACGAGACCACGAAGAAAGACAAATCAGTTTTTTTGTTTCAGTGACAGTTGGTAGAGAAAGGGACCCTGTCTCCAAGTCAACCATCTCAAAGTGGATTGTAAACTGCATCACACTCTGCTACACTCTTGCCAAGAGAGATCTGCCCTTCAAGCCTAGAGCACACTCTACTCTGGGCACTGGGGCTTCCATAGCATTCCTTGCAAATGTCTTTTCAAATCCATTTGCAAAGCAGCAACCTGGAGTTCTGTGTACACCTTTACAAACACTACTGCCTAGATACTCACTCTAGGTATGATTCTCAGGTGGGACAAGCAGTACTAAGACATCTCTTTACTACTGTTCCTTCTCACACCCCACCTCCAACTCTGGGTACTACTCGCTAGTCAATGTACAGCATGTGACTTTAAGCAGATTCACAAGCATCAGAAGACATGCATTATTTACCGTAATAGCATTTCTGATGATTGTATCTGCTTACAATCACATGCGCTCATCCTTCCTCTCTTCTAGGAGTAGAAGGTACATGGACATCTTACTACTTTCTCTCCATCTGTACTCACGTTAGTCATAAGGGTCCCTCATGGCAGAAAAAACACAACCAGAGCGACCTTGACGCATGAGGGATCTTGGGTACATTACACTTCAGGTTGGGCCTAGCGCTACAAGCACGCCCATGTCGACGTCCCATTTTGATCGTCGAAAGATGAGATGCAATACTCTGCGATTACCACTAGATGTCGGACTATATGCACAGCATGTGAATCTAAGCAGATACAATCAAATTCTATTATGGTAAGTAATTCATGTCATCGCGGTCATCAGATGACCGAGCAAGTGCCACTTCACTGCCAGGTGTCTACCTTGAGGATCCTGCAATATGCTTGACATGGAAAACTGGGAAGCACTAGAGGACAAGATTGCTGTGCCCCTCTTTTTGAAAGAGCAAGATCATAGCAGGCCAGCATCATAGTCCATAGTAAGTAGGTCTCTTATGCTTGCGGCCAGTGCCCGCAGGGCCAAAGACTAACGAGCATCAGCGTTCCATATCCCAAGCTGGCCCCTGCTGTGAGAAAATCCCCTGTCCCCACCAGTCCTCTTACAACCCTTAGGCCTGGTTCTGGAGGATGCTAATGCAATAGTTCCAGATTGGGGTGGCGAGGCATCCCTCGCTGCGGGATTCCTTATGAGCATCACCTCCTGCATGGTCTTGATAACCCTCTGTTCACCCTTGATAGCACAGATCGGAGTATGGAAAACCGCATCTGTACTTGATCTCCCTCTCTCTGAGCCACGTAGTGAAAGCACAGAACTCGCTCATTTTTCCCCAAAGTCACTGGAGCTAGTTCCCGTAGAAGCAATTAGCCATAGCCCATTGTCTGAGAGCCGGCCTCCTGCATTATCTTGTCCTTAATTTTGTGAAAGTGCACCCTTGAAAGGACATCCAGTATGAGATTATTCCGTAGCTAAACCCCAGTGCATGCCGTCCAGTTCCATCACCAGCAAATCCTGGCTTTCAGAGCCACAGAGAAGGGTGCAGAATAAGTCGTGAACGTAGGGCAGCAGCTCAGAGTTCTTGATAGGAAAAGGAATACTCTGAATCCGGATGTCATTTCTTTGAGACCTATTCTCTGCATCCTCCTGGCATTCCTGCAGAAGCCTCTTCTAGTCCACCAGCACAGTGCTCCTGTTATCAAATAGTGACATGTCATAGCTCATCTTACAAGTGGTGTTTTACATATCGTCAATCCGATTCTCAGCCTCTGCCATCCTTTAATCAAGTGCTCCAACTTTCTTGGTGAATTCCCCAACAGAAGACAAACTTGTGATTTCGGACAGCTTCTGCGCAAGATCCTGCTTGGTCGCAAGGACATCAGCCTGTCACATTCACTGAACCTGCTCTCACTGGTGTATCCGTAGAGGATTCTGGCTTTCAAAATCTTTCCTGGCTATGCATCATGGCCATCACATCTTCTGTCTTTCCAGACTTTGCAGCCGTGGATTCTATTGTCGTAGACAGATGGACACTGGCACCACTCCACGCCAGGCAACGAGAGGTACGAGGCCAAAGATCACACAAGCGGTGACTACGAGAAGATAAAAGCAGGAGCTACTGTCACTTGTGAATGGACACCCGCAACCCACAGGGCAGGGGAGGATGCGTCTTCACAGGATCACTAGGTCACAAGGAAGCACCGTTAGAATTCCAAGAGATATAGGAAGCACAGAGTCGGTTCGGAGGATGAAAGCCAACCCGGGCTGTGTAAAGTTGAGGGGACTTGTAGGGTTGGAGAAAGCAACTTGATTACCTCTGGCCCACACAGCTGTTCATCCAGGATATAAGTAGCAGCTGATCAGGAGCCCTGAACAGGACCAGGACAGCGGGCACCCCAGGAGGTACTTGGGCCCATGGGCTGGATTCCACAGCAAGCGTTTTTACCTCCTGCTGGTCGCTCCCCTCACTCACCACTAGATGGCCCTTCCCCCTCAGGACCGTGGGCCAGAAACAGACCAACTGCCCCGCACAGCAATTGCTCACGACGGCTGATCTTGGCGTAGTGTCGTCGGGGGGAAGGGGGGGAATCATGCCTAGGTGGGCGTAGTCAATATTGGCATCGCGGGACCAGCCAGTCTCTATTGTTGCCACCTGCCTCCAGCATGTGCTGAAACACTGAGGGCGCGGTTGACCTTTTGGCTGGGCCCGCTGCTCAGGAGGGCCTCAGATCAACTCAAAGCTGCTGCAAACAAAGGTCGGTACCTAGCCAACACAATACCCTGAAGCTCTGGAACCTGTGATATAAATAAAGTTGAATAGGTTCTCCAGAGCCACCAGGGGATGGCCACTGCCTTTGGCTTCACCAGAGCTGCCATAGAGCACGTCCTGGTTGGCTCCCGGCTAAGCCACACAACTCGAATTCACCTTTTAAATGTATACTTCACTTTATATCTTTGCTTTACTCCTGTCCTTATAAGACCATAGATGCTTAGTTACTGCCTGGGAACCAATGTTTTTTGGGTTACTTCATTATTTTAGTTAAATATTTTCACTATTATGCTTTCTTTGTAGAGCATTGTTTGCTCATTGGAGGTTGCCTAGGCTCCAGTTAGTTTAATTTCCTTTTTGTTCAGATTTGCTTCTGTTTAGCCTGCTGTTAAGGTGGATTTTGCACATGCCTCTCATGCAGACTGTACAACCACTGACCTTAAGGTTGGTGAATATTTCCCACCCAAAAAGGAAAGCTAAACATCTCTTAACCACTCTTAAAATGTTAAGCATGGCAGCACAGTCAGGCTTTTCTGTAGAAGGGGGATGTCGCCTGACACAAAGGTATAATAAGTCCATTTATCTACGTTTGTATACTGAAATAAAACATAAGCATTTATCATATATATTTCTGAGGCTTGTGGATCTGCTTATAACACATGCAATGCATAGGCCGACATCTAGTGGTAATTGCAGAGTATTACATGATTATTTTTTTTAACTCGAAAGAGGGATGTCGACTTTGCATGTTAGTAATACTATCCCTAGTGTGACATTTACTGTACCCATGTTCCTTCACAAGTTGAGGTACCTCAGTTTATTTTTTCTGCCATCGTAGTTGCAGAGTTCCTTTCTGGCGAACACCATTGATTAAACTTGATTAAGTTTGTTTTTAGACTTTGTTTTTATCCTTCCAACAACCGGCCGTTGCTCGCTGCACTACCAACTGCTTCAATGGATTTAGACGGACTGCTCCATCATTGACAAAGCTCAACTGTCTCGATGCTGCGGCCTAGACGGGCCTCACAAGGCCTCATCCCTTCACAGTAGGGACGGGTCAAATACTTTGTGCACTTTTAGAGAATGCCTCTTCTGGCCCCTTAACTTCCCTTTTGTCGCTGCACTGCCCTTTCCATTAGCAATGGAAAATACTCCTTTTAAATGTTACCCTTCTTGCAACAGGAAATTCTCTTGGAAGGACACACACATGGTGTGCAATCTTGTCTGCCAAGGGACCATCCTGAGAAAAACTGCAAGTCCTGCAGACTTTTTTGTCCAAAAACCCTAATGGACTATCAGACCAAACGCTGCGCCGCCCACGCCATGCAGGCTGAGGCCTCCATAGATGTGGCCGGGGAATCCAGCGAGGGCAGAATCGGTGTCTGGGTTAGATGGAATCCCATGTGCCGGCGGCCCGGTGACAGACACCACCCGGCAGCTCGGGCACACACACTTCCTGCCACACAAAGCACATACCCCATGGCTGACCATCGACCGCGTTGTCCACTGTTGAGCTACGCGGTGTCAAAGGAAAGGCATTCTAAATCATCCCTGTCCTTTGGGCCATCGTGCCTGCGTTCGCCGCACGGTAGTTCTCCGAAACCGGCACCAAAAGCAATTTCGGACACTGCGCTTAAAAAAGCCCTCCTTTCGTGCGCCAAAGTGCATGCATCGAAAAGGTGCTTTGGTGTCGTCCCCCGACCTCAAATCAAAAATTAAAGAGCACGTCCCGGTCACCCTCTTAACATCGAACAGCAAAAAATGTCGACGCCTCTACCAGCCAAGCCCTCTACCTCCCAAGATAATGGCCTTTTTCCCTCTGGAGACACCCTTTCAAGGATCCTGCATCACAAGGAACAGCCACCCTTGCATAACACCCCTACGCCATCAGTATTTCCAAAATCAGCTGAGTACACCCCAGAGAGCTTCGATAGAATTATGAGAAAAATAGCCTGCTTTGTGGACTTCATGGACAAGCACCCTGAGGAACTTGGAAATCTTCATGGCCCTACACAAAAGGGAGTGGCCAGGGATGAACCGTCTACTAAAAGGCCACCTCTGGACGCTACGACAATCATTCATCGCTCGTTTTTCTTTTCCCACAGCACTTTTTGCCGAAAATTTCTTTCAGAAAAAAAACATCAAAAAATATGGGTATGGTGATGAATGAACATAGAACCGTCTGGACATTTCACAGCCCAATACTTCCACCCAGGCCACCTCCAGTACCATGATCCCTCTGAAGACCTCTACTTTATAGATCCCCAGACATTCAAGAACAGCCAGTGGCTGACTCTCCAGTCGACCATCAACTTCAATGTAATGAGCTCCTTCACAAGGCTTCCCAAAATTTTAAAATAGACACCCAGGAGCCTCAGGTTGACAAGGATTTTGTGGAGGATGTTTTGGGTGACAAGAAATCCACCACTCAATTTATCCCCCTCCTGCAATCCATCCAAAGGCGCTTCCGGCCACCAAATCTCACAAGGGCGGTAAACCCTTTATATTGAGAAATTATTCAGGCTAGCCCCTGCAGACACCCTGTACATCTGGGGTTAGCTTAAACCCGATTCCATAGTTGTTACCACTACATAGGAAAGGGCAGGCACCTGGCTAGCCTCTGCGGAGGCCCCACCAGATAAGTAAAAAAAAAATAATAATCTACACCTTTGGCAGAAAGGTGGTTTCCTCGGCTGCCTACCAAACTAGAATAGCTAACCATAGCAACCTCCCGGCTAGCTATAGTTGCCATAAATCGTACTAACTAGAACAACAAATTGAAGCAGTTCCAGAACCCCTGAAGTCGCAACTTCTGAAGACTGTCACTAGCAAATCAGTATCTAATTGCATCTTAAAAAATAACCTAGATGTAGCGGACAATGCAGGCGGTATCGTAGCTGAGGGCACTGTAATGAAATTCCAAGCCTGGCTTAGGCAGTCACGGTTCAAATTAGAAACGCAGGCCACATATCTCAGTATGCCCATTGAGCCGAATGCCTTCTTTGGTAAGGCATTTGAAGATTCCCTAAAAAGTGCTAAAGAAGTATGACACCCTCAAGTCTCTTGGACAACTAACCAACTCTTGGACAACTAACCAACAAGCCTTTTGGCCGAAGGAGGTCTTCCAACACAAAGTTCTGTGGGCAGAGCCCTTGGCGCTCCATTTGTTAGAGCAGGGGCAGCCGATCATCATTGTGGGGAACCCTGCATGGACAATCCTCCTCCGATTTTCAAAGAGGCTACAAAAGGTCCAGGAGCATAGGTAGAGCCTCCTCAGCCAGAGGCGCCACCCCGCCCAAACAATGACGCCCCACTCCAGGTCCCCTCCCATGCCACTCTGGTAGGAGGTTGTATCTCACAATTCACCCACACATTGGAGGAGATCGTGTCTGGCAAGTGGGTGTTGTCCACTGTAGTGGTTGGATATTGTATAGAACTTCTACAAATGCCATCCAAACACTCGCCTTGACACAGAAAAATGAATGCCACCCGAAGAAAGGCATATATTACTGGAGAAGTGAAAGCCCTGCTGGAAAAGGACACCATTGAGCTTTTCCCGGCAAACCAGGTAAACAAGGGTATTTATTCAACATACTTACCACTGTCTGTATAAAATCTTCTAATGTGTGTAAAATATGTACAGCAGTGCTAAACGCCTACCATAAATAGCTTCTAGAGCCGTATGATCTTCCATGCCTAGCCTTTAGGTGTGCATCCGACCGCCCCGCCCCCCCCAGTATCACTCTTCATGACTATTAATAGCGTACGCACTGCTTCCTGCCATCTACCTCCAGCAGCACGTACATGCGCCTCACTGTAGTCGGCCCTCAAGCACGCCCGGTCCTTTCCCGCTAGTACAACTGGACAATTTCTTCAATTCGTCCTCGGCGTAGCGTCCGATACCCTGCTCCACTACAAACTGTTCCCATTCGTTTGCCTTTTAGCAAAAACTCCTTCGATCACTACGCTGAGCCCATCCCTCTGCTCTGGCGACGTTGTGTTACCTGCAGCTGCTAAACTTTTCGTCACTGCACATGATCTCTACACCCTCAGCAACCCCTTATAGCTTCACAGCAGCATATTTACTCTCAATCTGTGTGTAAAGTATTGAGTCAGTGACTTACTAGTGCCATTCTACTCTAGTGCCTTAGCAGCCTAGTTGCTCCGAGATCGTACGAAAAAACTGAGTCGGTGACCTGCCTTGCTAAATCCTGTTTCAATCCTGTATTAGCAAAAGTTCTGTGTAAAACTATGCCATTAGCTTGTCAGCGCTAAACCTATTTTAGACTGCTTAGCAAAATTACATTCCCATTGTGTGAAATATTACATTAGTGACCTGCCGATGCTAAACCTATTATAGTCTGTTGTAGCAAAATTGCATTACCTTAGGGTGTAAACACTGCATCAGCGACCTGCCATCACCAAACCTATCCTACAAATAATTGTTTAGACCTAGAGATGGTCCGCGCTCTACTTGAAAACAAGACAATTTACACACATCAAAAAAAATGTATGTATTGAGGTTTTGAAACAAGGTTCAATCATAAGATGGACAAGAGATGTTGATTTACCATAGCCTTTGTTTATTCCAAAAAGAAAGTAGTTGGTTGAAAATTCAATACTGTTGCTTCACAGTTGTAGTTTTTTTCAATCTATTCCCACGGTTATAATTCAATACTGTTGCTTCAGAGTTATGGTTTTTACAGTCTAATCACTAATTCAATACTGTTGCTTCACAGTATTGGTTCGATACTGTTTTTTTAGTCTATTCCCGACACGTGTTTCTCCACCCTTAGTTTGGTGGTATTTTTGTCTCACAAGTGTTAACACTGCTAGGGTTACCGAGGCAATGTGCACATGACTGTCCCAACATGCACTGGTGTCTCTGGCAGCATTCTTTCAAATCTGATTACAAGTCTTTTTAAAGAGACTCCTCACGTTGAGTCCCAATATAGTGAAGTGTTTCGAGTACACAAGAAACACACCTGATTTATTTATGTCTACCTCCTTTAAAAACTACTGTCTTTCTACTGTATTTCCTAGCCTGTATCATGGAATAATATAAAACTTCTGGAAACAAAAGGGGTTTCTTTCGGGGCTTATCACTCGAATTAGCACAATGAGTCACGTGTATTTTTATGTGATCTCTGTTGTCAAGCGGCATCTTTAGAGTCATTCTTACAGAAATATGAAAACGAGTGATTTCAGCAAACGGAACATGTTTCAAATAATATAATCTAAAATACTTCGCTATTTAAATGAGTCAACATACTTTTCATTCCACATATTAGAAAGGCAATTGGAGCACCCCATTCCAAAATGGTGTGTTTACTAAGCTAATATGGCAATAGGAACACGTGACGCTCACATCGCGGGTTTGTTTTTTAAACTTCTGGGTCAAAATGGGCAGTGTTCACAACCCGAGCGAACGGCAATCGTACCGTGGTTGTACGGATTTTGAGAAAGAACGCCATTTCATCTCACGCAAAGGTAAGAAGCCTAGTTTAAGTCATACTAAATAGCCGCACTAACTATATAATCATACACGTATAGCTTAGCTCTGCAGCTCTCCATTGATAAAGTGTGTATCAATCACACACACACTGTTTTCGTTTAGGGACATCCTTTGAAAACCTGTCAAGAACCGCACTGTTGGTGAACAGCCCGAATTTCATATATATTTATCCAAACAGGAGCGGGTTAGTACATTCTATTTACTATTAAGCAAACTGGTGTTTTTTTCTAAATACTAATTACCCCGAAATTACCCATTTTGAAGAGAGATTAAACGAATATAAAAATAGAAGGAATAAAAACACAAACTCAAATTGGTAAATTTCTTTTCTTTTTTTCAGCTTCACACTAGATACCTCCACATAAAGCATATCAATACTAACAGAACAAATGCAAGCAAAATAGCATCTTTTTCATGTTTTTGAATCTACTGTCTAAAAATCCCCTGAGGAACCGCCAAACTAAGGGCGGAGAAACACGTGTCGGGAATAGACTGAAAAAATTATAACTGTGAAGTAACAATATCGAACTAAAACTGTGAAGCAACAGTATCGAATTAGGGATTAGACTGTAAAAACCATAACTCTGAAACAACAGTATTGAATTATAACCGTGGGAATAGATTGAAAAAAACTACAACTGTGAAGCAACAGTATTGAATTTTCTACCAATTACTTTCTTTTTGGAATAAACAAAGGCTATGGTAAATCAACATCTCTTGTCCATCTTATGATTGAACCTGGTTTCAAAACCTCAATACATACATTTTTTTGATGACTGTGTAAATTGTCTTGTTTTCAAGTAGAGCACAGACCATCTCTAGGTCTAAACAATTATTTGTAGTTTAATTTCCCTTCTAAGGGTAATAGACCTCTGTTCCGCAGCTTCAACAGCATTAAGCCACAGTGAGGAGCGCTGGAATCAGCCAAAGACTGGTTAGATTTGTGACACCAAACCTATTCTAGCCTGCTGTAGTAAAATTGCATGTCCATTGTGTAAAATACTGTATCAGTATTCTAGTCCGTTGTAGCAAAATTGCATGTCCATGTCCATTGTGTAAAATACTACATCAGTGACTTGCCAATGCTAAACCTATTTTACCATGCTGTTGCAAAAATGCATTCACATTGTGTGATATTAAGTCGGTGATAAACTTGACTCAGCCTGTAGTAGCAAAGTCGCATCTAGATTGAGTGACAAACTGTGCCAGTCTGCCATCGTGCTGTTACTACCCCACCCTACCAGCATAATACACACATAGTGACTACTCTAGATTACTCTAGCTAACTGCCGCAGAGACAACTATAGCTTGATAGTCATGGTATTGATACTGTAACGTACTCTCGGTATGCAACTCGGGCTAACTACCATCACGTTTCCACTCTGTATTCAAAATACGAGTGCTTCTGGCCTCTTGCACTATAATTGTACTCAATTGCTAGATCCTTGTACTTCCCAGGTTTAGTATGATAGAGTCCTGCCTACCTCCTCCTAAGCTGTATACTATTGTTAGACCTTAGCACACTCCAGTCTCGAGTGATTTTGGCCTCTCGCACTAAAATTGAATCTGGCTGCTAACACACTGCATTCCCCAGACGTAGCTGGTTAGAACCTTGCCTACCCTCCTCCCAATTTGAATTTAAATATTAGCCTACAGCAAACTCTAGTCATGAGTGTTTTTGTCTTTGGTCACCTGTAACGATACCACATGTAGAAGCTAGTACATAGCATCTCCTAGCTATAGCCCAAAAGTACATTCTACCTTCCCTCCAATAGAATACTTAAATATCTGTACAATAATACGCTCCTGGCATAACCTGAAGTTGCCCCCTGCCTACTCCACTAAATCTATTCAGACCCTAATACTCACCCTTGTTATCCTTGCTATCATGGCCTTTGCTACCAAAACAAACACCCCAAAGGATAGAAACCTGAGACTTGGGTCTAGACTGCCCTGTATCTACAAACCTAAAAGAAATTTCCCTAACAACGCCTACAGACGAACCATCTCCCAGTCTAAGATCGCTCAGCCCTTATCACTGCAAACTACCTATTCCTGTGCTAGAACTCCAACCAAGATTCATACGGTCAAGAGTACCACCTCACCGAAACCTCCACCACTTTCTAAAGCTAATGGTACACAAATTCTAACAGGGTTCCTCATTAACACGAGATCAATGGTAGCCATGCCACTGAAATTGCAGACATCCTAAATAATGAGAACTTGGACCTACTGGCCATAACGGAGACGTGGTTACATGAGGCTGCAGGACCGACTCTCATGCTAGCGGTACCTGATAACTACCAGATCCTTAAAGTAGACTGGCCTAATGCCGGAAGTGGTGGCCTAGCCATCATCTTCAGAACGACCCTTCCTATCAGACCTGCCACGCCAGCTCCCTAATTGTCCTCTGAAATACTCACAGCCAAACTGCCTCTCTCCAACAACCGCACACTAACAATCCACCTGATATACAGGCCACCAGGGCCTCTAGGTACCTTCGAAGATGACCTAACCAGCCACCTAGCCAACAACACAAAAGACCACTCTCAAACACTACTCATGGGAGACTTTAATCTTGGCTTCAATGACACAGACAACGCACATTCTAAATCAATAGCAGCCTTGTTAAGTGACCCTGGTCTCACTCAAAAAGTCCTTTCTCCAACTCACATTAAAGGAAGGACCCTTGACTGGGTATCTGAACTAAACTGTAATATTAATATCACAGATATTGTCCCGCAACCTTGGACAGATCACTACTTAATAACCTTCTCCGCCACACTAGTCCTTCTCAACCCCAAAACTAACAATATGGTACACCCTTTTCCGACCAGAAGTAAGAAGGACATTACTGCTGACAAACTCATACCTCTCCTACTTCCAGCATACCTCTCCTTCTCCCAGCCATCACTGGATTGGAAAGTAAACCAACCCTGACATACTAGTAAACCCCTTCAATAATGCTATGACCAAGGCACTTGACATGACTGCCCCTGTCAAACAGCACAAAGCTAGACAAGAAGCACATCTATATTCTTGGTTTACTCCTCAACTTAAAGCTTTAAAACTAAAAAAAAGAAAGCTCCAATCTATTTGGCGCCACTCCCCTACTGAAAATAAGAAAATAAACTAACCAAACTGGCCAAACTGTACAAAAAAGAAATAATAAAAACCAAAAAGAATACATTCAATGACAGAATTGCCAAAGCCAACTCCAACACCAAAGAACTCTTCTCGATCCTCCCTGAACTGGAATCCCCAATCCAACTGGTAGACAATGCCCCTAAGGACAAGGTATGGTGCACTAACATACACTATGCCCTATCCAACAAAATCTCTTCTCTCCAATGTAAAATTGCTAATAAAAAGGCTACACTGCCACCCGATACAAAATCAACTCAACCACTCGAGATCAGGACAACTACACCCTTTTGCTTCAAGACCATCTCTATAATTGACACTGAAAAAATACTATCCCTCAAACAGCAAGGGCGATATTTACCCAGCGCAAATAATAAAGGATGCAGCTAGGGATCTAGCCCCTTTCATTTCTAAGCTTATAAACTCTTCCTTTAAATCAAATACGGTACCTGCCAACCTCAAAGAATCCTGGGTCCTCCCCTTACTCAAAAAACAAACACTGGACCCCACTCTCCCCACTAACTATCGACCTATCACCATCATACCGTCTTTACTCAAAATCCTGTATAGAGCGGCATACATACAAATCCAGGACTATCTGGAAGTTAACCACCTACTTGGCTCACAGCAATCTGGCTTCCGCCCCCTCCATGGCACGGAAACATCTTTGTTAGATCTTAAGACACAAATTGAAGAACTAAAGGACAATGGAAAAACAGCTCTGCTACTCCCACTGGATTTGTCGGCAGCCTTTGACTTGGTGGACCATTCTGTTGTATGCAACCACCTCAAATCTGCCGCCAACTTCACAGGAGAGGCTATTGCCTGGATCCTTCTTAGCCAATCGCACCATGAAAGTCTTCTCCACCACGGCCTCCGCTGACCCTATCAAGATTACCTGTGGTGTCCCACAGGGATCCTGTGTCTCCCCCAGCATGTACATCTTCACCAAGCCTCTGTTTGAAAAGTTGGATAGACTGGGTGTCACCTACACTAACTATGCAGATGACACCCAGAGCCTCATACCCCTTTCGGGCAACTTTGAGGCTGACTTAGCCTTGGTGAACAAAATCTACTCTATCATTCAGGCATGGATGGCATCACATGGCCTCTGCCTGAACGATGAGAAAACGGAATTACTAATCCTAGGCTCGGAAACTAACATCAAAATGTTAGGCCCAAACTATACCTCTGTCAACATAGATAACAATACTATCAAGGTGATGTCGGTGGCTAAAACCTTAGGATTCTACCTGGACTCCTCTCTCACACTCAAAAAAGCAGGTCAACCCCGTAGCCTCCACTACAACCTATACCTGCAAAATAATCCGAGCAGCTAGACCATATCTCTCCAACGCTAGTTGTATCACCCTTGCCAATGCTCTTATGTCTAGACTACTGTAATGCCCTGTACTCGGGAGCCAATAAATACATCACAGATAAAATTCAAAGATTGCAGAATAACGCCCTGAGAGCAGCGTTGGATGTCCCCTACAGAGAGCATATAACCAAATCTAGGAAAGAGGTTAACTGGCTGAAAATAAAGGACAGAATTCTCCTCAACAACCTCTCTAACCTCCAAATGTCTGAACAACCTAGCACCTCCTTACTTAGCGGAAAAAATCACCAGGAGAACAGCAGCCAGCCCTACTAGATCTGCTAATACATTTATGCTGGAGACTCCTAGGTTTAAACGTTTGACTGCCGGAGGAACTAGCTTCCCTGTCGAGGCTGCGCAATGTTGGAGTAAGCTACCACTTGACCTCGGACAAGAACAACCCTATCCCACATTTAGGCATAACATACTTAAATGGCTGCACACGAATGACACTTAACCTGATCCACCTTTACCGACCATTCCTGGCCTGCACCTGACCCCGGCATTTGACGAGTCACACTGTACTGTAACCAACTATGTATATTAACTGTATGTCAATGTGTCCTTGGCCCTGCAAGGATTCGCCCTTGCATTATATGTATGTATGCACCTTTGGTACTTATTTGTATGCACCTGTTTATGCTATGTAACCAAGCTATAAGACTTCTCATACTGTTTGCGCCCGGCTACCTAAGGGTTTGGTGCGCATTACCAAATGAACAAACGAACCTACTTGTGCTAAAAAAAACGACCTAACAATGCGCCCGGTGCTGCAACCCGCACCCAGCAATGTATAGCCTCAAATTTTGCCTGACCACGCCTCGGGGGCTGGGAGGGGGGGTAATTCCGCTCTTGAAATGGGGGGATTACATGGCAACATTGGACATGAAAGATGCATACTTTCATATTGCAATGTTGCCAGCACACAGACTTTTCTGCACTTCCAAATAGCAGGAGAAAACTACCAGTTCAAGGTGCTCCCTTTCAGCATAGCCTCAGCCCCAAGGATATTCATAAAAGTACTAGCAATCGTAACGGCGCACTTATGCAGATAGTAAATCCCAGTGTACGCTTATTTGGACAACTGGCCAATAACGGGGGAATACCCTCAAATTTGCAAAAACACCCAAAGAAGAATCAACCTTCTGTTTCAATAGGGATTCTCCATCAATGAGAAAATAATCAAGTCTCGTACCCAGTCTAACAAAACCATTCCTGTGAACAATCATAAGAATGAAGGAGGAGCTAGTCTTCCCCCTCAGAGATCAAAACATACTGTCGCAAATACCTTACTACCTAGCTAGATAACCGTACACAAGGAAATGCGCCTGCTGGGAATGATGGCATCATGCATTTATCTAGTTCCACATGCGCAGTTGTGCATGTGCCCCATGCAGGAGTGATTAGCAAAGCAATGGTCTTGGACAAGCGGTCAGTGGGATGATGTAGTGGTTGTTCCGCTAACCTTAGTAGAGGCTCTTCGCTGGTGGTGCAGGGACAACCTGCTAAAAGGAAAACCCTTTCGCAATCCGCCGGTTCAAGCGATACTAACTATAGACGCCTCACTCTCGGGTTGGGGAGCCCATTACAGTCACTACACAGCCCAAAAACCACATCAACCTCCTAGAACCTCTGGCATTTCTCAAGGCTCTACAGGCTTTTCAGCAGCATCTAGTAGGTCAAACAGTGAAAGTCCTCACAGACGGCACCACCACCCTGTTTTACATAAAGAAATAAGGAGGCACGAGTGCGCTAGAGGGCCAACCAAGATGTCCGCATATTAGTGAGCTTATTGCACGGCCTGGAATTAATCATGCATCATCCTGTCCAATTCGGCATTCTGCCGCCCTAACCATATTCCATCTCTGCTGGCTAGACACTGCCCCACAGTCCTGTGAGGTTTGGGACAAAATCGGAGTTCCGGCGACCCCCGCACGCAAATGCTCGAGCCTGGCGCCCGAATCAATCGAGTGGGCCCAGCAGACAGCGGAGCAACAAGAGGCGGCCCGAGGCCGAGCAGAGATCGGGCGGTGGAGAGCTGCCTGCCCCCAACACATTCCCGGGAGGCGGGGCCAGGACAAACATCGGCAAGCTGCGGCCGGGGACCGGAGTGAGAGCCCCCCCTCCCCCTGCGGTGACATACTCGCAGCTCTGTGCCTGCAGCTGCGGAGGTAGAGGACACCTGGAGGCCGCGACACACGTCGGAGAGCCGCGGGCGAGCTCGCTTCTGATTGCTGCGGATGAGAGGAGCGATAGATTGGGTGCAGGTGCGCACCTTCTCCCAGCTCCCCCTATCTCTCGCCACCAGACCCGGCACGGCATGCTGCGCCTCCCTCTCGCTATGCAGGGCAGAGTGGCTGGGCCGGGAGGCGGGTTCCAGAGGCCTCAGACGGCAGGCGTCAGCTGACCTGCAAAAGCTCCAGAATGACCGGCGGAGAACGGCGCCGGGCGCTCCATGGCCCACCCATCATGTCAGGTACTGTGCACGCTGGGAGAACGAGTGCCTAATCTCTTACGTCCCTGCAGAAGTCCCCTCACACACGCTCAGACTGCCTCTAAATCCTGGCCATGTATCCCTGTAAACCAGCCTTTCCTCCACTAGAATGCACCATCCGGATGAGAGTACTGCATTTCAGGTCTCCATCCCTCAACAGGTTGGGGTAGGGGAGCGTCTGCAGCCCTCAGTATCCTTACTATCTAAAGAAGTGAACTTTGCACAATATCGCCAGGAGGGTGGCACTCTTCCCCCCTCTCCCCCCCTTCCCCCCCCCGCTACTGGGCTCTCGTCCTCCCAGGAATTGCAAATTAGCGGACTGAACCAGAGTCAAGCGCCATAACCTCCTTCTTGGCCCTATGGTGTCACACTTCTCCCACCATCTTTCTCTGCATGGCTCGCACTATGCCCCCTCTCTGGGAGACTGCTGGCGCCTTGATAACTGCCTACAAGCACCATATTCAACGCGGGGACACTCCCAACAGCGCAAGTCCAATGGGGAAAACTGACAGATCGCAGAGAATGCTAACCTTCGAGACTGGAGCAGCCCCCAAAACCCCCAGGCTCCAGGAAGATCGAGAGCCCCCATCAGATAGCGCACTCCAAAAAGACGAGGGAACCTCCTCTACTGACATTAAGGGACTCCTGTTGGACCTGAAAGCAGACATAGGAAGTCTAAACAATAAGATGGATGGACTCTCCTCTAAAGTAGATCTCTTACAGCATTGAATGGACACTCGTACTGAGAGCCTTAACGAGGTAGAACAACGCGTGTCCAATCTAGATGACGGCGCAGCGACCCTAGCGGCAAAAGTCACCCAACTTGAGACCCAAACGAAAGCAGCCAACGCCAGGTGTGACGATTTGAAGGGTCTGAAGGGTCATTCAAGAAGAAATAACATTAGAATTGTCGGGGTGAGGGAACACCAACCCCAATTGAAAATGGAAGACTTCGAAGCGCTATGCACCACCCTTTTTAGCCGGGAAGGCCTCACACTTGTTTTTGGTGGAGAGAGCACACAGGATTCCATCTTCTAAACCCATCCCAGGTGCCCCCCCAGGCCAATAATTGTAAAACTGCTTAATTATAAAGACCGGGAGACCATTCTCCGACTGGCCAGGGAAAGGGGTGAGCTACACCACGACGGAGCCCGAATACACTTTTACCCAGACTTCTCCCCAGCAGTCCAGTCACAGAGGAGATCCTTCACTTCCATCAGGCAAAGGCTCAAAGACAACCAAATTACCTACTCAATGCTCTTTCTGGCACAACTCAAGAGTTCAACATGGTGGAAAAGTCAATTTCTTCCAGACGCCGGAGGAGTCCAACGCATTCCTAGATCGAGCAGGATGTCCCGGGCTAAACCCCAACCATGCACGAGCACAGAGAGAAAAAATCCACAGAAACCCAACATAACCAATATAAGGTCAACGGCATGAAACACATGTGCAAAACACAGCAACCTTACCGAAACTAACACGGGAGTTAAGCTCTCCGAGGCCGTGCAGCTTAGGAAGCCCCTAGTATCCCTTGCACAGCAAAGTTATCTCAACCGTTTATTATTAATGGGTGGGATATCGGATGAAGGACACACACCGTTGCGGTTCATACCCCGATTAAGTGAGCATACAGGCGAGTTGGGGGTTGCCCGTGTAAGGAAGGAAGTTGGAGAATGGAGTTGGGAATGCGCCTCCGAACCACCGACCCCCACCCCCCCAACCATCATGCAGTGCCGTACCCCCTCTTCCAAACACTATGGAAACTACCAGCAATCAGTTGTAGGCGTCGTCCACAGCGCCTTGCGTCCCCCCAGGTCGGATTCAACTATCAGTTTATACATGTAAGCCAAACAAGCAATTCAAAGTCACCTCATGGAATATTAGAGGAGGCAACCTCCCTTCTAAAACAAGGAAGATCCTTCAATACTTGAAGAGACATGAAGTAGATGTGGCCATGATTCAAGAAACGCATTTGCTCCCTGGAAAAGAACACCAATGTGCCCGAAACTGGGGCTGTCATAGATGCTTCTCCTCCTACTCGTCATATGCCAGAGGAGTGGCGATCCTGATTAGTCGGAAGATCGGCTTTCGGTTGATAAATACTGAGGACACTGAAGGCAGATCACTCTTGAAGAGAGGGATTGTATCAGGCAAAGAAATCATTTTTGTCAACTCCTACGGCCCCAACGTAGACGGGACAAATAACTTTGACTGGGTGCTCACACACCTCTCAGTACAAGTCTCTGCAACGATCATTTGGGGGGGCGATTTGAACACTGTCCTCGACCCCGCGAAGGATAGGTCACAGAACACGCCACTGCCAATCTCCAAAGCCAGTCTCCAGATACAGGAAATCTGCAGAGCCTACGATCTTGTGGATGCGTGGAGACGCAGTAATTGGGAGCAACGCGACTACACGTTCCACTCGGCAGTGCACAACACTAGCTCTAGAATAGACCACCTGTTAATATCGGCTAGAGGTCCTCCATTGGGGGCCCTGTCAAATTCTACCTAAAACTTTCTTGGATCATTCTCCGGTAACCCTCATCTGCAACCCGTCCACCACCAAATCTTGCCTGCTGCACTGGCGCTTCAAGCCAGGATCCCTGCAAGACCAAGTGTTTGCATCCGAACTACGGGACGAAATCTCAACATTTATGGAAACTAACCTGGGCACAGTAACATAGATGAGCACGATTTGGGAAACGCTAAAGTGTTTCATAAGTGGTGTCTGCCTGGCTAAGGAGTACAGCATCCTTAAACTGATCTGACAGGGAACTAACCGCCAGTGAGGAACGATTAAAGCACCTCGAACTCAAGTGTTCCACCACGAATGATTCACGCTCCCAAGCAGCACTTAAAGAGCAGCTGCAGACGTTCAGAGCCACAGCGGAACGTGAATACAGAGAAAGGCCAAAAACCAGGAGCCCTCCTTGCAAAACTGGTAAACGCCGACAGGAAGCAGACGACGGTTGAAAGGATACTCTCCAGGCAAGGCACGATCGTGCACGCAGATGAGGAAATAGTAGATGAATTTAAAACCTTTTACCAAGACTTGTACATCTCAAAATACAACTCTGACACTGACGCCCTATGCAGGTACCTCGAAGACACTGAACTCTACTGGGTAGAGAGGGAGCTGCGTGAACCCCTCAACGAACCCATCATGTCAGAGGAGATAATTGAAGCCATCAAAACCCTCCCAAGCACCAAAGCCCTGGTGCCCGATGGCCTAACGGGAGAATTTTACAAAGCCTTCGCAAATACCCTGGCTCCCCTCCTTGTAGAGGTGTACCGTGAGGCGTTAGAAACAGGTTCCCTCCCACAGTCTTCCTGTGAGGCCAATATAATCCTACTACACAAGACTGGCAAACCCCCAGAAGAATGCTCATCGTATAGACGCATATCTCTACTCAACCTCGATAATAAGATATTGGCGAAAATACTTACAAACAGGGTACTGCCACTGATGCCCGGTCTCGTGCTCGTGGATCAGGCAGGATTTGTGCCCAGTCGCAGTAGAACATTTGGCATCAGAAGGCTGTTTGGCATTGTCGAGGCTCTTGACCCTATTCACCAAGCCGTTGTAGTTCTGCTCGACGCCGAAAAGGCTTTTGACTCAGTAGAATGGCCCTTCCTATTCGCAGTGCTCACCCAGATGGGCCTAGGTGCATGATTCATTAAACTCATCTCCTTATTATACAACAACCCCCAAGCTACCATATTAGTCGGAACTGCAAGATCTTCCCCCATCAAACTACGAGGCACCAGACAAGGGTGCTCGCTTTCAGCGATAATATTTGCATTAATAATGGAACCCCTGGTGTCGAACCTGCGATCCCTGCAACTCCACAGGGGGCCTAACATCGGTCCACACAGGTTGATCATATCCCTCTATGCGGACGATGTAGCGTTATTTATACGCGACCCGTTGAAAATCTGAACCCAGTCATGAGGGAAGTAATTAAATTTGGAGCAATATCTGGCCTAAAAATCAATCACACTAAATCAATCATATTCCCGCTCACTCCAGCCACCAGATCATTCACTGACGACTATCACTTTGCATGGGAGACCTCACGAGTACACTATTTGGGGATATTGATGTCACTAAACTACCACGATGTATTCCGAGATAACTGAGGCAGTAGTAAAAACACTGCAGGAGAAAGTAAACCGTTGGAAATCTCTCCCGCTAACCCTGTGGAGTAGAGCCTCACTAGTCAAAATGGTGATCCTACCGAAATTACTATATCTATTCTCTAACATCCCTATTTTAATCCTGCAACCCTTTTTGAAGAGACTTAAGTCTAGTTCTCACACTACTATGGGCGGGCAAACCAGCCAGAGTCGCTCATTCAATGCTAATACTTCCAGTATCCAGAGGGGGATTAGCTCTCCCAGATTTGGAGAAATATTTCTGGGCGGCTCAGGCGCAGTTCCTCAGCTACTGGTATGCCACACACTTCGTCAGACCACACATACAACTAGAGCGCGCCCTAGCAACTCCCAACTTATTGAGAGCGGTCGTCATTAGTCTGCTCCCAGTACCCAATAATAATATGAACGTGATACTCGCGACCTATGGGATCTGGAAGAGACTCGCACAAAAATACAAAGTCCCGGTGAGGTACGTCAAATTCATACCAGGGGTCCCTCTGACTTCGTAAAGGGTCTTTCATCAATGGGTAGAGAAACTGCAGATAAACACTCTGGGTGACTTGTTCAGTGAAGGAACCTTTATTAGACCCCAACAAGAAACGGAGAGAGGGGGCAGTAGCTCCCTGGACAAGTTTCTCTACTTTAAAAACAGATTTACCCGCCAAGCATTTTTCCCCACCTTCCCGCGACAACCTCCAACATGGCAACTATTGCATAATGTGATCCAGGCACAAGGCGAGGCAGACTAGTCTCAACCATCTACAAATCCATTTTAACAGACACCGAACCCATCAACACACGCACGAAAACAAGATGGGAGAGGTACCTCCTGTTAGTAATCCCGGATGAGGAATGGACATATATCCTACGTCAAACATAAAAAATAGCTCTCAATTCACGTCTCAAGCAAACCCGCTTTAACTTCTTACACCAGACGTACTTTACTCCCGCCAAAAAGAGCAAACCACCACCAGATTCACCAGCACAGTGTGAAAGGTGTGGAAACTTAACAGCCAACTGTCCATCTAGCGACTGCTCCAAGCTGGCACATTCTGGACCCAGGTCCTTCAGACTACATCAGCGATAGTGGGAGAGGAGGCACAACCTGTACCGACGGTGGCATTGCTCGGGATGACGAAACAACTATCACCAGCAATAAGGAAACTGGCACGGGTACTGCAGACCCTATCTCGTAGGAGAGTCACCATGTCCTGGGGTCAGGGACCGCGCCGACGGTAGCAAACTGGCGTAAAGACATTCTCTACTGCTAAGATGTAGAGTCAGACTTAATCAAGACGTTGCCCCAACACGCTCGCCCCCCCCCATGATATCTGGGGTCCATTCGTGACATACCTGATCAACGAGGCAGACGAGGACACATCATCACCGTCAGGAGGGCACAGCACTCAAGACATTGTTGCTTAACTTACCCAAACACAGGAACCAGCGTACTTACTGATACGCACAGAGGAGGAAACGACCTATCAACGATTCCAGTAGACTGTGGGGGGGAAAGAACAGAGGGGGGGGGGGGTTTCAGATGGCGCATGGGTAACATGCCCTAATGGGGGTGATTGTTTTGTAAGTTTGAAAAATTCTAAAAATAAAGTTTAAAAAAAAAAAAAAAAAGAAACAAGGAGGCACAAACTCGAAGTCTGGCCACGCTATCCCAAAACATTTGGAAGTGGGCACTCAAGCTGAACATGTTCCTTGTCTCACAAAACGTTCCAGGGGAACTCAATGCTCTGGCAGACTCTCTAAGCAGGAACCCTCTTCCAGAGGAACACGAGTGGCAAATCAACAGATATTCTAGATGCAATCTTCTCCATTTGGGATTATCTTCCCTTTAGACTTGGCCACAATCCAAAACGCACAATGCCCAGACTTCGCATCCAGGTTTCTTCAACCAGGATCCAAGAGGAACGCCATGTGGATGAATCATTCAGGGAAATTTGCTTGCACCTTTCCACCAACACCACTCCTTAGCAGGATAGTGCACAAGATGCACCAGGAACAGGTTACTCTAATCCTGATTGCTCCAATGTGGGCAAGACAATCTTGATTTCCACATCTGCTCAAACTGGCGATGTGCAAACCAATCAAGCTTACGTGCCCCTCGAACATGCTATCACTACATGAGGGGACAACACTCCATCCTCAGTCTATGAACTTGGCAGCCTGGCTCCCGAAGTCATAGTCACTTAAACCTTTCTCAAAGTTGTATGGATCTCCTAAAGGAGGCACAGAAACCCAATGCCAGACAACAAGTGGAAGAGGTTTGTGCTATGGTGCAGATTACAATCCTTCAATCCAGTTGAATGTTCACCATTCAACATTCTACACTACATGCTGTATCTATCAGACTTACTGGTCTGGTATTTAACTCCATCAAAGTAAACCTAGCGGCCTTGTCTGCATACACCACTTCACAGAACAAGATGCCTTGGTGGAAGGTTCCTTTTATCAAGGCTTTCCTGGAGGGAGTGAAAAGATGATGCCCTCCCATTTCTACCACCCCCCCCACCATACTGGTACCTTAATGTTGTGTTCTCAAAGCTCATGGGTGCGCCCATTAAACCTTTGCACAAGGCCAGCCTTAAACACTTAACATACAACACTGCCTTTCTGGTAGCTATCACCTCGATAAGATGTGTCAGTGAGCTACAAGCGTCATCTGTACAAGACCCTTTCTTTGTAATCCACAAGGACAAATTCACCTTAATTCATCTCCAAGTTCCATGCCACCCAATCCATTGAACTATCTACGTTTTCCCAAAATCCATCTAACTCTGCTGAAAGAAGCCTCCATACATTTCCATAGCGCCTGGTAGAGAAGATGATCACATCACTAAAAATGCCATCTCCAGATAGATGGTCAAATGCATACAGCTGTGCTATTACTATCCATAAACACTCTACCTTTCACCCCTAGAGCTCACTCTACCAGAGGTACAGGAGCTACTCTAGCATGTATTGCAAACGTTCCCCTAGACGCAATTTGCAAAGCAACTACTGGAGTTCCATTCATACCTCTACGTAGCATTAATGCATTGACATACAGATTCACAGGTGGGATAAGCGCTGCTAAAACATGTATTCAAATGGATTGTGTCCTCCAACGTATTCCTCATCTTTGACATGTAGTGTCCACAGCTCGGCTGCTTTGGACATTTTTTGGCAGAGGGCGCCCTGCGCCGATGGCGTCTGGGTGGATGTCCCTCGAAGACGTCGGTCGGGGGTGACGTCATTGGATGTTATAAGTAGCACACACGGCGCCCGTTGCCTCAGTTCTGTTTTTTCCGCAAATGGGTTTTCTTTGTGAAACTCGGCGCGCGACATACTTACTAGTGTTTGCTGTTGAAGTTCATCGTTATGTCTAAGTCTTCCACTCCGACGACACCTTGGTCCGGATTCAAGAAATGCTGGGACTGCGGCTGCAAGAAGTCCATCACAGATCTGCATCAAGGCTGCCTGTGGTGCTCCGGCGAAGGCCATGACACGGATACGTGCTCCAAGTGCCAGTCGATGACTGGAAAGGCCTTGCGGGAACAAAAGGGGAAGCTCCAGGTGTCCAAGCCCCATAAGTTCTGACTGACTGTGCCTTCGACCGATGAGTCGAGAGGCGATTCTCCTCAGAGGAAGAAGGCTAAGCGTTCAAGTCCACGAGTGGTTCCCACAGGTTTATAGTCAAAATATCTTAAAAAAAAAATATCGAACTACAAAAATCTCCCAAAAAATATCGAAAATGAAAATATCGAAAACATATACATAGAATTAAAAGGGTCAATTTCTCGAAAATGTAAATGTCGGGAAAGAAAATTACGAATATGAATCAGTAGAAATAAAGAAAAAACATGAGTATCAGTTACTATAAGGGGGGGCCCCCCCACCACCCCCTCACCCGGAACCCCGCGGCCAGCAGCCCCCACCCCCCACCCTACTCTCAACCCACATACTCGACACAAGAGTTTAGAAAGGGTTAAACTCATAGGTGAAAACCACGAGTAAAGAACCTTGTTTAGGTACCAAGATAGCAATAACGGTTGTGAAAAACCGTCATTACCTGACAGGACATCACTTGACACGGTACTGCAGGAAATCGCTTGGATTTACTTCACAAGACAACGGGTACTATTTAAATGGATAAGTTTTCCATAAGGAGTATGAGAAAAATGAACGAGTTTACTGGAAATGCACTGAATACAAAAAAAATAAAGGCAGCGCTCGAGCGATTACAGAGGGAACGAATGTGAAAAGTAAAAATGAACATAACCATCTGCCTGGCCAAACAAATATTATAAAAAAAACATTATCAGAGCTAAAAAGAAAAGCCGAAGAAAGTCACGGCGAAGCAAGTGGATCGGTACTGGCAAAAGTTTGTGACCAATTACCAAGACATATAACGGCACAGTTACCGGCTGAGAAGTTGATGCAACGTACAATAAACAGAACTAGAAATCAAAAGGAGAATCTGCCACCTGCACCAGTGTTATTTCAAGACATTACAATCCACGATGTTTTCAAAATAACAAAAAACAGAGAAATGTTTCACCATGCCACACTTGATTTGAACAATGAGAAAATATTAATATTCTCCACTGCTAGTAACTTTCACCATCTAACTCAAAGTGACAAATGGCAAAGTGACGCAACGTTCAAAGTGTGCCCGCAACCATTCCTCCAGTTTTACACAATACATGGCACAATAAACGATAAAATCATTCCACTTGTGTATATATTAATGCCAAAAAAAAACAGAAGAATCGTACAGAATCGTGTTTAATAAAATTAAGCAAACTACGCCTGAATCAAACCCTACAACAATAATCATGGACTACGAATCGGCACAAATCAAAGAATTTTCATCAGTATACAAAGAGGCACGAATTCAGGGATGTTTTTTTCATTTTACGCAAAGTATATGGCGCAAGTTGCAAAAATTAGGACTAAGCACAAAATACACAGAGGACAGTTGCTACCAGTTTAACATAAAGAAACTTTTTGCATTGGCATTTGTACAAGCAAATTATGTTATTGATTTTTATGAACATTTAATTGACAGTGACTATTACAAAAATCATCAAGAGGAAAATAGTGATTTATTGGACTACTTTGAAAACACCTGGATTGGACAATTAACTAGAAATGGAACACGAAGGCCAAAATACCCAGTGAATTTATGGAATTGTTATCAAGCAACATTGGAAAATACACCTAGAACAAATAACGCCCTGGAGGGATGGCATAGCAGGTTGAATAAAAACCTCAACACCCATAACCCCACATTATGGCATTTTTTAAAAGACTTACAGAATGAAGAACAACACCAGCAATTTAAAATAGCACAGTTTCATTAGCTAACCAAGCACAACCAAGAAAAAAATACAGGGACTACGAGGGAAAACTGGTACAGTTAATAAAACATTTTGACCCACAAAATAAGGAAACCTTTTTAGACTCGGTGGCATTTAACTTAAAATGTTAAAAAATCACTTACGGTTCATGAACATATCCAATCCAGTGTGCCATGGCAAAAATAGATCCAGAAAAGACATCCTGGTGGTCCAAAATAGGGAAACTGGAACACAAATCCATGGAAAAAAACCCAAGAAAACATCCAAAAAACATCGGAATCAACAACAAGGAAAAAATGCACAAAAAATCCAAATCCACGAGGGATATAAAGTGCACATCCAGGAAAGACACGTATGCAAAAAAAACCCAAGCTTCTCCATAAAAAAACCAAGAAAAATCCAAATGAAGGCAGAATAGAAAGTGCAACTCCAAAAAAAAATCCCATTGCGAAAAATAACACGATGCTCCATGATCCAAAGGCAGGGAAAATACAAATCCAGCAAACCCAGGTAAATCCGCTGGAGAAAAAAAAGCAATCCATGGAAAAAAAAAACAAGAAAAATCCATAAAATCCACGAGCAAAATGACCGAGACGTGACCGCTGCAGAACCCGATACAGAATGAACTTTAAAAATGGCGCTTACGCATACGTAGGCCAATGTAACGTGCATTTACATATGTAAACAAAAACAAAGATTACATGTATACTACTAGTTATTTTTGATGCAATGGCACCATCTAGTGAAAAATAGATATATTACAAGTTAGAAAACAGAAAATATTACTCAAGTTAAATGGACATATATATATATATATAGCATTAAATAAATTGCATTTTATTAATTTACTAATTTAAAAAAAGTTGTTGAAAAATATCACAAATACAAGTTATAACATAAATAAAACAAACACTTAAGTAAATATTATGTTTGTTACATTAAATGTAATGTATTTACCTGAAATATGATTATAAAAAAGTTAGAGATTTCGAGATTATAGTGAAAAATTCGATATTATGACTTTCGAGATTTTTTGTTTTAGGTCAAAAATTTTCGAGATTATGATTTTCGAGATTTATAAATTCGAGATTATGACTGACCACCGTTCCCACACTCGTCCTCTTCGAAGCGCTCGAGGAGAAGGCACCCCCGGTAGTCTTCGTCTTCTTCAGGCGGCGCAGCCAAGAGGGTGAGTTGGCTGTCCAAAAAATCGATGCCTGCTGAGTGTGAAGCTTTCCGAGTGGAAATGCTTAAGATTTTTTTAAAAGCAGAGCAAAGCCCTGTCTGCGCCTTCTGTTGAAGCTGGCAGGGAACGGTCTCGGCTGGATACTCCAGCACCTTTGAGCCAGAGTAAACGCGATCCTCATCGGGAACCTTCGAGGTCCCGTCCGGACACGGTATCTAAGGATCGTTAGAGACGTGAAGCAAGGTCAGAGTGTTCGTCTCCATCGAAACCGGCCAAACCCTTAATGCCATTGAAGCCATTGACACCTTCAACGCTACGCCAGTCGATAGTGCCTGTCGGGTCTTCCACCCGGTCAGACCCTCTGTCTTTAGCGACATTGTCGACGCCATCAGCACCTATTTTGCCGGCACTGCCCCTGGTGTTGGTGGAACCTCCAAAAAAGGCAGTATCTAAGTCAAAGTCGACAACTTTGAAGCCTCTGGCTGCTATACCTCAGAGAACTCCTCTTCCAAAGAGACTTTTTTAGTCCCTCAACTCCATTTTTGAGGAGGAGGAACATTCAGGTGAGGATGATGCTCCTTTTGGTCTCCAGTTTGGGGCCCCTAATGTGCCAGACTTCCTCATCTCGGAAGAGAGTAGGATGCAGGATCTGTGATACCTTGCATAATGCAAGTGGTATAGACACTTCTCCTGAGCTAGAGTTCGGCAAACCCGACTCAGGGAAGGGCACCCCGACTCCTTACAGGCAGCTTATGTCGAGAGTTGTGGAGTATTTAGGCTGGTCTAGATCTCTTGCTCCGTATGATCTCAGACATTTTGGATCAGGGTCCCGCTACAGATCCAATATTTCCCTTTCATGTGGCTCTGCAGAATAGGGTGGCCAGAAATTGGGGAACCCCACAGACTACTCTGGCGGTGAACAAGTCTCTGATAAGAAAATACTGTCCCTCCAGTAGTGACCCCGGCTATCTGGCCTCTCCCGCCACTCCTGAGAGTCAGGTGGTCCAGGCAGCCACGGCTATCTCGAAGCAGGCTGTGTACCCTACAATCCCTCCAGAGAGGGACGATGAGCGCGTGGATGGATGGGCGCGTTAGGTGTTTTCGGTGGGGAGTATGGCGCTGAAATCGTCCAAGTCTGCTTGTGTTTTGGCAAGATTTTCGTACACTCTGTGGGAGTGCATATCTATGGCGGCTGAGCATATTCCCGAAGGGGAAGGAAGGGAAGGCTTCCTGGCTTTTAAGGACAGCAAGGAAGCCATGTGTGAATCCCTACAGTTTGGGTTGGATGTAACACAGTGTCAGCAGGTCCACAGCTACAAGCACCGTGATACGTAGATTTGCGTGGTTGCGGAAGTGCACCGGATGTGCAGGCTTGCCTTCTGAACATGCCATTTGACGTGTCTCGTCTTTTTGGCGGCAAGGCTGACGAGAGCCTTGAGAAGCTGCAGACCTCTATAGCAGCCGCCAAGTCTTTGGGCGCTGCTGTTCAGCAGCCTCCGCCTTTTCGTCCTAGCGGACAGCAATGGAGAGGCAGATCTTTTCGCTACTACTCATTTGGAAGGGCGAGAGGAATGGCTAGTCAGAGAGGCCAACGTAAGTTTTCTCGTGGTAGACTAGGTCGAGGAGCCAAGCCACTCAAGCAGCAGCCTCTTTGCCATCAGGTACTGCTACCACTGCTTCAAAACCAGCCTTCTGCCTCAGCATCTAGAAGAATGGAGAGCTTTTTTTTTATTGAAAACTACAGTTCAAAAACAAAAAGAATTTAAACTTTTGTTTCAACCATTCTTCCAAGCAGTTGAGTTAATTTCCTTATTAACCATCTCGAAAACTTAAATGAATCTAATGGCCCACTTGGCCCTTTTGAGTTAAGATTCTTTGCTTCCAATGTCCAACAGTATACGAAATGTTACACTAAATCTCAGTTTTTAACAAACCGTCCAAATAATCCACAACATCGCAAGACAGTTTAATGTCATCCCCTGAGGCGATTGTGGACCACCAGGCTTCCAAGTCTTCATCAACGGGCGCGTATTGCCAGATGGAACGTTGGTAACTGGTGCCTACACAACTAATTAATAGATGTTTAGATAACTCTGTAGAAAGCAGGCAAAAGCGACAGATTATCTTTCACAGCCTTATCCCATCTTTGCCATAAGATTTCTTTCGTCTCCAAAGAGATTCATTCTCAGTCTTAGGAATTGGGCTCTATGATGTCGCGAAGGACTGTGGAGGAGTTAACGTGGTTGCACATTAAGTTTGTCGATTCACACCTAAGGCAATAGCAGAGTGCAACTTAGCTCTTTTGTCTTGGTTGATGATCCATGACCAAGTCTCAAACTTTTTCTTTGCACATTGGGGTCGATGTGTTAGCTCTGACATGTTTGTTGGCTGCATCTAAGATTTCATAAAGGTGATGCACCCAAGAATTTATTAGGCCAGCTTGATAACTATTCTTGTCTTTTGCAAGGATCTGATAGACTGGCATCGGTAAGGGTGCAAATATTTTTTGCATTACCGCAAGAGATTTCCACAGAACTCTGGTATGGAGGGAGTTTAATGACAATTCATATCTTAAGATGGTCATTGAAGCAGATTGCGGCAGATTCAAGACACAACGCTAAAAAAGACCCTCAAGTGCCTGCCAAGTGCCTTTGTCGATGTTCCATCCTGCCTCGGCACCAAATACTATGGCAGGAACTACCTTTTGAAGGTCGAAAGTCAAAACGGGCTCCAGCAAGAATTTACCGTAGTCCTTATTGATCTTGGCACCTTGCAATTCGAACTTTGTCATCCGGGTTTTAAGATCAAGTTTCCACGGCTGTTCACATATTGAGTTGTTAAATTGGATTTCCAAATAGATTATGTAGGAGACAGAGCTAAGAATTTCCCCATCAACCAACCACCTGAACGACTTGTCTTTTATTATTCAGGCGACCAATTGTAAGTATAGGATAGATGAGAGATGCTCGTGGAGTTTCTTAAGCAACCGCTGGAGACCAATCTGAGTGGTATCCATTACGACCAGGTCATCTGCGTAAATTATGCAGTTTATAGGAACATTGTTTATTTTTGGCGAGAAGCACTGGACTTGGTTGAGATAGATGGGTAGATCAGCCAAAAACCGTTTGAACAATTGGGCAGCTAGTGGGCAACCTTGTTTGACGCCTTTGGCAGTTGATATAGAGTCTGATAATTCGCCGTTGTTCACTCTTACTTGAATTGACGTGTGCGCGTGGAGTGCCATGACTGCTTCAAGTAGCTCTCCCAGGCATTTCCAAGCCGCCAATTTTGACCAAAGCTTGCCTTCAATTAAGCTATCAAAAGCCTGCTTCGTGTCAATAAATGCTGAGAACAGTTTTCGATTGGCTCTCATCGCGTCGAGTTTTAGAGTTGTAAGGAGCAGGTTAGCCTCGACTCCAACTCCCTTTGTAAAACCTGTTTGGCGTATGTCTGGAATCTGTGCTTGTTGTAGCCAAAGTGCCAGTTTTTGTCGCAGATTTGCACTGAAGATTTTTTCAATGGTATCTAGAAGCGCAATTGGGTGATAATTAGAGGGGTCGTCCCAGCTGCCCTTCTTATAAATCGGCACAATAGCCGTTGACCAGGAGCAATCAGGTTAGCCTCAAAGCAGCCGAGCTGTGGACACTACATGTCAAAGATGACTAATGCGTTGGAATATCCAGTTGAAAGAATGTTACCGGGGTTAAGTAACTTGTTCTTTGCTGCTGTATCTTCTCGTAACGCACCTCCGGCTCCAGATACTGTTCGCTAATCTATGTATAGCATGTGATCGAAGCAGATCCAGAAGCCTCAGAAGTCATACATTACTCACTGTAATCGTATTGCTGATGCTTGTATCTGTTTAAATTCACATGCACCTACCCTTCCGCCTGTCATGAGGATCCGCATGAAGCCTAAAATCAAATGCAACTCTGGGTATGACTCAGACCGCATCACCCTTAAATGCAAATGTAGGATGGTTGAGAGGAAATGGTTGGCATCAGGTACATCCTCTGACAAACTGGCCTGCCACCTGCTCCAAAGGCATTACTGACTGTCCTCACTAAGAAGAGAGCACACATCCAAGCCTGTGTTTCTGCCACTTGTAACAACTCGGACGAACTCTTCAAAATCTGCAAGGAGCTGGCCAATCCTGTCAGTGTCTTCCCTCTCCTGTCCCTTCCCAAGCCTGATGTTCGACCCTGGCTTCTCTCTTTAGCTCTAAAACCCAGGACATCCTGTCCACCCTCTCAGCTTCTCCTCCCAGTATGTCCTCGTCCTCCAGCTCCCTGCGGCCACCCCTGACTTCTCTGCCTTCCCTCTCTTCTCCCCGACAAAGTTTCTAGACAAGTCCAATATATGAAAACCTCATCGAAACAGGTTCTTTCCTGCTCTTCCAAAACCATCAAGGATCAGACACCCTCGCTCCAGCCCTGGCTGATTTTTGCAAAAACTATTTAGCCTCAAACCTTCCCCTCCCCTGTGAAGCACTCTTGTGCACCCTCTTCTCAAGAAACCCTCAGCCAACCCCTCCCTTCCGGCTAACTATCGCCCTATTTCTATCACTGCTTTCCTAGGCAAACTCCTGGAAAAGATGGCCATCTCCCAGCTCAATGTTAACACTGAATCTGTTGGTTGTCTTCATGAGCATCAGTCTGGCTTCAGAGCAGCCAGAAGCATGGAAACTGCTCTCCTGAAAATTCGTGAAGGCTTGCTCTCTAACCTTGACTCTAATCACCCCTCTGTCCTCATCCTACTTGATCTCCCTCTTGCCTTTCACACGGTCAACCACGCCATCCTGCTCAACCGGCTCTGTGATAACCCGGGTATCACTGATCAGGCTCTGGCTCTGGCCTGACTGACTTCTTTCCTCCCAGGTCTAACTTGGGCTCTTCCTCTCCTCGATCTCTAGCTCCACCTGCAGTGTTCCCTAGGGGTCTAACCCTTCTCCCTGGTTGTTCAAACAATACCTGGCACCTCTCGCCCACCGCATTGCTCTCTGCTCCAACTTCCAGTGCTATGCTGATGACACCCAACTCGCTTTCAGGCTCCCCTCTGCCGCCTCTTCTCCTTATCTCATCGCGGATTGTCTGTCGGCAATACAGGAGTGGTGCGCTGCCAATGATCTCTGCCTGAACGCCAGGAAGATGGAGATCCCCCTCATCGGCACACCTGCACCCCTCTTTCCCGCCACTCTCTGGCCGGCCTCCCTTGGCCCTCATCCTGCTCCCACCTACGAGGCTAAGAACCTTGGGGTTATCTTCAACTCTTCGCTCTCCTTTTCTCCTCATATTACCGACGTCTCTAAGAAGGCAAACTACCAATTGCATCTCCTCAGAGGTATTCTTCCTTTCCTCTCCTTCCCCCAGAAGCTCACTGTATCAAGAGCTCTGGTTCTCTCTAGGCTTGATTACTCTAACAGCCTCGTTTTAGATCTGCCTGCCTCTACGCTCCATCCTCTGCAACTCATCCAGAACAGGACTGCGAGACTTGTCCTTGGCATCAAGCCCATGGAGTGTATCTCTCCAGCACTGAAATCTCTCCATTGGCTCCCTGTGGCTCCAAGGATCAAGTTCAAGATGCTTTTCATTGTACACAAGGCCTTCTGGATCCTGGGACCAAAATATTTCCAGCTTTCTCCTTTGAAGTATCTTCCTACTCGAGCTCTTCGCTCCTCCAACTCCCTGAGGATCTGTTGGTTTTCCAAGCAACGATTTGGGGGCAGATCTCTCTTCGGCTAGTGCCTCCCTATGGAACAGCCTCCCTGCCTCTCGGAACCTTGAGCAGAACCATCTCCAGTTCCGGAAGCAGCTCAAGACTTTCCTCTTTACTTCTGCCTTCTCTCTTATGCTACCTTGCTGACCTATTGTCTGACACTGCACTGGTTATCTGGCTACCCTCTGAACCGCGGGCCCAGGACCCTGTCCTCCCATTTGAAAACCTGCACTGCCTCCTGGCAACCCTGCACTTGGGGCTGTGTCTGCAACCCTACAACCCCCCTACCTGCACTTATCTAACACTTGTTTTTCTGCACTTAAGACTGCACTGCCACCTGTTGGCTGTACTTCCTGTTTTCAATGTTTTGATCCCATGTCTGGCACTTGCTCCTCTTCCCCTTCCCCTGTCACTTCTCCCCTTCCCTCTCCCCTGCACTTGCGTAATCTCCATGTCACAGGACCTTGTAAGATTGTTCTTGTCACACCTGTACCCCTCCCTTGCTGGTCGCGCCTTGAAACACTTATGTATGGGCACGCTTTAATAAAATATCATATCCTCTCCTGGAGTCGAAGGTGCATGTATGTTTCTTGCTCCATCGCTATTTTCTGCTTTATTACACCTCTAAACACGCTACACTACATGCAACCTCATGTCAGAAACAAAACCATCTGGGGGACCTAGATGCGTGAAAGACCATGGGTGCAGTAGAAGTCACAGTAGGGATAGTATTACTGACGCACCCAGTAGACGTCCCTCTTCGAGTTGGGAAAACAATTTGTATAATACTCTGCAACTACAACTAGATGTCAGCCTATGCATATCATGTGAATCTAATTAGATACAAGCATCAGAAATACGATTATGGTGAGTAAGGTATCTTTTAGATAATTACTTCAGCAACAAAAGACCGTTTCACAATACCTAGTGTACTATAAGAAATAGTAAATGCTATTAGAAAAAGCACCACCATCAAATTGTATGTCCGCTACCCGACGGTAGGCACGTTGCATACAAATGACCAGGCTTAGAAAGAGAAGGGATCCAGACATTAAAACACAGCGCAGTCATACAGGAGCCCACTGCCAACACTAGCGATGTGTACACATCCTAGTCAATAATGGTTCCAGGTCTCTGAAAACTATTCTAAAAACCGCTAGAGGTCACTAAAAGACTAGATAAATTTGAGCGAGAATTACCAAGACCTTAAACTTCATGGGGAAAATAGTGCATTAAAATTTACGGAAGTGGAGAACATTATTAATCTCATGTTTAAAATTCTAGTCCTTGACCTAAAACTGAATGGAATTCAACTGGATGCAGGAAAAATGTCCAGGGGCAGTTAAGCACCCCATAGTCTCTTTTACAGAGTTTAACTTGAATTGAATTTTCCCTTAGAAATCAATGGGACAAAATCACTGGACTACCCTTGTATATGGTGACATGATGGCAAGTCCCAGTTCTACCCCACAGGTGCGGATTTCTGTAGTCCCATAGCTCATGATAAACCAGTCCTTGATGTTCTGCCGGGTTCTTTTACGGATGATGATGGGGTCCACAGAGGAGAGGCAGAATGACTAATCCCTAATAGCCTTCCTTTCTGACTCTGTTCTACCAAACTTCTCTCTAAACAATCACTCGGCTCCCTGACCCCCCTGGAGCCTCTGAAAACCAGGTATAACTGCCTGTAGCCTCATTTGGCTCTCTGGAACTACCTGCTAACTAACCTCCTTCTGGTTTTCTGCCTCCCTGGTCAATACCTTGACTTGATAAAGTCCCAATTATTGTTGTTTTCCATTGCTTTTTTTCTTCTCATCCACTCTGTCAGCCATTGGCCAGTCGTCCTAACTCTCCTCATCTGATTTGTGTTCCCTAGCTTCTCTCTCGCCTACCTCCTGCTGATCCTTCACAGCCTCCTTGCTACAGCCTTGGCCTGTTCCTGCCATCTCTTTTCTCATTATTTTACAGCCTTTTCCCCCTCCAGTATAACCACCTCCTTGACAACTTTCTCTGTATCGCCTGCATTTCCCTAGATATTGTTGCAACTTTACACACTACTCCGGGTCTTCCTTCCATCCTCCTGGCTTCTAATGTTAAAGCCTGGAGTGGAGTGTAAGGAAGTTGTATTTCCTCCCTTGTCTAGCATGTGAATCCATGCCCATGAATATTCCCCGTCGTCCGGCTAGGAATCCTCAGTAAAGAAAAAATCAGTTTCAGTTTCGTTTCTGAACTGTCTTTCTACTAATAACCAATCACTGGTCTCTGGGTCATACTGCCCTCTACCTAAGCCCCTCCTCTGGCAGCCATCTTCAGATTTTTGTTAACACACGTTCAAGTGTTGGGAGTCCTCGTGCTATAGCTCTCGAGCTTTTACTGTGTTTTGCCTTTTTCCTAAGAGTTTTCTCTTATTTTTCGAGCCTCAGGCTCCACCGATTCTTCTTTCGATCAACGGGGACCCGTTTCGAAATTTCTACGCCCCTCAAGGGCGAATTTTCGTCGAGTTTCTCTTCTTGGAGGATTCCAGAAGATCTTTGAAGCCTTCTCAGCGTGGACATGGCCCAGGACAAAAGACACGACGCCGGCAGGATCCAAGCTGTTTAGGAACTGCCCTGGATGTGGATTACAGAATATCTTTGAGGATGATCACTCCAGGTGCCTCTACTGCCTTCACAATGACAAGTCTCACGTGGAGGACTGCGCGTTCTGTAAGAACATGTCCGCCCGGACATTGAAGGACTGTCAAAATCGACTCACTAACTGGCTGGAAGGGAAGAGCCCAGCAGCAGGTGAGAAGAAGTCCGAGCCGTCTTCTAAGACCTTTCAGGGCGCTCCGGCAACGGGGGCCCAACAAAAGACATCTGGGACGAAGGACTACAGGGAGCTGTGGTTCAAGATCGCTCCCCTCCTGGATTTCCTGCCAGGCAAGTGGGCGGGGGCCCTTGAAATCCTACAGGAAGACTAGGACCGCGCCATCACAGTGGCCACAGACATCGCTGACGCCGGTTTTCACCAGATGGGCAACGGCGCGGTTGACTCAAGGCCACCGACTTCCGTCCGGATGTTCAGTCCAGGGTACTGGACATGCCCTTCGACGGGAACAACCTGTTCGGCAAGGCAGTGGACGAGTCACTGCAGGCCATCAAGGCAGACACTGAGACGGCCCGGGGCTTGGGTTCTTTACATCGACGACGGCCGTCCTTTCGGACCCCCGGAGGATAGTCTCAAGGTGCCTCCAAAGGATTTGGTGGCAGTTCCGCGTCGTACCGCCAAGCAGCCCGCTCATAGTTGCAGGAGGCCTACAGAGGCCGTAGCAAGGCCGGAGGACATCGTCGCCGCCGCCAAGGCCGCAAGGCCTCAGCGAAGCAAGATGGAACCGGCTGTGATGTCAGGCCCCCAACCAAACACCCCGGTGGGAGGCCAGCTGGCGAGATTCGTCAGCGTTTGGGAGTCCATCTGCACCGACCGTTGGGTACTGGATGCTGTGGCCCACGGGCACACTGTAGAATTCCAAAGAAAGTGTCCACGTCTACCACCCATGGCCGGAAAGGAAAACCGCATGCCACAGCTACTTCTAGAGGTACGAACAATGCTAAAAAGGGGCGTGATAGAACTCGTCCCGAGGAGGCTCTGGGGCTCCGGAGTATACTCGCAGTACTTCCTCATCCGAAAGAAGACCGCCGGTTGGCGACCCATCCTGGACCTTTGCCACCTCAACAAATACATCAAGTTCCAGAAGTTCCAGATGGTCACTCTTCAGCACGTGCTGGGACAGCTGGAGGAGGGCGACTTCCTATCGTCGTTGGACTTGGAGGATCACTACTTCCACATCCCCATACACAAAGGACATCGAAAGTTCCTACGGTTCGTGGTCAAAGGGCGACGCTACCAGTTCAAGGCCCTACCCTTCGGTTTGAAGTTGGCGCTGAGGATCTTCACCAAGTGCCTGGCACCGGTGGCGGCATGGCTGCGCCTGCAAGGGATCCACGTATACCCCTATCTGGACGATTGGCTCATCCGAGCAAAGTCAAGAGAACTAGTCTTCGATCACACAGCGAAGACCATCCAACTCCTCACGGATCTGGGATGCTCGATCAACTTCGCGAAATCCCACTTGGTACCGTCGCAAGACACCCTGTTCCTGAGAGCCAGACTCGACACAGTGGCGTGATTCCTTTAGCTGTCGGAGGAAAGGACGAAGGCCATCTAGGGCAAGGTACAACGGCTGTTGACCATGGAAAGGTCCATCAGGTTCCTACTCGGCATGATGTCATCGTGCATCTACCTCGTGTGCCTATGCAGGTTGCGGATGTGGCCACTGCAGGAATTCCTCTACGCCCATTGGATGCAAGCATCGGGCAGCTTCGAAGACGAGATCTCCCTCAATGAGACGTTCTGCCAAGCGAATCGCGCGGTTGCCCCACCACCGGATCGAGCGGCGGGTATGGACTTCCAGACCCCGGCACATCAGGAAACTGTGACGACGGATGCCTCCCTGGAAGGATGGGGAGCGCACACCGGAGATCTCCATGCAAGAGGTCACTACACATCAACGTCCTGGAGCGCCGAGCCGTGTCCTGGGTCCTCAGGTCGTTCCTCCCGTCCCTCAAGGGCAGGGTGGTGAGGGTCTTCACCGGCAACACCACAATGTTCTGCATCCAGAAGCAAGGGGGGCACCAGATCCCCAGCCCTATCCAAAGAAGCACAGGATCTGTGGCACTGGGCCGTTGCCCAGGGGATGTGCCTGGTACCCTTCCATCTGGCAGGAAAAAAGAACACCATCGCCGACTCCCTCAGCAGGGAGCTGCGCTCTTGACACGAGTGGGAGCTTCGGCAGGATGAAGTGGATATCTTATTCCGACGATTGGGCAATCCCCAGATCGATCTATTTGCGACGTCAACGAACACTAAGTGGCGGAGGTTCACCAGAAGTTTCCCCCAGCCGGGGAGCATGGGCGACGCATTCTCATTCACCTGGGATGGCCTGTTCCTGTATGCGTTGCCGTTGCTGCTGCGACATCAGTCAACTCAGACGGTCCCGGTGCAGCATGATCCTTGTCGCACCAGCTCTTGGCCGAAGCAGATCTGGTTCCCAGACCTTCTGGACGGTACGCTATCCCGGCGGACTGCAAGGGGGTGCTTGCAAAGGCCATGGTGTCCTCGAAGTGCTACGGACACAAATAGAAGAGGTTCTCTGTCTGGTGCCGTGCACAGAAGATCCACCCTCTGTGGATTACGGCCCCTCAAGTGCTGCCGTACTTGCTGTCGCTGGCCAAGGTGGGGCTGGCGCACGCCTCCATCAAAATCCATCTGGCGGCAATCTCCTGCTACACCAGAATTCCAGGGCGGTCATCTCTGTGGTATCATCGCCTGGTGAAGGAGTTCATAAAAGGACGGTCCGATCGTTCCTGCCGGTGAAGGCTCCGGCCCCAGCATGGGAGCTCAACGTGGTGCTGACCAGGCTCATGGGCCGGCCATTGGAGCCTCTGCATTCGGCACTTTTGAAGTTCCTGTTGTGGAAGACAGCATTTCTTGTGGCCATCGCCTCCGCAAGACGAGTGGGAGAGATCCAGGCCCTCTCCTGTAAACCTCCATATCTGACATTCCACGACGAGACAAGGGTAGTGCTGACATCCCTCATTCATGCCCAAGGTGCCGTCGGACTTCCATCTCAATGAGCCCTTGGTGTTACCTGTTTTCTTCCCGTTGCCTTTGTCGCCGGCTGAGAGGACTTTGCACTCGCTGGATGTGGCTTGAGCGCTGAAGTTCTATGTGGACCGCACAAAGGGTTTTCGGAAGACATCACAGCTGTATGTGAACTTTGGTCCTGTGAACAAAGGGAAGGTCCTCTCGAAGGCTTCCATTTCCAGATGGCACTCCGGCTGGATCATGCACTGTCACCGGTTGGCAAACCGACCGTTGCCCGGCCGTCCGAGAGCCCATTCAGCCAGAGCGATTGCTGCTACTACAGCGTTCCTGTCTGGTGTGCCCCTGCTGGACATCTGCAGGGCTGCGACATGGAGGTCGACTCACACCTTCACGAGATTCTGCTGCGTCGACTGGGATTTCAGGCAGGAGTCCAGAGTCAGCCAGGTAGTGCTACGCAACCGTTCGCTTGGAGGTGAGCCTGGTGATGAGGTAAGAGATGCTTAATGTTGAGTTGTTGAAATGCTTAATGTTGACCCTTGCCACCTCCCATGGTTGTGCATGTGTGTACTGCTATGTATTTTAGTATTCATGAGCATGTGAATCCATGCCAGACCCCATGCTGGAGAAGGAACAAGTTAGTTACCTGTAACTGTTGTTCTCCAGCATGGGTCTGGCATGGATTCACATGCGAACCCTCCCTCCAACCCCTTTGCGGCTCTTATCTTGGTCCAACTGCCACTTTACGTGCTACCAAATCTGAAGATGGCTGCCAGAGGTGGGGCTTAGGTAGAGGGCAGTCATTGGCTGGGGGCAGTATGACCCAAAAACCACTGATTGGTTATTAGTAGAAAGACAGTTCAGAAATTAAACAAACTGATTTTTTTTCTTTACCGAGGATTCCCAGCCTGACGGGGAATATTCATGCGCATGTGAATCCATGCCAGACCCATGCTGGAGAACAGTTACAGGTAAGTAACTTGTTCCTTCTCTCCTCTGCTCTCATCTTCTGCTGCCACTCCATTCCTGGTTTAACTTCCTGCCTCTTTTCTTCTGTTCCTATTGCCACCTTTCACTGCTCTCCTGGTTTTACTTCTTCCCTCTGTTCTATTACCACCCTCTACTCCATTCCTGTTACGTCCTCCCTCTTTTCCTCTGTTCCTCCTTCCTTTGATGTGACGGTCTTCTCTTTCACCCCCTTGATGCTCCCCACTTTCTTGTCTCCTGAAGAGGTCACTTTCTCCTCTCCTGCTGAAAACTATCTGCCTTCCCTCTGCAGCACTCTCCTGTCTCAAGTTGTCTCCAAAGTATCTGCAGCTCCTCTCCAGCAGTCTTCCCTGTTCCAGCTTTTTCCAAGCAAGAGCTTTCTGCCTCTGTCAGCCTCACCACTTGCGTAGTAAAATACCCCCCCCCCCCTCTTTCCATGTATGAAACTAGGGCTGATGGTCTGCATCTTTGAGCCTAAGGGTTATGAGAATTAGGATTGGCAAAATTCTCTTCCATCCCAATGTGGGGTTCTTCTAGATTTAGCCCAGCCCCATCAGCCTCATTGTGACACTTTTGAAACTGCATCGAGTGGCTACTCAAACTGCCTGGCTTGAGGATATCCTTCTATTCTGCTGTTGGGGAAAGCAAGTGCTTTAGGGTGGCTTTAGGGGTGCTTCCCTTTCCAATAGGGTCTTCCTGCCCTTCAAGGGTTTTCCTGCAGTCTCCTCCTCCTTGAAGGGATAATGTAATTTCCCTGATGCATTCTGGATTTATCGGTTGGGAGAGATGGCATTGTCGGAAATGTCCATCTGAGAGGGTTGTTTACCTGTACAGTTTTAGTGTTTGAATTCTGAGATCGGCTTCCTGATGTGTTTCCTTCCTTAAATGACCTGACTGGGTATTTAGCCAGATTTATCCTCTCCCCAGTCCCTAATTCCACTTCCCCACTTTGTGGATCCAGGTTTTGTATCCATCCCTGATGGGTATTGTGCTAAATATATTTTTCACTTGCTGCTTGGCTAGGTACCTGGCTCTGTGAGTTGTCTGGTTTGTGGACACCAGACATGGTTCGAGGCAGGAAACTTTGTCACAGCCATAAAAACCTTTTATGATGTGATTGCTGCTACAATTTTGCCCCAAATAGAAGTGCACAGAATAGAATTACCCTTATTAAATCATTGTAATTACATTGATTGATGAAAGGACACGACTTTGAAAGCGGAAAAACATGTACCATTTTACCTGCATTCTGAAAGCATTACTGTACATTCTATTTTCAAAGCAGAAGCGCGCTTCAACCAAACTCTACTTTAAACCCAGTATTTTAAGTCTAATTTGAGACTATGGTGTTGCTTTTACCTAACTTCATCTGCTTAGTAATTTCTCTCCTCGTTGGCAGTGGGAACGTTAGATAATTGAGTGTGGAACAGTTCTGCTTACCAAGTACCTTTTGCGCTTTTAGTCCATACATACTGACTCTAATATTTTGGCTTCTGATGCTTGTTATTCTGCTTAGAATCACATGCTGTGCAAATAGTCCGACATTCAGTGGTAAACGCAGAGTATTGCATCTGGTCTTTCGAGAATCGAAAGGGGACGTTGGCATAGGTGTGTCTGTAACACTATCCCTAACATGACATGTAGTGTACCCAAAATCCCTCACGCGCTGAGGTGCATCAGATTATTTTTTTCCGCCCAGATTACTGGTCGACCTAATGCAGCGCTCCTACATAGAGATAGCATTATTTTCATTATTATCGACTTTGTTGTTATTCCCTTTAAGTCACTTTTACAGTTGAATCCTGTGAAACCACCCCGAAGAATGCTGCAGACTTTCGATGCCTGTTGATCCCGGCGGCGCCGCGGTCCACGTGGCCAGTAGGAAGAGTGGGGTCGGTGTGGACATATCCTTTTACAAGTATGCCTTTCCTCTTTCATTCTCTCTGCTCCCTGGGTTTTGTCATCGCTCTTATTGTCTTTCGCTATGGAAAAGACGCCATTTATATTTTGTCCCTTGTGCAGGGCCAAATATCCTTGGTAGGACGAGCACGCTCAGTGCAACAATTGTCTGCTCCTCGACCACAAAGAAGTGAGTTGCGTGGCCTGTTGACTCCTGCACCCTAAGACGCTTAAGGAGCGATGCTTAAAGCGGTGGGCGGCTTACGGCATGTCGCAGGCCGAATGTTCTTCCCCCGCTGTTGCAACCTCCTAAAGTGACGGAGGAACTAGCGATGACCAGGCCTCTGTGTCGGAAGCCATTGACCTATTTGCGGACTGCTCTCGGTCCACGATGCCCATTCTGACCCCACCAGGCATGACACGAGTCACGCTATCGGGAAAACACCCGGCGACAGGGGCACACACGATCATAACACCAAACACACAACCCAAGGTTCTGCTTCGGCGGCTATGTCGAAGCCTACCAAAGCGCCAACGGAACCCTCAAAATCTTCGACGGGATCCTCTGATCGGCAGCCTTCCCTGCAATGCAGTCGCGGCCTGCAACTGGCCAAAGTAAAGGGCCATAACGCTAAAAGACATTTGGACGTCGAGGCGCTCCAGGAGGACGCGCAGATGCTGCTTAAGACCCGGGCGATGTCGAAATCCACCGCTCAGCCCCCGGTTCACCCCCTGGTTCATCCGGTGGCGTCGAAATCCACTACTCAGCCTCCGGTTCAGCCGGTAGACCGCCCGGATTCTCCTACCATTGCCAAGAGCATTGCAAGGATTACTTTGGCAGTTAAACTGAAGGAGCGGTCGAAGGAGGGGTCGAAGCACAAAAAAACGGCTGAGAGATGTGTCGAAGTACACACCACTGCTCCCCGACCCTGCCAGGACTACGTTGAGAGTCCCTTGCCTTTGTCAGGCACATTAGGGGAAAAAATCTTGACGCCACAGGGAAGTAGATGAACCCTTTCCTCCCCTAGACCCCTTTGGTTCATCCTCATGGACCTGGGAGAAATTTGAGGGATGTATGGACAGATTGAAAAAATGTCTTATTCTGAGGCCCTTGCTCCCAAGAGAACTCGAAGACTTTCCTTCTACTCCAGTATCTAAGTTTCAAAGGACCTTGGAGGATCCACATGAGGAGTTTGCTTGAGTCCTCACAGATGAGGATGTTATGGACACTTATGATCCGGATGAAGATGGCACCCTTCTGGAAAACTACAAAGTGGATGATCAGACCGGTCTATGGACAATTGGGAGGACAGCCGTCAGGTTGATGCTCAACCCTGGACGTCCCCTACTCCCACCCAGGACCCCAAAGTCCTGTGCTTAGATTCCACCCCCCCCTACATTCCGGCTCGGCAAGCTTCCCCTGTGGACCGCCAGATGGCGGTCAACGCCATCTTGAAGAAAGCGGCTGTCCACTTTCAGATTGCCACTCAAGGGGCCTTACCAGATTCTGATTTTGTGGAGGATATGAAGAAAAACCTCAGGCCAGCAAGGCCATCCCCTTGTTGAGCTCTATCAAGAGGAGGTTGGCACCTTTTTTGATGCCGGCCCAGACCAAGGCGGTGAACCCTAGGGTGGATAAGGTGTTTCGGGCTTCTCCGACCGACCCTGCCTATATAAAGGGTCATGCCACTCCGGATTCGTTGGTGGTTACCACCACTAGAAAACAGGCCGGTGTTCCTTTCTTTACTGGAGGGGCACCACCCGATAAGGAATCCACGAGACTTTAGGCACTGGGAAAAAGAATGACTGCTGCGTTTACCACCTGTATAGCCAATAACGCCATGCTATTGGCCAGCTATGCGAACGTCCAGTGGAACCTTCTATAAGAAGGCCTTCAGGAAGTGCCAGAACCTACAAAGACCAAGTTGCTTGCCATAGTTTCCGAAGGCAAGCAGGTGAACCAGAATGTGCTCAAAAACACTGGATGCTGCTGAGACAGCGGGAAGAACCCTGGCACAAGGTACCTTGCTCAAGAGACATGCATGGCTGAGGAACATTGGTTTCAAGCCAGTCCCAAGCAGCACTGATTCACAAACCCGTTGAGGAGACCAACCTGTTTGGCAAGGTAGTGGACGATGCTCTTGAAACAGCCAAGAAAGATCATGAGACACTAGAGTCCCTTCAACAGATTACCCAGAAACCCTCTCCTCAGTATAATGCAGGAAACATCTGGCATTCGGGACAAGTGTCTAATACCTCTGTCACTTATCCACCCAGTGGACAGCGGTGTGGGAAAGGTAGAGGATGAGCTTCCAACTCCAGAGGCGCCCCGGCCTCTGGTCAGAAATGACCTGCGGATCCAGATCCCCTCCCATGCAACCCTGGTCGGGGGTGTATAACATCTTTCCTTACTGCATGGGAGGGGATATCATCAGACCAGTTGGTACTGAAGACTGTCACCCACGGGTACGATATAGAATTTGCCCGACCACACCAATTCAGACCGCCAAGATCAAGACACCTGACGCTGGACCACCTACAAATCCTACTGCAAGAGGTGCAGACCCTTCTACGAAAGGATGCCATAGAAGCTGTCCCTATTCTACAGGTAAACAATATTTATTCCGTGTACTTCCCTGTGCCGAAAAAGGATATCCCCATGCGCCCTGTGCTAAACGGGTCAGTACAGGAAGTAATCCTGCTGTTGAAACAGGGGGGATTACATGCCAACACTGGACATGAAAGATGCATACTTTCATATTTCAATGTTGCCAGCGCACAGAAAATACCTAAGGTTCATGATGCAGGATGTTTACGAAGGTACTGGCAGTAGAGGCAGCACACCTGCGCAGATTATCTGTCCCGGTTTACCCTTATCTCGACGACTGGCTTCCAACAGGGGAGTCCTACGAAACATGCCTATTGCACACTCAGACAATAGACCTCTTATTCAGTCTGGGATTCTCCATCAACGAGGAGAAATCCAGCCTAGACCTCAGTCAAGTCCAACAGTTTCTAGGGGCTCTAATTCAGACAAAAGACAGCCTCGTCTTCCCCTCCGAGAGGGTTCAAAACGTGCTGTTTCAGATCCCTCAATATGTAGCCAGTAGGGAAGTGGCGGTACGCATAGCCATGCGACTGTTAGGGATGATGGCTTCCTGCATTTACTTAGTTCCTCACGTGCGTCTGCGCATGCGTCCCATGCAAGAGGGGCTCAACAGCCAGTGGTGTCAGTCCAGCGAACAATGGGAAGATCTGGTAGTTGCCTCGCCAGCCCTTGTTCTCTCTGCAGTGGTGGTCGAGGGGAAAATGTCCTGAAGGGGAAAACCTTCACCACCCCACGCAGTAGAAGCCACTCTCCCAACCGACTCATCGCTCATGGGGTGAGGGGCTCATCTGCTTCAGCAGACGGTGCATGGCTTGTGGTCCCCACAATTAGCGTCCAACCACATAAATCTGTTGGAGCTATTAGCAGTATTCAAAGCACTGAAAGCCTTTCTGACACAATTACAGGGGAAGACAGTCCTGATCTTGACACAGCACCACAGCCATGTACTACCTGACCAAACAAGGGGGCACACACTCTCCAGGGCTATTCAAGCTGTCCCAAAACATTTGGATATGGGCTCTCAAACACAGGATGTTCCTGTTGTCCCAACATGTTCCAGGGGAACTCAATCTTCTGGCAGACGTGCTCAGCAGAGATTTCCCACTGCCCGTAGAGTACGAATGGCGACTACACAAAGACATAGTCTCCAACATTTTCGCAGACTGGGGTTTCACAGAGATCGACCTGGAGAACGCTTAATGCCAAGATTACGCCTCCAGGTACCCACAGAACCTCTCCAAGGGGAACGTACTCTGGATAGCATGGTCAGGGAAATTTGTTTATGCCCCACCGGACTCACTTATTCAACAAGATTGTGCACAAGATGCACCAGGAACCAGACACCATTATATTGGTGCCCCCCATGTGGGCCCGTCAACCCTGGTTCTCTCATCTGATGGAGATGTCCCTCTCCCCTCCTATGAAACTGCCCTTGCCCTACAACATGTTGTCTCAGGACAGGGGAGAAAAACTACACCCATGCCCGCAAACTCTGAACTTAGCGGCCTTGCTCCTGAGGTCATAGAGTTCAGACACCTTCAACTCCCTCAGAGATGTATGGACACACTCAGGGAACCGAGAAAACCAAACACCTAGTATACCTATTCCAGTAAACGGAAACACTTTATCTGGTGTAGTGCCAAGGGCGTCAATCCCATTGACTTCTCTCCTACTCGCATTGTATTCTACCTGACCCACTTACTGGATTCAGGCCTGATTTTTAATTCCCTAAAAGTTCACTTGGCTGCTCTCTCAGCCTACGCTACGTCACAACAAAAGGTGTCATGGTGGAAAATACCGGTTATCAAGGCTTTCATGGAAGGGGTATAAAGGATTCACCCCCCATTTCTAACCCAGCTCCCGGATGGGATATAAGTGTGGTTCTGACTAGACTCATGGGGTCCCCCTTTGAGCCTATCCATAAGGCCAGTCTAAAAGACCTTACATATAAGACAGCCTTCCTCGTGGCTATCACTTCTATTAGAAGGGTTAGTGAACTACAGGCCCTTTCGTTACTGTCCACAGAGATAAGGTGGTTCTGCGCACTCACCCTGGATTTGCGCCTACATTTATTTCCAAGTTCCACGTGAGCCAGTCAATAGAACTGCCCACTTTCTTTCAGAACCCCACTAACCTGGCCGAAAGAAGCCTACACACGTTAGATGTGCGCATGGCAGTCATGTTTTACCTGGAAAGAACAAAATCACTGAGAAAAACAAACACATTTTTTGTTTGTGTCAGCTGGCAGAGAAGGGGATCCTGTCTGTCAGCTATCTCAAGGTGGATAGTCAAATGCATCACACTTCGTTACTCTAGCTGAGAGAGAACTGCCCTTCAAGCCTAGAGCACATTCTACTCGAGGCACTGGGGCTTTCATAGCATTCATTGCAAATGTTCCCCTAGAGTCCATTTGCAAAGCGGCAACCTGGAGTTCTGTACACACCTTTTCAAAACACTATTGCCTAGACACTCATTCAAGGTCTGATTCTTAGGTGGGACAAGTAGTACTAAGACATCTTTTCACTACTGTTCCTTCTCACAACCCACCTCCAACTCTGGGTACTGCTCGCTAGTCTATGCCCAGCATGGGATTCTAAGCAGATTAACAAGCATCAGAAGATATGCATTACTCACTGTAGTAGCATTTCTGATGATTGTATCTACTTAGATTCACATGCGCCCACTCTTCCTCCCCGCTCGGCTGGAAGGAACACAGACGTCTTACTACTTTCTCTCATGTGCTCACTCACGTTAGCCTTGGGCTCCCTCATGGCAGAAAAAATACAATCGGAGGGACCTCGGCGCGTGAGGGATTTTGGGTACACTACAGGTCACGTTAGGGAGAGTGTTACAGACACGCCTATACCGACATCCCCTTTTGATCCTCGAAAGACAAGATGCAATACTCTGCGGTTACCACTGGATGTCGGACCATATGCACAGCATGTGAATCTAAGCAGATGTAATCATCAGAAATGCTATTACGGTGAGTAATGCATGTCATATTTCTAAGACAGTGGTGTGTGAATTGTTACCAACTGTGTGCCTGTTTAGTAGTGACTGCTTCCAGGAGAGAGAGAGAGAGAACGAGAGAGAGAGAACGAGAGAGAGAGAGAGAGAACGAGAGAGAGAGAGAACGAGAGAGAGAGAGAACGAGAGAGAGAGAGAGAACGAGAGAGAGAGAGAGAACGAGAGAGAGAGAGAACGAGAGAGAGAGAGAGAACGAGAGAGAGAGAGAGAACGAGAGAGAGAGAGAGAACGAGAGAGAGAGAGAGAACGAGAGAGAGAGAACGAGAGAGAGAGAGAGAACGAGAGAGAGAGAGAGAGAGAGAACGAGAGAGAGAGAGAGAGAGAGAGAACGAGAGAGAGAGAGAGAGAACGAGAGAGAGAGAGAGAGAGAACGAGAGAGAGAGAGAGAGAGAACGAGAGAGAGAGAGAGAGAGAACGAGAGAGAGAGAGAGAGAGAGAGAACGAGAGAGGGAGAGAGAGAACGAGAGAGGGAGAGAGAACGAGAGAGGGAGAGAGAACGAGAGAGAGGGAGAGAGAACGAGAGAGAGGGAGAGAGAACGAGGGAGAGGGAGAGAGAACGAGAGAGAGGGAGAGAGAGAGAACGAGAGAGAGAGAACGAGAGAGAGAGAGAGAGAGAGAGAGAGAGAGAGAGAGAGAGAGAGAACGAGAGAGAGAGAGAGAGAACGAGAGAGAGAGAGAGAGAACGAGAGAGAGAGAGAGAGAGAGAACGAGAGAGAGAGAGAGAGAACGAGAGAGAGAGAACGAACACATACATGTATGTTTTGGAATTTATTTAGCGCAAACCTAGCTGTGAAGCAATGGCGCACTGTTCAAAAAGAGGATGTTGTGTATGATAATTGCATAATAAACCTTTTCGAAAACTCCCATTGAGCTTCCGGCTTGATGCAGTGCGGGTTCTGAAAAGGATCTCTTGTTCCCTGTACCCACTTTAACACCCCCCCCCCCCTCCTCACTCTCCAGGGAACACCCAAAGAATCCCTGTCACTTCCCTCTTCCCCCCCCCCCCCGCCCACCCTCTCTCTCCACCTGCTCTCCTTACCCTGGGGACAACCGAAAGCTCCCCTTAGCCACCACTCCCCAATACCAATCCAGCTGGGATGCCTTTCGTTTCATGGTAATGTGCAATGGATGTTTCACACTCATTACATGTGTAATGCCTGTTGCTTAAAACAGGGGGATCAACAAGGGGATACAGTAATAGTCAGCAGTACAGATAAGCAGCATGCCAGCTACTTTTGCTACCTAATAATTGGCAAATATTCCCAACAAAAAATGGGGATTAAAGTTATTTCAAGACAAAGAAATGGTAAACTGTGGAAACTTTGGCTCCACCTCACACTTGCATAGCACCACAGATATGTTTGGATCAGTGGTACTAGAAGAGCATTGCCTCAGGAAGAGGCTCCAATAGTGTTACTGCCTGATCTGAAGAGGAACTCTAAGTTAAAAATGCATTTCATAATTTTTGATTTTGCTGGATGCAAAGAAGCATGGGATAAAGATACAACTAAAATGTTTATTCCTAGAAATATACCCCCTTTGCTAATTGCTTTATTACTTCCTAAAAATGATTGTACTATCAACTTCGAACCAGGGAGGTGTGGCCAGCGAGCAAGGCATAAGCTCCTGATCCTCCAGAGCTCCCGTGGCCGCCGGCAAAAATCCTGTCAAAATAGCAGTTAAACAGCATCACTTTGACTAAAATCCGAGACAAGAGGTGAGGGGAGTAACCCATGACCCTGTTGCTGTAATCTGGGAACTGAAAGTGGGCTCCCACCAAAGATATGCCTGCAAGAAGCCCTGACATGTGGGGTCTGAGCGAGGTCAAGATGGCCGCCGCCGGCGTGCAGAATGATCGATGAAGGGGAAGTGCACCGGGAAAAGAACTATCACTGGCCGTGAGGAAGAGTGCACAGTGCTGGAGATTGATGACCGAAGGCAGTGCATCACCCCCATATGGAGTGGGGAAGCGAAAAAGAATAGAAGTGCTGGTCGCCTAGGGAGGACTACAACAGCGGAGCGGTGTGTGACATCAGTGACCCCCATGGCTGCAGCGCAGGAGTGTGGAGGTGCAGCAAGGCCAAACATCCAATGAGAGGGGCCGACATACCATGGGACTGGCAGACGTTTGGTCTGGTGATCCTTGCAGGTGAGCGGTGATGGCCCGTGGAGCCAGGCACCTGGGGAGAAGAGCCGGTGGGGGGGTGCAGTAGTGCATCTAGGAGACTAAGGACGGACAAGGGTGTCTCTGCCAGTCTCCTGGCTGGGGGGCCGGTGGTCTAAGTGAGGCGAAAACACTGGCGACGCGGACCGAGGATGAAGGCCAAAATAAGGGAAAAGCTGTGTAAAATTGCTGGAAGCAAATGTTGTTAACCCGGCAGGGGTGAGCTGTTGAATGCAGTGCTGCCCAGTGTTTTCTGGTAAGGAGGGGCAAGGCTCCACCGTCCCTGGTTTGCCCCATATTGATGACTGCCAGTAAGCATGAGGGAGAGATGTACTGGAAACCCTGCTGGGAGCAGGGTCTAGGCATGTGGTGGGCATTGATGGGAGCTACGGCCTGGTGATGGGGGAGTGAGAATTCCAGACATTGGAGTGAGTGCAGGCCCCTTGCCTGGGACGCTCAAAGCGAAGCGGAGGAAGGGCGGGTTTGGCGCCTCCTGGGTGAGGAGTTAACGTCAGTCTGCTCCTTCCAATTGCCTGGATTAGTGGATGTGACTGGAAGCGGAGTGCAGCCTGCGGTGATGATGCACAGTGGCAGAGAGGTCATGGTGATGGTCCAGCAAAGGATGGAGAAGTCCACAGACTGAAAACCTAAGCCAGCCGAGGTGCCACAAGGGGGGAGACTGAGTGCTTAAAGAAGGGGCTAAAGGTGTTACTTTGGATGCATTGATGGAAGCTATCCAGGTGATCAGGAAAGCACTGGAGGGGAGCATCTAGGAGGTGGGAGTAGATGTGTCCTTGGTGGGTGCAGACCTCAGTAAGGTGTGTGAAAGGCTAACCGAGGTGGAGCAAAGAGTCAGCACAGTAGATGATGACCTGCAAAAGCTCACAAATCAGGTGGTAGGTCTGTTAGGAATGACAAGGACTCTGGAGTTGAGGGTAGATGATGCGATGGGCCGCTCCCAACTGTGCAAATTACGCCTAGTTGGGGCCCCAGAGAGACGAGGGGCCCCTTGTGGAACTGTTCAAAGAGAGACTGATCCTGGAGCGGCTGCAAGTGAAGAGTCTTTCGAAGCTCTCCACTGTAGAGCAAGCACACAGGGTGCCTGGTAGGGTGCTGCCACCAGGGGGCCCCCCGCGGGCTATAGTGGCAAAAATGTTAACTTCAGATGCTATCATGCAGGAGTCTCTAGGGGCCGGCTACTATGAGGTGGACAATGCTAAGATACCCATTTTTTTGGACTTCACCCTGGAAGTGCAGCGACAACTGAGAACGTTTGAGGCAGTACTAAGGTGCCTTCGGGAACTGAATATCAAATATACTGTTTTACATAGCCAAGTTAAAGATCATGTGCGACGCCCGGGACACCGGGGGGAGGGAGCCCCACAACTTGGGGACTGACTGCTTTGGGGCAGGCTGTGTTTCCTTTGCAGGGGGTGACCTGTGCGGGGTTGTGGCAGACCACAAACGAGTAAGTGGTAGAAGGATGGAAAAGGGATGCCTTTCTTTAAGCAGGCGGGCCAGGGCGCCCGAGAGAAGTGCGCTCTGACCTGCGATTGTCTGTTCATGGATGGCATGGCTGTGGGGGGTCACGTAGTTGGGGCAGTAGAGGGATGTGGGAAGGACAGCGGGAAGGGGCGGAAGGCAAGGGAGGGGGGGTAGCAGAGGGGTACAGGTGGGGTTGTTCATCACTGGGAGGATTGGTGTATAGGGGGCGGGGGTCAGTTTTGAAGTCTACTGGAACAGTTTATCAGTGGCTAATGGTTATTTGGGAGGGAGTTGCCCGCGTAGGCATTTGGGATAAATGGGTCCTGTTTGAGAGGGTCAGTGTTCGAATTGATAGTGCAGACTGCAGTGACAACTTTGGAGCAGTATGGACGCGATGGGTGGGAGCTCTTCTAGAACAGGCCAACTTTGGGGGGGGGGATAGTTTGAAGATTGGGACCTGGAATGTCTGGGGGCTATTAAGCAGCTTAAATGTTAGCAAGTGGGGGGATTCCTGAAACGGCACAGGGTTCAACTGGTCATGCTCCATGAAACTCATATGGTGTGTAAATACTTGGAAACCCTTAGAAGATGGTGCGGTGGGGGCAGTGGTGGGGACGACTTACTCCTACGCTACAGGGGTCTGGATTTGGGTGGCATTGGGGGTTCCCGTTCAGGTGGACAAGGTCTTGACTGACCAGGTTGGCAGCACAGTGGTTCTCTTGGGTACATTAGAGCTGAGGGGAATGTGTGGTCAATTCTTACGCGCCCAACGTGGATGACACTCCTTCCCCTCGGTACTAGACCTGGTGGGGAGGTGATGGGAAGGGCTGTTCATATGGAGGGTGGGAATTTGTATTGCCTTCTGGACCCAGACTTGGATAGTCCTGGAAAGACTGGTCAACTAAAATAGCTGCCGGCGGCACTGCAGAGAGTAGTGGGGGACCTGCACTTGGTGGAGTTGTAGAGAGTCACATGGGCAGGAGAAAGGGTATTCATTTTTTTCGGGTCCGCACGGCTCTCAATCGCGCCTAGAAGATCTCTTTGTAGAGGCAGAGGATTTTCACTCCTTTGGTGATACAGAATACCTGGGGAGAGTCCTCTCAGATCACTTTCGCCTGATTTCGAGGTTGCAGGGGCTGCGGGCGGAGGCCACTGATACGATTATGGCGCCTACAAGCTATGCCCCTGGGGGATGTGGTGTTCAAGGAAACGCTACGGGATGAAATAGAGCAGTTCTTTGAGAGTAACGAGGGCACAGTGGGGACCCTGTGGGAGGCCTTGAAGGCAACAATCTGCGGCATCTGTATATCGAAGGTAACTGTGGTAAGGCGGGCATTACAGGACACGTTGCGGACGATACAGGGGGGAGGTGTCGCATCTGGAGAAGGAGCTAGCAGAGGTGAGGTGGATGATGGAGGGATTGGCGACGGTACTAGCTTCTCACTGGAATGCACAGGCTTCATTTTCAAATTTTGATGGGAGTCGGCAGGATGTACAGCTTCATGGGGAAAGGGATAAGGTGGGGCGGTAGCTCGCTTGGTTGATTCACCAGTAACGGCCGTGGCACGTTATGGCGTAACTCAGGCAGGAATCTGGAGAGGTGGCCTGCACCCAGGAAGTGATTAATGAGGCGTTCTATCAAGCTTTGTACACAAGTTAGGCGGACTTGTACTGTAGCGGAGGCAGACAAACTACTGGATTTAATCCAGCTGCCGGTCCTGCCTGGGGACCTCAGGGAAGGGCTGCAGGAACCCATCGAGGAATCCAACGTGCACACTACAACCCATGCACAAGAGTAGATCACCCAGAAGTGACATTTCCCTATAAAGTTGTACTTTACATATGGGGACATACTGGTTCCGCAGCTTTTTTTCGCGACAAGGGCCCTCCCCACCTCGATGAGGGTGGCAGTCATAACAGTCTCGTTGAAAGAATGGAAAGACCCCTGGGATTGTGCATCCTACTGTCCCATCTAGTTATTAAATCCCGACGATGTGAAGATTCTAGGAAAGATCCTGGACACTAGACTGTCAGAGGTGGCTCTGATATTGGTGCACCCCGACCAGTGTGAATTCATAGGGGAACGGAACACCTCAATGAATTTATAACGCTTGCCGCATGTGATGGATTTGGTAAAAGACACCGGAGGGGAAATGGCATTGGCGTCTCAATGTTATGAAGGCTTTCGATTCAATAGAATGAGAATGGCTTTTTAAAGTGTTGGGCGCCTACGGGTTCGGGTAGAACATCCTTTGGTGGCTACGGCTTTTATCCACAAGGCAGGGTGAAAACAAACGACTGGGTGTCACAGCAGTGTGCACTGGGAAGCGGGACGAAACAAGGGTTCCCTGTCTAACCAATCTTGTTTCTCTATGGCACAAGCCACTGGCACAGTTTCTCCGGAAGGAGATGAGTGAGGCAGGGATATTGGCAGGGGAGTGAGGCAGATCTTCTCTTGATACGCTGATGATCTGTTACTATATGTGGCAAAACCCGCGCAACAACATGCCAATGTTACTGGAGATATTGGGCTACTTCCGGCTGCTGTTGGGCTTCCGCATCAATAAAGAAAAGTCATTGCTATTCCTGTTGGGAGGTTTTCGTGGCTGTGACTTGGCTACCCTCCCAGATTGGAGGATATGAAGGGAAGGGGAATCGTCCGGTACCTGGGAGTCCCAATCGTCCACGACCTAGAAGAAACATTTGTGTACAATACAGGCAGGCATGCTCGCTCGCCGGGATAGGGGATTTGATTAAATTCTGGAAAAAGCTACCAATATCGCTAATGGGAAGGGTGGCACTTTGTGAAATGGTTATACTCCCACAGTGGTTGTATCACTTTACCAATCTCCCTTATAGCATCAAGGTGCCCCATGATGCTAGACGAGAAGATAGGGGAATTGTGGGAATCTAGGAGGAGGAGGCTCTCTGGCGACCTTACAGTGCCGGCGCCTAGAGGGGGTGGCAGGGAGGCTCAATTTTCCAGACTGCGAGCGATACTTCATGGCAGCATAACTGCAGGCTGTACTAGTGTGGGCTGACACAAAGGGAGAGTTGTTGACTAGACTAGTGGGGACCCTCTCAGCTTATCGCGTGCACTATACTTGCTGTGGGGCACAGTGGGAGGAAAAGCGCCACCAATGTATTTCAGGTTGTGGGGACACTCTGGAGGAAGCTCCTAGGGAAGCGATATGTGATGGGATTCTACAGTGCTGGCCTGCCGTGTAGCTTCAACCTGCGGCTTGGATTGGCACTGGGGAGGGTGGGGCTTTCTGACCGGGGGGAGAGGGGGTGTTGATTGATGGGAGACCTGTTTGAAGACAGGAATTTGATGGCATTTGAGGAGTGGAGTATTCGATATTGTGTCCCAAATGGGCACTTCCTGACATAAGGGAGGGTGACTAGGCGACTGGCTGCCATGAGGAGATCCCAGAGGAGCCAAGCACAAGCCCACTGATTCAGTTGCTGCTCATACAGGAGGACAATAAGGCCAAGGTTTCTCAAATTTACCGGGCAATACAGAGTGAATTTGCATTGGGGGAGCTGGGGCTCAAGAGGAAGTGGAAGTGGAAGTGGGAGAGGGATATGGGGGAGGGGTCGGATATCGGAGGGGGACTGGGCAAATATCTGGGAACCAGTACTGAAGGTTTCGAGGCATGCTAGGTTCCATCTAGTCCAATTTAACTTGCATAGGGTTTGTTACCCCGGTTAAATTGCATGCTATGAGAATCGGGACTGCCACTGATGTGGGACGGGTCCGGCAGGGATTTCGCGCATGCTGTAGGGATGCTCTGTTGCATGGTATTGGCACTCATTGATGTTGATGGTTAATGGGTTGCTTGACTCTATTTTTGTTGTCCGAAGGTGTGTTTGTGGGGTGTGATGGCATCATGAAGTAAGACTGAGAACAGATTCCATTTTCGAAATGCAATGGTTTATTTTTCTTAAATGTCAGGATGGAGTAAGGCCTAACTTGCCCTATGCTAAGGTGGGATTTCCCTACCTAAAGAAACTAAGCATAGTCTGCGTCATTAAGTTCAACTCCAAAGTCTGTATATATCCAAAACCTATACTTGCCCTCACAATTAAAGATATACAATGTGTAGGGATGTCAGCAACAAAAGAAAGTGTTACAAATGGAATTCAGAGCTCCTGGCTTACTTTCCAGCTTCCCCTTCCCAAAGTTCTTAACAGTTGACAAAGTCACAGGGTACCCTTCCCCGAGAAGTCGGCTTTTCCAGCTTCACAATCACTTCAAATCTCTTGGCTTTCAAAAACAGTTCCAGTACAACTTCGTAATCATCCAAGCTTTTCAATAGTTCAGATTGCTCTCTTTCACATTCACTTCAACAATTTGTTATAAAATACAGTTTCTTCCTCTTTACTTTCCTTGGCTCTTTCCAAACAGGGGTCACTCGGTCTAGGCGCAGTTGTCGGACCACACGGTCCACCCATTACTTGTGACGCGGCCGATAACCCCTGGCACTGCGTTATGTATTCTTCAGGCTTTCTTGCCAACACAGGTTTTCTCTCTCTGAACCTGTCATTAGTCAACACTCGATTCCGATTCTCCTTGGCAGTCGGTTGGCTTTGCCGCAACGTGTTTTCCACACCTTCTGTATCTTTGGGCTCACACTTGTTTCAGAATCTTCTTGGCAGTCTTTTGGCTTTGCCACAACTTGCATCTCCCCCCAACTTACTCTGTGGTGTTCACCCCTTTTCCACCACCTTGCTTTCACATTATTCATAAGTAATCCTCACTTGCTTTTCAATGTATGTATGTATGTGTGTGTATATATATATTTCTGATGTTTGTTAATCTGCTTAGAATCACATGCTGTGCATAGGTCCGACATCCAGTGGTCACTGCGGAGTATTGCATTTTGTTTTTCGTAGTCGAAAAGGGGACGTCGACAAGGCGTGTCTGAAACACTATCCCTATAGTGACGTGCGTTGTACCCACAATCCCTCACGCGTCGAGGTCCCTCAGATTGTTTTTTTCCGCCCAGCTTCTGGTCGCCTTCACGCGGAGCTCCTCGAGAGACATTGCAACTCCTCGACCTTTGGTCGTTTTTTCTCTAATATTAATAATCCCTCCCTCGACGCAGTTGTAAGCTGTTCTCCGCCGAAAAGAATCTTCGACGGAGGGTCGAGCGGAAGAAATCCTTCGGCGCTGCCGAACACGTGGCCTGGCCTCGCAGGCCATATACAGTGGGGAGAGTGGGGTCGTGGGACATCTCTGGGTCTTTTCTGAGAATGCCTTTCCCTTTCCCCTTCCTTTCCCTTGGGGTGTTTATCGCGATTTATTGCCTCGGCTATGGAGAGGACACCGTTTAGGTTTTGCCCACTTTGTAAAGGCAAATTCACTTGGAAGGACAAGCACTCACGGTGTAACCGCTGCTTGCCCCTCGATCACAAGGAGGAAAGGTGCGCGGCTTGTCGGCTTCTTAAGCCTAAAACTCTAAAAGACCGAAGGGTTAAAAGGTGGGCGGCCTACGCGATGTCGAAGGCCGAAGGTTCACCCGCCGCTGCTACCACCGACAGTGACGAGGAACGCGATAACACGACCTCCGCTACGGAAGTCGAAACCCCCTCTAAGGAGCGCTTACGCGCTTCGTCGTCTGTCCCCGGCCCCGACGGGCTCGGCTCATGCCCTGCTTATGGGGATGAACACCCCGGCGACACAGACGCACACAAAGATCCACATAAACACACAACCCACGGCTCTTCTTCGACGAAGTCGAAAAGACCTTCGGCGCCCAAGGAGACGCAGGTTCCACCGGCGGCCTCCTCGGACCGTTCGGGTTCGAAGCCCCTCTCGCAACCGCAGCCGCGACCTGCGACTGGGCTTTCGGCAAACAAGGGCGCTGCCACCAAACCATCGGCCGGTGCGCATCAACTGAAAGCGCAGACCGCCGTAGAGCGTTCGATACCCATAGCGTCGAAAACTCAAGCTTCCGCCGACAAACGAGTCGCCGACAAGCGAGTCGCCGATAGCTTAGCAAGGATCGCTGTAGCCGACGCCCAAAAGCGTACGCCGAAGATTACATCGAGCGTTACGCATAAGTTAAAGGATACGCCGAAAAAGCCCGAAGGGAAGCAGGGACTACCCCCTTCAGTCAGGGAGTCTCCCGACACACCTGAAGGTTTTTCGGAGGGCGACGGGACACTTTCCTCGACGCTTTGGGAGAGGTCGAGCCATTTCGAGTTAGATAACCCTATGTTTCCCCCGCCAGACCGCTCTGGGGTACCCCATGAAACAATGGAAAGACTCCACCTCTGTATGGAGAGGATGGAAAGGTTCATGAGCACCCAGGCCTCTCAAACTCACAAGAGGACCAGAGAAGGGCCTCAGGAGGACCCCAGGGCCAAAAATCCGAGGCTAGTCGATCCCCAGCTGGACACAGCCTCAGACTTCCAAGATGTATATGACCTCACTGGGGAGGAACAAGACTTCGAGGAAGAAGATGATTTCATGGACAATGAAGAACAGAACCAGGAGGAATGTCTGGAAGACAGAACAGACATTATAGAAGAAGGCTTCGGGGTTAACCCAGAAGAGGGACCTTCACACCCCTGGCAATCACCATCAGTGTATTCCGACACTGATGTCCTAAACCTAACTCCTCCGGACAATTCTCCAGTTAGGAACACGTCTCCAATTGACGATCAGCCCACGTTCAATGCACTGTTGCGCAAAGCAGCAGCGCATTTCGAACTCTACACCGGGGAACTCTCTCCAGAATTGGACTTTGTAGAAAGAGTGATTAAAGAAAAACCCCCGGTCAGCCAGACCATTCCACTCCTCGCTTCAGTGAAGAGAAGGATCATACCTTCGCTGTCCACTCCCGCAATGATCAGAGGGGTCAATCCACGGATTGAAAAACTTTTCACTCCTTCACCCTCAGACCCCCTCTACATTAGGGGACATTCCATTCCGGATTCCCTAGTGGTATCTAATACTAGAAAGAGGGCAGGGGTACCACTTTCCACCAGTGAGGCACCCCCTGACAAGGAGGGCAAGAGGCTATATGCCCTTGCAAAAAGAGTTACTTCCTCGGCTGCCTTCTCAGCAAGAATTGCCAACAACAATTCCTTGCTTGCAAGGTACGCAGACGCGTAGTGGGCCAAACTGCGAAAAGACGCCGAGGAAGCACCGGAGCCTTTACGTACGCGCCTACTGTCAACTATTGGCGAAGGAACCCAAGTGAACCAGAGCATTGTTAAAAACTCTCTGGACGCGGCAGAAACAGCAGGACGTTCCTTGGTACAAGGAATACTCCTAAAGCGCCATGTATGGCTGCGCAACTCAGGCTTTAAACCAGAGACACAGGCGTCTTTGATAAATAAACCTGTCGAGGACGCTAACCTCTTCGGAAAAGCTGTAGATGAAGCCCTAGAGATGGCTAAAAAAGAGTTCGACACTATCAAGACTCTTGACCAAATCTCTAAGCCCACTACCAGGCGCGGCTATGGCAACAAACGCTTTTCTCGTGGCCAACGCCAACAACAACAACAAAATCAACATCAGCAATACCCTGCCACCAATTACCAAACCAATAGTGGGCAGTACAGCCAAAGAGGCCAACGCCGGGGCAAAGGGAGGGGTCGGGGATCCACCCTCAGAGGCTCCCAAGCCCCCAACAACTCCAAGTGACGCGAAGATTCGCGTCCCCTCCCATGCAACACCGGTCGGGGGCCGGATAACATCCTTTCTTCCTGCATGGGAGGAGACCGTTGGGTACTGTCCACCGTAGCCCACGGATACTGTATCGAATTCAACAGTTCCCCATCCTACAGACCCCCGAGGGGACGTCGCATGACACCGGAACATCTTGCCATCCTTCTCCAAGAAGTACAACAACTGCTGGAAAAAGGAGCCATAGAGGTCGTGCCTCTATCTCAGGTAACGGAAGGTATTTATTCAGTGTACTTCCTTGTACCCAAAAAGGATCTAACCATGCGCCCTGTATTAGATCTGCGCCCAGCGAACAAGTTTATCAAACCCCAAAAGTTTCGTATGGTAACCTTACAGGAAGTAATCCCACTGCTTTCTCAGGGAGATTACATGACAACATTGGACATGAAAGATGCATACTTTCATATTTTAATGTTGCCAGCGCACAGAAAATACCTCAGGTTCATGATAGAGGGCAAACACTACCAGTTCAAAGTGCTACCCTTCGGCATAGCATCAGCACCAAGGGTATTCACGAAGGTGCTGGCAGTGGCAGCGGCCCACCTGCGCAGGTTGTCCATCCCAGTTTACCCTTACCTCGACGACTGGCTCATAACAGGGGATTCTTACGAAACATGCTTCTCCAATACCCAAAAGACAGTAGACCTTTTGTTCCAGTTGGGCTTCTCCATCAACGAAAAGAAGTCCAGTTTAGACCCCAGTCAAATCAAGCAATTCCTAGGGGCTCTAATTCAAACAAAGGACGGCCTCGTCTTCCCCTCCAAAGAGAGGGTCCAAAACATGCTGTTTCAAATCCCTCAATATGTAACCGGTCGAGAGGTGACGGTACGCAAAGCAATGCGCTTGCTAGGAATGATGGCGTCGTGTATTTATTTGGTACCTCACGCGTGCCTGCGCATGCGCCCAATGCAAGAGTGGCTCAACAGCCAGTGGTGTCAGGCCAGCGGACTATGGGAGGATCTAGTTGTGGTCTCGCAGGCCTTAGTTCTCTCGCTACGGTGGTGGACAAAGGAAAACATGGAAAAAGGGAAACCCTTTGCCACACCCGCGGCGGAAGCCACTCTAACCACAGACGCATCCCTCACAGGATGGGGGGCGCACCTATCCCATCAGACTGCTCACGGAGTGTGGACTCCGAACGTAGCATCCAAACACATAAATCTACTGGAGCTACTAGCTGTGTTCAAGGCGCTAAGAGCCTTCCAGGAACACCTACAAGGCAAAACAGTAATGGTCCTTACAGACAGCACCACAGCCATGTACTACATCAACAAGCAAGGGGGCACCCACTCTCCAGGCCTGTCCAAGCTGGCCCAGAATATATGGAAGTGGGCTCTCAAACAGGACATGTTCCTACTATCACTACATGTACCCGGGGAACTCAATCTGCTAGCAGACAGTCTCAGCAGAAATTTCCCCCTGCCCAAAGAGTACGAATGGCGCCTGCACGAAGACATCGTCTTCGACGTCTTCACACAATGGGGATTCCCAGAAATAGACCTGTTCGCAACCCTGGAAAACTCACAATGCCTAAGTTACGCCTCCAGGTACCCCCAGAACCAATCCAAAGGGAACGGTCTGTCGATGCAATGGTCAGGGAAATTTGTTTACGCTTTTCCCCCGACTCCCCTTCTCAACAAAGTGGTGCACAAGATGCACCAGGAACAAGTGACCATGATACTAGTGGCCCCATTGTGGGCACGACAACCATGGTTCGCTCACTTGATGGAGATGTCTCTATCCCCCCCAGTAAAACTCCCCTGCCCGTACAACATGCTGTCTCAGGACAAAGGCAGGACTCTGCATCCATGCCCCCAGAACATGAACTTAGCAGCTTGGCTCCTGAGATCATAGAGTTCGGACATCTACAACTCCCGCAAAGATGCATGGACATCCTCAGGGAAGCCCGAAAACCGAACACTCGCCACTGCTATTCTAGCAAGTGGAAAAGATTTGTCATCTGGTGCAGGAGTAAAAGCATCAACCCTATTGACTGCTCTCCCACACATGTGGTCCTATACCTGACCCACCTATTGGATTCAGGTCTAGTGTTTAACTCCATTAAAGTCCACCTAGCTGCACTTTCTGCATACACCACTTCCCAACTCAAAGTGTCGTGGTGGAGGATCCCTGTTATAAAGGCCTTCATGGAGGGAGTAAAGAGGATACACCCCCCGATAGCTGACCCAGCTCCCGGATGGGACCTTAATGTGGTACTTACCAGACTCATGGGCTCTCCATTCGAACCCATGCACAAAGCATCTCTTAAACACCTCACGCTTAAGACTGCTTTTTTAATAGCTATCACCTCCATCAGGAGAGTAAGTGAACTTCAGGCTCTTTCTATTCTAGACCCCTTCGTTACAGTTCACAAAGATAAAGTGGTTCTACGCACTCACCCTAGATTTGCTCCGAAATTTATTTCTAAATTCCACGTAAACCAATCTATAGAACTACCAACGTTCTTTCAAAATCCTTCCAATTTGGGAGAAAGGACTCTGCACACACTAGATGTACGCAGAGCGGTCATGTTCTACATGGAAAGAACCAGACCACTGAGGAAGACTAATCAGTTCTTCGTCTCGGTGGCAGCAGGAAGAGAAGGAGATGCAGTTTCAAAATCCACTATTTCTAGATGGATTGTTCAATGCATCACTCTCTGCTATACTCTTGCTAAGAGAGAACTGCCCTTTAGGCCAAGAGCACACTCTACTCGAGGCACGGGGGCATCCATAGCATTCATTGCAAATGTTCCCCTTGAGTCCATCTGCAAAGCGGCTACCTGGAGTTCTGTGCACACCTTTACAAAACACTACTGTCTAGATACACACTCTAGATCTGACTCCCAGGTGGGACAGGCAGTATTACGACACCTTTTCTCTACTGTTCCTTCTCATAACCCACCGCCAACTCCGGGTACTGCTCGCTAGTCTATGCACAGCATGTGATTCTAAGCAGATTAACAAACATCAGAAGAGAATGCATTACTTACCGTAAAAGCATTTCTGATGATTGTATCTGCTTAGATTCACATGCGCCCGCCCTTCCTCCCCGCTTGGATGGAAGGAACATAGACTTCCTTTATATATCTCTCTCTTTTCTGTACTCACTCACGTCTAGAAGGCTCCCTCAGGGCAGAAAAATACAAACAGAGGGACCTCGACGCGTGAGGGATTGTGGGTACAACGCACGTCACTATAGGGATAGTGTTTCAGACACGCCTTGTCGACGTCCCCTTTTCGACTACGAAAAACAAAATGCAATACTCCGCAGTGACCACTGGATGTCGGACCTATGCACAGCATGTGAATCTAAGCAGATACAATCATCAGAAATGCTTTTACGGTAAGTAATGCATTCTCATATATATTCAGTAAAAAAAACTTTGTTAAAGGATCGTTCCGGGACTTTTTTTTTATTGTCCCTACGGTTCGGCCATGTGTTTTTAAGCATAACTCGGTAGATCGTAGAAAACTTTCCTATGGACCTTACCCGACTTTTCGTCCATTAACGCACTCGAAATCAGCCGCCATTTTCTGATAATCCTATCATTTCCCCCCATCGTCCTGGCTCACCTGCGTTTGCGGCACTAAATCAAATCCCCCGCCCCTGAAACAGACTTTATCAAAACATTCATATTCCCCGCCTCTATCCGTGACGTGACTGTGCTGCGTAGGCAAACGCGCCCAGGCGTCTTCTACGCGACTCCACACAGAACCCGGAAACCAACACAGATTAGCTCACAACACAGCGCGCCACAATTCGCAATATGAAACTGTACTTTTAAATCAAACCACAAGATTGTAAATTTGGTAAAGTACATTTATTTGACATCAAATGTTTAGAGAATATTCAGCGATTTGCATTTTTATTTGCTCAGGTTCCAAAAGGTTCGTTTTGAGGCACGCAATGTTCCTTTGCTGTACACAGGGTCTTAGATCATCTCACAATACAGCGCCACAATTCGGAATATGAAACTGTGGTTTAAAAGCAAACTGCAAGATTGTACATTTGGCAAAGTACATTTATTGGACATCAAATGTTTAGAGAATATTCAGCGATTTTCATTTTTATTTGCTCTCGATCCAAAATAGTTCGTCTTGAGGCAAGCGATGTTCGTGTGCAGTAAACAGGGTGTTGGTTAACGGTAAAATAAGCTCTTCGGTCGCACTGATAATCGCATGGCTGTTCCAACAACGAGGCACTAGGCCACCACAACGGTCTGTATGTTGCATCTAGCCGTTAGTACCGCGTAAGGGTATACTTGTACTTGGCGATCGTCCCATAAAATGGTCAGGGTGGTAACGTTGTTCACGCGGAGAAGCAACTGGCGGTTAAAAAAGCCGTCCGCCGGTGTCTGGTACTCGTGACACATGCAGTAATGCATGATGTACCTGTTTGAAAAACATAAACAATGAAATTAGTCTCACCATCAGATCTTTATTAAAATTATTCATTTTATATATTCGGTCGGGAAATTATTTCATAGCTAGGACAGTGCAACTGGGTTTTAAACGTCAAGGGGGGGCTGTAGGATACTGAGACAGTCCATCAGTGCAGGGGTTGACAGGGAGTGCAGGTGGAGAGTGGAAGGGCCCAGGACCGAGATCGCAGACAGTGGACCAGTTGTAGCAGGGGAGAGGGAGAGAGAAAGCAGAAGCAAAGGTTTTGAGGTGCTTCCGTAAAAGTAGACGGTTCTCCCCAAGATAGTGCGCGGTACAAAACAATATGCCACATAGAACGAACAAGTACAATTTAACCCGTCTTTAAAGCTACTGTATAGTAATTAAATTGCGGTATAAACTCATCTAAAGAGTTACTTACATTATATTTGCATTTTCCATTGTGTCTGTGCGTAGGGCAGCCCCGAAATACCACTCCTTCTATGCCGACGTTATTTCTTCTAATGAACGAACATGAAATGGCTTTCGTTTCTGAAATTATATTCATTATCGTTTCTTACGTGGTCCCGGCCTGTCAAGGTCAAAATACAATAGAACCTTATACTGAGTCGTGGGCCATTCTGGCACCCGAGAAAAAATCAAAGCAGCTGACCTTCACTTTGAACGAGCACACATTCCTAGTTAGCTACATTCAGTGTAAGGCATTCTCACAGGACTTGAAATGTACACTCCATCTTTGCATTTTGTCTGCGTGCTTTGCAGCCCCACAGAACCATAAATACGGAGACATTCTATATTTTTTGAAAAATGATTTATATTACTGTTTGGTTTAATTTAATGCGCAAATGAACAAGGTTGGATAGATACACATATTCAATGGGCCTGCGACATGAGGAGACTCGAGAGAACAGACAATCAAATTACAATCATTTAAACCGTGATGTGTATTTCTCAATGAGTTCTTCTTTAGGTGGACATGGAACAGAGGCAATGTTGGGTGGCAATGCAGTTGTCCCCTGCACAGGTTCGTTCACAACTCCATTTATGTGCCTATCTAGGACGTCAACAATAAGTTTCTCAATAAACTCATATTGCATATCCTCAAACACTGGTTTGATCACCCATTGTTTACTTCTTTTAGTGAAGGCCTTATTGTAGCGAAGCGTCCCTAAAGTTCCGGTCGTCCTACTTTGTTGACGGCCAACATTATGGTTATGTGCCAAGACCGCTAAAAGAGTCCGATTTATCATGCCCTCCATGCCAAAATGCAATCGTTTTGACCTGTACGTTAGGCACATATTGTGAAACACCTCCAAATCTCCTGTGTGGCAGAATTCCGTGAGTCCCCTCAAAGCTTTTGTTATAGTTTTATCAAATACAATCTTTTCAATGGCTTTGTGAGTGGGTGATGAAGGAATCAACCACTTCTTCTTCCGTGCCTCCTCTGTGGACAAATGGCCATGTTCACAATTGTGGAAATGTTGGTTTGTAGTCCAGTGGTGAACGTTGCTACAGTGTAACATTACTGACCGCCATTTTTCCAGTACAATTTCCAACGACCCTCCACATGTTTTTGAGCTCCACCAAAGATGGTTGCTGATTGACTTGGACCACTGTGAAATACCTTGCAATTCTTTTTTTTTACCTGCAGCCGACAATTTTTTATTGATTGATTTTGCAAGATGCCAAACGTCAAATTGGTGATTTAATTTATATTTTTGTACTGTTCTCTCATTGTCTTGGCAATTGAAACGTGTCTGTCCGTGGCTATCAGGTCGATCACCATTCCCCGCGATTGTAGTTCTTGCAATGATGCTACATAGCCAACTTTCTCCATGGCCACTGAGGATGTACTTTGTGACACCTGCACGACCACCGAACTCACAATTTTCTTACTTTCCATGTCCTGAAAGTGGTAGGTGCAGTACTTGGCTGAAAATCCTGGGCTGTCGCACTGTCCATCACCGGCTAGCCTGAACCGTTTGCCCGCGAATGTACTATCAATAGACATTTTTTCCATTCTCCAAGCTTCGCTAATGGCTGGAAATAGATAATCGGTTTGGTATTTGTAGAACTGAGTTTTCGCAATGAAATGGATTCCCACAAACTGAAAGAAAGACTCTAATTTTTTAAAACTTGAACCACTAAAAAGTGCAGCCGCTGCACAAAGTAGATTGCCTGCTGGCAGTTGTCCCAGCATAGGTTGTGCAGACCATGAGAAAGGATGATATTTTGTACAGGTGGCATGTATTTTAAGGTTAGTGCCTCGAATTGCACGAGTCACATTAATGAATGGCTCCCCACATACTTCCCCACCAACCGAATGCCCACATTTCATCCGAATAATAATATCAATCAAACAACTATCGAATACAATGAATTTGGCCTCTTTCCTTATACTGTCACTCTGCATCCCAGCTGGTTCGGCCTGTAACGTTGAGGACATGTCACTCACATGAAAGGTAGAATCTCTGATATCGTCTTCCGCTATGTTCAGTGATATTGATGGTGTTTCATTGTCGTCCACTTCATTCTCTTCCATTGCAACATCTGTTCCTTCTCCGGAGATGGGTGAATAAAACAATTTCTTCAACTTTCTCGCGGTCTTAGTTTTTGCGGGTGTGGATTCTGTGAATTGATCTCCGACTGCATCCGAACTACCAGGAGGACATTCACTATCAATGGCTGGTGGTGGTATAGCTCCGTTGTCAATCACTTCATATTCTTCCCATTGGCACGATGCATCTCCAGTCTCAAGTCCCTGCCAAAAGGTTTGACAAGCAACATCTCTCGTTCGCTTCACTGTCTGTGTAGATCTAGTTCGTACACCCACTCGCAACTAGAGGACAGATTGGAAAAGGGATGTTCAGTTTAAACACAACTTACAGTATTGAACTATTAACAGTGAAAAACAACATAATATAGTGACCAGGACACTAACCTTCTTTTGCTTTCTTTTCTTTGAAACTTTCTTGCCTCGAACTTCAACATCAGGACGCTGTTGCTCCGACTCGTGTGTGCATGTCTCCACTTCCTCTTGCGCTGCAACGACTATATTTTCATGATAAGCCCATCCATCACGCACTGACGCTCCATCGACTCCCTGAAACATAGAACTTTCATTAGTATGTATAATAATATCGAAAACACAAAATGTACTTGGGGAACAATACCCACGTACATCTCAATAGCAAAACACGAATGAACGCTTTGTGTAGAACATTCAAACGACAATTATTCACGCATTGTTGATCTAGTTAGATGGAACTGTCAAGATCCATACCTCGGGCTCCTCATAGACTTCCGTTGATGATATTATTGAAGATGATGCTTCAGTGACTCCCTGAAACACAGTAATTGCATTAGTATGGTTTTCTATTTTGATAAAAAGAACAGAAACTTTGTGCAGGCGTGAACGGCTCATCTAAATAGACCTGCACAAATGATCAGTTGTCTAAAATAAATAATGGATATGTAAATATGATTCGATTTGCTCGATCGTTGGAAGTGTCACCACCCAGAGATCTGCATCAACTACTAGGGGTGATGTTCTTGTAGAAGAAGCTCCGTCATCTCCCTGAAACATAGTACTTGCGTTAATAAAGAAGGAAGTATAGCGGATGTAATCACGTCATATGATTTCGCTTGATCGAACTGTCAGTATCCATACCTCGAAATGCATAAGAACATCAAGGGACGATGTAACTGCGGTGCACACTTCTGCAAGCTGTTGGGCCGACCCGTAACTGCACGCTCCCCCTTCTTCTTGGACTAATGCTCCATCGACTCCCTGAAACATAGGACTTTCATTAGTAATGAACACAATATTGAAAAAAGAAGACACATAGGAGGGCGACGACAGAAGGACATATCAATGGCTAAAAACGAAAGAAACATTGTGTGTAACAATCACGCTACAAGAATGCAAGATCTGATGATCTCCATCGATGGAACTGTCCTGAAACGTACCTCGAGCATCTGAGTGACATCAACGGTAGTCGTCAATACGTTGGACTCCTCAGCATCTCCCTGAAAGACAGTACTTGCATTATTTTGGATAACAATAATTATAACTGAAAACAAAGACTAGAGGACGAGTACAAGGGTGTACCATTAGGTAAAATAATTACACGATAAATTAAAACAATTGATTTACATGCCTAAAACAAGTCAGTGGCAGAATAGCCAAGTAAGATTACCCGATAGGCGCTTGAAGTGGCTGATGACTGCAATAACGACACAGATGGAGAATCTTCCGCCTTCATATTGAGTGGATACATAAATGGGGAAATTATTGTTAGCTAATGCTACACACTACAGCAAGGCTGAGAGATAAATACGTAAACTTGACTCACCAGTGGAGGGATGTGGACGAATAGAGTGGGAATAGCGGTTGACAGCAATTTTCGCCTCGCTCGCGGTGTGTTCTTCTTTATTAGCAATGATGTGGAGTACATGTCAGAGCTAAAGTGCCTGCTGCAGATGCGGTATCGATCACCCCTCTTGTCCGCAAAGACTTCTAGGACTCTACTTTCAAGCTCAGACGGTGGATATCCGCAATATCGGACCCATTCTCTTATCTGATCTATTGTCTTAGGGAAAACATGCATTATAGTACCTTCAGATTTATTATGGGTCTTCGAAGGGCAACCGCCAATGGAACAGGCAGGCATTGTGGAAAGTTCTGAAAAGTAAAGATCAACAATTCTCTATGAATACCAATGTGTTAAAAAATTAAATGACACATAAAAGGCTCAATGCAAGGTTCGTTTTGGTTCTTGGAACTATACACGTTATTCACATGCAGATAAGTATTTGAATAACTTTAAAAAAAATAGAAAAATAATTTGACTAAACTCAGAACATGTGACTAGTTCCTTGCATGTACTGTCTTGAACGAAAAGAAATTGGACGCAAAATGATTATGGTACATGGCCTTACCTTGACGAACAAACAGTTAGATTCCGGGATCAGAGTAGTTTCTTGTCGTAGAACAGGGAGCAGTTCACAGGTTGCAAACTGACGAGTTTCCTCGAAGTGGTCACGGAAGTTCACAGAGACGAAGAGCAGATAACCAGCACCTTCACGGGTTGACTAGCAAAGCGCAAAGAAGTTCTCATTAGAAATATGAAGTGGGTTATAAAGAATTCGAAACAGGGGTGTGTTTGTGAATGAATGACGTGTATATGTCGTGGCATTATGCGGTTTGCAGGGGGCCGTCCAGCGTGAGGGGGGATGCTTGGCAGGAGACACGGGGTCTGGAGGTAGACATGAGAACAACAACCCATGCTCTATAGACCACTTTGAAGTGTACATGGTCTTTGGCACCTCTTGGCCTTTATCGCTCCCTGACAGCTCCACTTGCCAGCACAAGTACCCCCGTGCGAACTGCCTTTGATAAGGCGGGGGGTGGATTGGGGCGGTGGTCGTGCAGACAAGACACAGGAAGACTCGTGAATGGAGACACACTTATGTGGATTGCAGGGGGCCGTCCAGCGTGAGGGGGATGCTTGGCAGGAGACACGGGGTCTGGAGGTAGACATGGGAACAACAACCCATGCTCTATAGACCACTTTGAAGTGTACATGGTCTTTGGCACCTCTTGGCCTTTATCGCTCCCTGACAGCTCCACTTGCCAGCACAAGTACCCCCGTGCGAACTGCCTTTGATAAGGCGGGGGGTGGATTGGGGCGGTGGTCGTGCAGACAAGACACAGGAAGACTCGTGAATGGAGACACACTTATGTGGATTGCAGGGGGCCGTCCAGCGTGAGGGGGATGCTTGCCAGGAGACACGGGGTCTGGAGGTAGACATGGGAACAACAACCCATGCTCTATAGACCACTTTGAAGTGTACATGGTCTTTGGCACCTCTTGGCCTTTATCGCTCCCTGACAGCTCCACTTGCCAGCACAAGTACCCCCGTGCGAACTGCCTTTGATAAGGCGGGGGGTGGATTGGGGCGGTGGTCGTGCAGACAAGACTCGTTTGCCGCAGGGCCTCACCAAGGAGAGGCCATCTAACTGCATGTAAGAGGCAGGCTGCAGGATCTAGTGCATGGAAGGCAGGGGGGTGAGTTTATAAATACCTCACCCTCCCAGGAGAATATATGGGTGCAGTTCACCCTGGAGACCCTGGATGCCTAGGCAGTTAGTCAGCAGCAGGCAGGAAGACTATTCAATGGAGACACACTAGATTCATTTAAAAAATCAAAACAACCATTGTTAAAATATATGTTGGGTTTTATTTTAGATCTTAATTTCAATTGAACATAAATAATAAACATTACACATTGTAAAGTTGCGGTTGCAGCACATCCAGGGAAAATCCGCGGTATTGTCCACTGTCGCTGGGGAAATGTTGTCTAATGGCAAGTACCGCACAGGCAGGTATTACTCTCCGAACGCGGTGTCCGAGCCTCCCGTGAAGCCACCAAGTGAAGCAACGATAGGCCAGCAGCCTGTACCACCTGTGAAAATGAAAGATGCAAACTGTATTAAAATGACAACTTTCTTATCACTGTCGATTCAGGTAAAAAATGTCATTCTGCTTTGAAAAAAATTCTATCTAGAAAATGCACAACATGGAACCAATTTACATGCATTCGAATGATGAGACGACCATGAAATAGTAGTGGCATCACTGACATCACAACCAGAGTATACTTACTCGTTACTCTGATTACGCGGACGAACAGTGCCGCAAAGTTTGTGCATAAGCACCATCATCATCCTCAACACGGTCCGTGAGAGGCAGGCTTCCCTGAACTCTGGCAGCTCGGTGATGCATTGCGGACTTGGCTCGCCTTCCGAAATGTAGGCCAGGCATCCCGAGTTTTCTCGGCAGCAGCAGTTCTCCTCCTCAGTTGGCATTAGCTTGCACCGATTGCACGTGCACCAGGTGGAGACGCCGTCCATGCGACATGGTCCAGGCTCTTCATCCGTTGACTGGTCCTCCCAACTGCCGTCCGAATCCCCATCGTTTTCGCGTGCTTGCCTTTCCAGTAGTTCTTCCTCGGTGTACTCGGGCTCGTACATATACGGCATTATTGTAGCCATTGTGTGGTAAAGAAAGTAAAATAATTTACAGAGATGGTACAGGTGTTCACAAGGCCGAGAAGCGGCGAAGGTAGCTGACCAGAGCACAGAAACGAGTCACAGAATACTCAAAGTAACACAGAGAGAGTAATGGAATCGAAAATCTGCTGCTGTGTGTTGTGAAACGGTGTGTTTATACTTATTGAGGAAAGAGGCGTCCTGCCATTTCCATGGCGACACGTCATTAGCTGAGGCGCAGCGATTGTTGACACGAAACGTGCTTTGGCGTTGGGAAATGGGCGGTACGCGTCTGCTGATGTCAGGCTCAGGGGCGGGGGATTTGATTTAGTGCCGCAAAAGCAGGTGAGCCAGGGCGATGGGGGGAAATGATAGGATTATCAGAAAATGGCGGCTGATTTCGAGTGCGTTAATGGACGAAAAGTCGGGTAAGGTCCATAGGAAAGTTTTCTATGATCTACCGAGTTATGCTTAAAAACACATGGCCGAACCGTAGGGACAATAAAAAAAAAAGTCCCGGAACTATCCTTTAAAGGGACCTTATGGTTCAAAGTAAAACCGAAAAACCCCTGAAATTCGCCATTTATGGTAAGCCAAGCAACCATAACTCGCGCCACCACCGTGCACTGCTAAGACTAACACCCAGGACATCAAAGATGACATCACAAATGTCATTGATGACATCACTGATGACATCACATGTGCATTTACCTTTCATGAAAAGTCTGTACAAGGGATTCTTATTGTAATGTTAATAAAAGTGTCAAGGATCATTGGAATAAATATCAAGTGCTAATTAGTGCATTAAGCAATGCATTGATATAAATAGCATTCTATTATGAAGTTCCATCCAGTATACTAAGGTACTCATGTAGAAACATAGGCATTGTGTGCAGCATACATGATGGAGGTGCAATATTCATAAGCTTGCCACTTTGAATAGTGAAATGATAACGGTTTTCTTATTAGAGTTTTGCGTACTGTGAAACATGTGATAAGTAGGTAATAAAACCTACTTGCATTATTATAGACAAAACACAAAGAGAAAAGAACACATACAAATATGGGTATATACAGGGAAAGTGAATTAAGTAAAAAAGCAGTAGTAGTAGCAGAAACAATTCATAACCTAACTGATTATCTTCATGCAGAGAAATGATTACTCTGTTTCAAAGCTGTTATTTACCCTATGTATATGTATCACATGATGTGACAGGACCCTAAGGAAAGTAGTGTGAGTACAATGTATACAAATATGAGCATATACAGGGAAAGTACAGTAATAAAAAAACAGATCTATCAGAAAGTGCTGATGACTCTACTGATTATCTTCATGCACAGAAAGGATTGCTTTCTTTCAAGCTTGTGTCTTCCCATATGTATATATTTCATATGATATGACTGGACCATAAGGGAATTACTGTAAGAACATACTTTTGGGATAAGTGTACAAATATAGTAAGTTTTCAATTTTTAGGCCCTGACTGTTACTGAAGAAAACCATGTGGCCTAGATATGTTAGGAAAAAAGGGGGAGCCAGACATGTGATGTCATCAATGACATTTGTGATGTCATCTTTGATGTCCTGGGTGTTAGTCTTAGCAGTGTACGGTGGTGGCGCGAGTTATGGTTGCTTAGCTTACCATAACTGGCGAATTTCAGGGGGTTTTCGGTTTTACTTTGAACCATAACGTCCCTTTAACAAAGTTTTTTCAATGAATTTCATAGGTTTTTTTATTAGTGCAACTTAACCATAAAGTCACTTTAATACATTCTTTTTTACTGAATTTCATAGTTTATTAGTGCAACGTAACCATAATGTCCTTTTCAATGGAGGAAGATCACTAGCATCCTAGGTTCTCAAAGTGGGAACCCGGGGTGGTAAAAAAAAATATTTTTCTTCCCAAACCAGGACACCGCAGGCAGGCGTCCCGGTGTAGGAAGGAAAATCTTTTACCAAGATGGATACCAGGGAAAGGGAAGGCAGGGTGTATAAAGAGAACACAACAGGGAATCAGCAGGGGGTCGGGAAGACCAGGAGAGAGACACGGGGCATGAGTGGGGGGGTAACACGAGGGAGACATGGGGCATGAGCAGGGGGTGGAAAGAAGGGAGACATGGGGCATGAACGGGAAAGAAGGGAGACACGGGGCATGAGCAGGGGATGGGGGTGAACAGGGGAGACACGAGCCATGAGCAGGGGGAAAAGGAGGGAGACGGACACGGAGCATGAGCCGGGTTGGGGGTGAACAGGAGAGACGCGGGGCATGAGCGGGGGTAGGGCAAGGTGGGGCCCCCGCCCCGTGTCTGCCCTGTTCCAACAGAGCAGACACGGGGCATGTGCGGGGGTGGGGGTGAACAGGGGAGACACAAGCCATGAGCGGGGGGTGGAGGGGGGAGAAGGGAGATACGGGGCATGAGCGGGGGTGGGGGGGAGAAGGGAGATACGGGGCATGAGCGTGGAGTGGGGGGGAAAAGGAAGACACAGGGCATGAGCGGGGGTGGGGGGGGAAGAAGGGAGACACGGGGCATTAGCAGGGGGGTGGGGGAACAAGAGGTCAACAAGGGGCATCATAGGAGGGGGTGACAAGAGGAAGACATGGGGCATGAGCACAGGGGGTGGGAGGGAACAGGAGGAAGACATGGGGCATGAGCACAGGGGGTGGGAGGGAACAGGAGGAAGACACGGGGCATGAACAGGGGGTGGGGGCAACAGGAGAGAGACACGGGGCATGAGCGGGTGGTGGGGAGAACAGGAGACACACGGGGCATGAGCGGATGGTGGGGGGGAACAGAAGACAGACAGAGGGCATGAACGGGGGGTGGGGGGCAACAGGAGAGAGACACTGGGCACGAGCGGGGGGATATGTGGGGGGGTACAGGAGCGAGACACGGAGCAGGACATTTCGGGGCGGCCGGTTCGTCGCGGCACGGTGCGACAGGCCGCGCTGAATTGGCCGCACATAAATGTCCTGCGAGTTCTTCATGCAGGCACAGTAGCCGGGCCCACAAAGGTGGGGGCTGTGCTGCTCGGAGCAGTCTGCTCCGAGCGGCACAGCCCCCACCCTCATGAGCCCGGCAGATCAATTCTGCTCTGTGCGCCGCACACCAGTGCACATCGCCTGCTGTTTAGGGAAACGTTCAGTGCAGTGCACTGAAAGTGCGAGTTTCAACTTCATCCCACACTATTTTAAAATGAAACCGCTCTAGAACAGTTTAATTTTAAAATAGTGTGGGGTGAAGTTGAAACTCGCATTTTCAGTGCACTGCACTGAACGTTTCCCTAAACAGCAGGCGATGTGCACTGGTGTGCGGCGCGCCAAAACATCCAGTCACCAAACCAGCGACGCCGAAACGGGGTGTACCGACGGGGCATGAGCAGGTGGGGGGAACAGGAGCAGACACGGGGCATGAGCGGGGGGTGGGCAGGAGGGCTAGAGACACGGGCATGAGTGGGGGGTGGGCGGGAGGGGTAGGGACACGGGGCATGAGCGGAAGGTGGGCGGGAGGGTTAGCATGAGCGGGGGTGGGGGGAGGGGAGAGACACACGGGGCATGAGCAGGGGGGCGGGTGGGAGGGAGGGGAGAGACACACGGGGCATGAGCGGGGGGTGGGAGGAACAGGAGACAGACACGGGCATGAGCGGGGGTGGTAGACTTACTGTGCAGGCGGCAGATCCCGCTCCTGCTGACCTGACAAAGCCTCTCATGCGAGGAACAAAGATGGCGGGCGTCTCTGAAGCCACGACACACTGCACGCTTTCACCGCATCCAATGAGAGAGCACGTCAGATGTCCGCGGACATCACGCAAGCTGCTTGCCCAATCACCGACCTGTCCACGGAGCGAACAGGGAAGTGTCTGCGAAGCGAACACAGATATCACTAATTTTTTTTAACCTACTTTTTGGTCATTTTTTTAAAAACTACTGCACGGATTTTCACCAAATTTGCAAAAGCACGCTTTCGGGACCAAGCCGCTGCTCCTGGTCCAAATTTGGTGAAAATCCGTCCAGCGGTTTGGGCTGTAGGCGTAAGCAAAAAAATGTTCCCATTCAGTCTATGGGGAAAAACAAAAGTTTTGGGACCCCACCCCCCTATAACTCACCCCCCCCCCCCCCCCCCGGGACGAATCCTCACCAAACTTAGCAAAAAAATTCAGAGTGGGCCATATACTTTTTTTGCAAAGTTTGGTGAGGGTTCGTCCACAGGGCGAGGTCCAGCCATGTCCTGTGTAGGCGATTTCGGGAGATGGTTGATTTTGCGATTTTTCAATAATATGTAGTTATGACACAATAAAACATACGCAAGGCTATAGCATACCCCCATGTGCTTGTCAGCTAGAGACCCGAGCAACATGGAAGGTACCAGTAGTTTGTACACAAGTGCTCATCACTTATTTTTCGAATGCTCATCACTCATGGTATTTTTTTCATATGCTTTTCATATCTTTCCTTTTAGTTCGGTATTCAATAATAGTATTGTACTCTTAAAAGTACTGATAACACTTGGCAGCTTGTTCGGCATTTAAAAAAACCTCTATTCATTTTCCAAAACCAACTAAACTAGTTTTTCAGTTTGTTTTGCATTTACATGTGCCTGCTTCCAGCACCTGGAGCGCCCCGGCATGAGTGTTCCATTCTTTACACTCACCGGTATGTGGCCACTCCTCCGGGCGTCTTGTTTCTCTGCTTTCTGGCTTCTTTTCGCTCTGCTTGTGCTTCTTGGGAGGCCCAGTGAGCAGCGCTCGCCGTCGTCCTCCCTTGCTGCTGCGGCAATCTGGAGACTTCAGTGTTCCACAGCTCTGGCTGTGGAACTGCAGGGTGTCGTGACTCTCTCTCAGCCCGCTCAGACCCCGACGTCTCTTCCACCCTTCTGCTGCACACAGCATCTTTCCCACCTGCCCCTCTCCAACCTGCTCCACGTCTGCCAGCCATGTACAGGCGGGTTTCTCTCTCTGTTCCCCTGGTGGTCTCATTTTATGCACCTGGTGCCTGTTAACTGGTTGCAGGTTCAAGTCCTTTACTTCAGTTGCCTGACCATAGTTCTAAGCCTATTAGCTGGAAATGTTTGGATATTGCAGTGATACGCCTCCACAGTCCTCTTCCTCATCTCAGTACCAAAGTGATGTGACTGAATTGAAGTGTGCATAACTCCGAGTTGCCGCCTCCTTGTCCCATTCTTAAAGGGAAATGGCTGTGGGACATTTTGTGTGCAAGAAAGAGGTAAAGACCGAATGCAAGGATGTATTACTCGGTTGTTTCTTCCTTTTCTTGGTTTGTGTGTGTGTGTGTGTGTGTGTGTGTGTAAGGGGTCCTCCTAGTTCATCTATTCCTTGTCCCAGTAGAATAATGGCATTTCTGAGGGCCCTTTTTGAAAGGAAGGAAGGGTTGACAACCTATAAAGCTGCTGGGATGGAAGGTTCATTGGGAAAAGGGATCACCTAAGGTCATCCGCTCCCTAAGTCTCTGCCACCCAGGTGATCCTCCCTCGAATATCCACCTCCAGGGTCAGGATCCAAGAGCGATGGCCTTTCCCTGGCCACCTGAGCAGAGAATGTTGGGGGTGAGGGTGGCGTGGGGCCACCCTCAGATTCCTCAAAGAGGCATAATCCTGGGGGGGGGGACGGCATAAAACAAGAAACCGCATAGCTCAGTTCATGTTGATACTAGCGAAATGACAGGTTGCCATTGCTTGGAAGAGGCCCCAGGGGCCTGTCCGTGGTTCACTGTGGAGTGAGGAGGATATCCGCAGGTGGGGGGGGGGAGCGGGGGTTGGCAGAGTTGGATATTTTACAGGGAGTCAAGGATCCCAAGCTGGAAGAAGGGGTGAAGTTGGATTGGGGCCAGCTGTAGATCGACTTTGCCACCGCAAACTTGAAACCCCCTTGAGACGGGGGGGTGGGGGGCGGGGTGGACAAAAATGAGAAAATAATAAAACCGTCATTGGGTTGGTGACATGTTCTGAGCGGGAGTAGAGGCAGTGGTGAGTGGGGCTTAGGGGAGTGGGAGGGAGTATAGGCACCCTGGGAATGCTTGGAGGGGCGGGAGTAGGGTTGATATGCTGTTGGACGGCAGCTATTCTTTACTGCGTGATGTTGCCAATTGCTGCACGTATCGAATTTTGGTTTCTATGTACACTGAAAACTCGAATAAACAAATGTTTTTTTTAAAAAAAGAAAACTTCAAACAATAGTGGGTAAAAGCGCCTTGAAACACTTGTGTACAGGCGCGTTATAAATGCCATATATATCAATGATTTGCTTCAAAATCTTACCTGAAGTCATGCTAATAAAAGGGTACATTAATCTTCATACAGTTAGAAGGAAAGACTATTAATGATACACTTGGAAGGATATGGCAAGAGGGCATACACATAGGATTAGAGATGGGATACAGGTTGGAGGAGGAAAAGGCGAAGCTAGACATAATAAATGTATTGGTGGATCCACAGCCATGCTGCCGTTATAACGAAAATCCTGTGTTTCACAGGGTGGCATCTTTCATGACTGTACTATTGCATACCTGGATCTATATCAGTAATTCCCTAATGCTTACTGTGAGAGGAAGCAAGGGTGTACCCTTTTCTTTCCCTAGACTCGAATTCACATGGTATAAACAAAGGTGATGCCGGCTCACTATTTACTTGGATTCAAAACACTTTTCCTTCACTGGCCTCTTCCATTCTTCATGGTATTTTAATAATTGTTGTTCTAATTGCTGCCTTTGAAAATATCGTTTTTCTTATTTGCTGCTTTCTGCCATGCTAGAGAGGTGACACTTGCCCACAGAGGCCAGACTGCTGCCACTTGAAATAGTGAGGTCTCAAATTATGGAGGATGCCATAAATGATCCCTCCAATGAACAGGAAATGATAGATCTATTTGGTCAAATGTCCAACACTGATTGGGCTGAATTTTTGAATCCGAACCTTTTAGGCCCACAATCTCTCTAGGAACAACATCTTGTCATTAGCAATCCCTGTGCCTCTCCACCCTATCCTTATGCCGCCCATATACCAGAGTATCCAACCCTGCTCCCTGTGGTCTAAGCCCTGTTCAGGGATGACCAAATGGGGGGGTTGATGTGGCAGGATTGCTATGTTATGCAGGATTATTGCTATGTTATGCAGGATTTTTATGCTATATTAGGCTCTCTCTCATACATTTAGGCCTCCGATCTTTCGTCTGCTTCCTTCTCCATGCGGCACCCCGGACAGGGCCACACACCCCCTCCTAGTATAGAGGACACGTCGGACCTTCTCTTACGCTTATTCTCTAAAAGTATAGCATTAGCCCCATATATGGGAGATAACAGGGTTTCTGCGAATGCTGCTTATCCATAATACAACACGATGTTCCCGCAGGGCTGCGTCACAAGTGAGATGTCGACAGTTTTTGCCAAATGTCTGCAATATCGTGGCAAGAACCCCCCCCCCCCCCCAACCCCTTCCCCCCTCCCCCATTGTGAAAGTACTGGAACATATTAGTGTTTGTCTGATATGCTACATAACCGGCACTCAAAAGGGTTGGTTTGTAGAGAGCTCCCTGTGGCGACTGCCTGAACACTTGTCCTGCTGATCACTTTGTATGCTGTGTATTTGCGATCTAATGGAAGAAGCTTGATTTACCACCAATCTGTGTCTTATCTCCTTATTTGCTGCAAACTGAAGCTGGCCGCGGAGGGGTGGAAGGTTGAGGGGGGTGTGGCCCTTGGGAAGGGGCCTTATCTTGGCCACCACAAAGTCATTAAGCAACGCCTCCCACATTTGTTTCTGCCATTTCCCATGATCATGTGTTGGGAGAGCCCTTCCATACAAGAATCATATGGCCACTACAAAATTGCTATATGTTGTTAGCTTAGTTGATCTTTTTTCACATTTGTATTCATTGTGTTTTTGCTGAATGTGCTTTTCTAATTCTAATATTGTTGGTCTAATTTTTAAAAAAATAGAACTAGTCACACTGTTCGCCCCTCTTCTTCATAGGCAATTTCTGCTGTGCGGTTTATCAGATTTATATACGCTACAGCTTGATGTCCTTTGACGACCATTTTGCAGGCAATATGTTTAAGCATTGTTTTTCGAAGCCACATGCAATATGGCATTTTATAATCCCGGAAGGCAGTTATCGGTCTGAGCAAAGCACATGTGACCAAATGAGAGCAGTTAGTACAGGTTACATTAGAAAATACAACTATCTGTTGAAGGTGCACATTGTGGCCATCTCATCCTTTTGAATGTGGGTGATTGAATTGGTATTACTTTTGTTAATCATTAATCTGTTATTTAACCTTCATTCTGTGATGATGAGGAATGGGAACAGTACATTTTTGGTTCCTATATAATTATTCCCGACTCATTCCTAAACTGTCAAATGTAATCTATAAAATAATTCGATGGGTGTCTTTTTTTTATTTACATTTGAAATGTTTTGAGGTTCTTCGGAATCTGAGACATTTGTAAAGTCTGTGAGAAGGAACATTGCCACTGACTAATTATATTTGTGTTTTCTAATAGGTAACAAAATAGACTTGGAAAAGGAAAGGCATGTGTCTGTACAAGAGGCAGAAACGTAAGTTTATCTTTATAGCAAACAGAATATTAAAAATTGTTTATATTTGCAGACTCCCAAAGTTGGCTCTCGTAGTATTTGAATATAGAACAAATGACACATCATGCAGTTGGAGTTCAAAATGGCTGTGTTTTTTGTTTTGTTGATTGTACATTCATGCAGTAAGATGGCTGGTTCAGTGAGCTTTAGGAAGCATAGGAGGGCATTCTTTCAAGGTGACCATCATTTGAAAATGATGATCAGTTCGAATCAACAGTTGATGAAAGAGGGAGGTGGGGTGGGGTGAGGGGGAGTATTCAGCCCTTCACAGAACTTTACAAAGCCAGCTTTGTTGCAAAAGGTCAGGGGTGCAGAATTCCATGGGAATTATCCTAGTGCATGCAGTGTTTTGCTATTTTGTTGAAGAGTTTGTTTTGGGCAAGCCACCCTTTGTCAAATGTATTGTTTTGCTAAAACATTCACTGCTCCCTTACATGTCATTCCGGTCTTCCATCATAAGCGAGTATCTTTGTACAAATCGTTTTTTATTGCGAATAGAAAAACCCACCAAACAGTTAACAAAGTTAAATAACCCTTCATTCATCCAACACCTTTGTAACCAGCAGGACATAACCCCACCACATTTTTCTTTTTTGTTTAATCTTTTTATTGATCTTTTAATTAAACCAAACAAAGCCAAGGTCAGCGAGGCAGACTGCCACAGGAAAAGATATTCTGTTGAAAAACCTCACCCCCCCACAGCCCTTCAGTTTATGCACAGAATGCTGAAAACATAAAAAGGTATTATTTAAAATGGCCACATAGCTAATACCCCACCACTCCAACTTTCTCCACCCCTAGGTGCCCCCCCATGTTATATAACCCCTTAAAGAAAACGAGAACGCAGAGCAATTTGATGAGTACAAGACCAACGCTAAGGATAGTCAAATTATTGGGTACCCTCCACCTGTGCGATAGTCCATTAGAGTTAATTGGCTTGAAAAATCGCTTTAGTCAAAAAAAGGCATCAGCCAGTTCCCAGAACTTGTCGGCTTGTGTTGAGCCAGAAACACGATTGAAAGCAGAGCCTTCCAGCGAGCAGGGTTTAGCAGAGATAGATCGCCAGGCTAGTTTGGTAGGCGCAGATTCAGCTTTCCAATGAATGATCAGCAGTTTCCAAGCTGTGAAGAACAGAACATGCATAAGCTTTCGGGTCATGGGATCATCGTGCCAGTCTTCGTTTTGGGACCCAAAAAGCATAGGGCCAGGGTGCATGCTCCAGTTTAGTGCCATACACCAGTATGCTTCGCTCACCGGGCATTTCCACATTAGGTGATCCAGTGTGCCCAACCTCCCACAATGTCGCCAACACGGGGTGATTGGGAAAGACCCATTCTATAGAGTTTGCTTGGCATATAATACATTCTTTAGGATAATTGTATATTGACTTTTTCTTACGGATATTGTCTGAGACAGCCAGAATGGCATCAAAAAATTCTGTAACAGGTCTCCCGAATCAAGTGTGATCTCAAGGTCACCAGACCACCGGTATGCTAATGTGAGATTGCGTCTGACGTTATTGGGTATGCAAAGAATGTAGAATGTTGGTAGGTGTGGGGAAAGCCATGTTTTGTTCCATTGCAAGGTCACCCGTCGTTGGGGCAGCTTGTCGAGTGAGCCGTTGTGCACGAGCGGATCACGGATGGTATAGTTTTATAGCAGAGCCAGTCAGTGATCCCGATCCCTAGGACCTGCCTAGCTTCATGGAAATCTATCAGGGCGTTCTATTCGTATAGGTCCATCACCTTGACTCTTGGCCAGATTGTATACTGACTAGCGTATAGTTTGTGAAGTAATTTGGTAGACATGAGTGCACGGATACTAATCCACGCCGGCGCCATCTGAATCGGGGAACCTAGCGCCTGCCTCATGCTGTGCCACTGTGTCAACATCGCCCTACTATGGGGTGTGTTTTAATTCTTGCGGGAAGCTTGACTGGTACGATGGCCAGAACGTCGAGGGGGGGAATATGGCGCCAGCAATGAGTTCCATGGCCCTCCAACTAGTTGGCTCTTCAGTATTAAAGGGATGGTCTAGTAAAAATTTTTATTTAAAAAATAGATAGGCCACATAAAAAAAAATATACTAGCATCCTCCGTTTTAAAACTTCCTATGTAAAATTTTCAGATATTCAAGCTCAAAATTCGAAAAAGCAAGCACAGGGGCGCAGCCATTTTGTGAAATGGAGGCCGTCCTCCTGTGCTGGCTTTTGCTTTTGCGGCACTAATGAAGGAAAAGCCAGCCAGCTGTAGTAAACAGTCTACCGCTGGGTGGCTTTCCCTTCATTAGTGCCGGGACTCGGAGGACGCGGACCGGAGACCAGAGCAGGAAAGCTGCAGCTGAATCTCGGTAAGTGCTATTTATTTTTTTTACAAAAAATAAGCACTAGCTGCGTTTTTTTTCTAAGTTTTCCGGGCTGGAGGAGCCCGGAAAACTTAGAAATAAAACCGCAGCTTTAAAAACATTGTATTTATGTTTGCGGTCGCTTTTGAAGCGACCGCAAACATAAATACAACGTTATTGTGTTGGAAAACGCTGCGGTTTTAAAACCGCAGCGTTTTCCAACACAACCGTGTTGTGTCTGCCTGAATCTGCTTTACCATTTGGGGCTCTCAGGCTCCCCACGGGGAGCCCGAGAGCCCCAAATGGAAAAGCAGATTCAGGCAGACACAACGCGGCATTGCGGAAAACAACCGCGTTGTGCATGCCTGAATCTGCTTTCCCATTTGGGGCTCTCGGGCTCCCCACGGGGAGCCCGAGAGCCCCAAATGGGAAAGCAGATTTAGGCAGACAATGCAGCATTTAGCATTTCCCATTTGGGGCTCTCGGGCTCCCCACAGGGAGCCCGAGAGCCCCAAATGGGAAATCAGCTGCAGGTAGAAACACTACGCGGCATGTAAACATAACCGCGTGTGTTTCTGCCTGCTGTGGCTTTCACTTTGGGTCTCCGGTGCTCCCGCACCGGAGACCCAAAGTGATAGCCACAGCAGGCAGAAACACACGCGGTTGTGTTGGAAAACGCTGCGGTTTTAAAACCGCAGCGTTTTCCAACACAATAGCGTTGTATTTATGTTTGCGGTCGCTTCAAAAGCGACCGCAAACATAAATACGTTTTTAAAGCGGAGGTTTTATTTCTAAGTTTTCCGGGCTCCTCCAGCCCGGAAAACTTAGAAAAAAAACCGCAGCTAGTGCTTATTTTTTGTAAAAAAAATAAATAGCACTTACCGAGATTCAGCTGCAGCTTTCCTGCTCTGGTCTCCGGTCCGCGTCCTCCGAGTCCCGGCACTAATGAAGGGAAAGCCACCCAGCGGTAGACTTTGTTTACTACAGCTGGCTGGCTTTTCCTTCATTAGTGCCGCAAAAGCCAGCACAGGAGGGCCTCCATTTCACAAAATGGCTGCGCCCCTGTGCTTGCTTTTTCGAATTTTGAGCTTGAATAGCTCAAAATTTTACATAGGAAGTTTTAAAACGGAGGATGCTAGTATATTTTTTTTTATGTGGCCTATCTATTTTTTAAATAAAAATTTTTACTAGACCATCCCTTTAAGCCACTGTTTTGCCCAGCATATTTGGTCTGCTTGATGGTATTTTTTCTATACTGGCAGCGCCAGGCCACCGTCTACTTTAGAGGCTTGGAGAATTTAAAGTCTGAGGCGTGCTCATTCCTCGCAACAAAAATGTAGTTTATACAGGAATCTAATTGCTTAAGCATATGTCTTGTGGGAGTGAAGGGAAACATCATAGCTAGATGTACCAGCTTGGGCAGAGAGCTAATTTTAAAGATATTGATTCTTCCCAACAGAAACAGCGGAAGATTGGACCATCTGATCAAGTCACATTTAATCCTTAGCAGGGTTAAGGGGGGGGTAGTTCAGGTGCAGGATTCTGTTCAGTTATAGGGCTGATATTCACCCCAAGGTATTTAATATATTGAAGTTGCAAATGGAAAAAGTGCCATCCTGCCAGGGTCCCAGGGGATGTCTAATCTAAGTGGGCGGATCTCTGATTTTGCCAAGTTGATTTTATAACCAGCTAGAGGACCAAAGTCACGTAGCAGTTGCTGCAGGTGCGGTAGTGAACAACATGTCATCAACGTAGAGAGATATTTGATGTTCCACATGGCCTCCCTGCAGGCCCATCCATTCAGGGTCTGTGCTCGACTTCACCGCTAGTGGCTTGATAGCAGGGGCGTAAAGGAGAGGAGAGAGAGGGAAACCTTGTCTTCTGCCTGAATAAAGGGTAAATGGGAGAGACGTGATGCTGTTGGTGGTTACTGAGGCCATGGGGTCAGCATAGAGGCATTTGATCATCCAGTGAGCGACGGCAGGAGCCATACTGGTCAAGCACTCAAAACTTAAAGTCCCATTGGACCTTGTCGAATGCTTTCTCAGTATAGAGTGCTAAAGGTACATCTCCAGGGGCAGCCTCGCCAGGCATAACATGCAGCAACCATCATATATTGTTGGTTGAGTGTATGCCCTGGACAAAGCCGGTTTGGTCATTATGGATTAGCGACAGCAGAATCCCCTCAATCCTCTTTGCCAGGCATTTCGCCAATATCTTGGCATCTGCATTAATTGGAGATAAGGGGCGATATGACTCGCACGCTACTGGGTTGCAGCCTTTTTTGTGAAAAATTAGTTTGGGCGTTTACCCCAGTCGATGCTAGCAGCAATGGTACTGACATTGGCAAACAAAGATTCGAGCAAGGATGCCACCCAGTCTACCATCGCCTTGTATAGGTAGACTGTCGGGGCCAGACACCTTACCAGCCGAGAGGGAGCCAATAGCTAGAGTTACTTCAGCGGCTGTAATCCGCGCACGCAAGACTGTCCGATTGGGACATGTTAAGTCTATTTAGTTGGATGCTTGCAAGAAAGTTGCTTATGCAGTCCTCTAGAGGTTCGGGCTCAGCATACAGCTTGCTATGGTATTCGGCGAATCGGTTATTTATGTTTGTGTCTCCTATGTGGGGGTCCGGTCCAGTCCTTGATGCAGTCTATATTTTCTGATGCCGGTCTGGTACGTGAAGCAAGAGCCATTAAATGAAAGGGTCAGCCTTATTAAAGAAACTTTGCGACCAGCTGTAGAGGACAGGACACCTGCTTTAATTCTGACCGCAATCGGGTTAGTTGTGTAAGTGTTTCAGGGTCCCTGGTGCATTTATGTAGCTTTTCTGCAGCTAATATGTCAGCCCGTAGATGTGTCTCAAGCTCCCCCCCCCTGTTCTTAGCTTATATGACCATCTAGATATACATTGCTCCCGGAGGAAGACTTTGAAAGCGTCCTAGCACTCTAACGCAGAGTAACCTGGGACAATATTAGTTTGCCAGAATATGTCTCGCACGAGGTGCTCGAGGAATTCTAGATACCCTGGAGCTCTCGTATTCTGACGCCACATTGGTCCTCTTTGTGGGACATGCAGCAAGTCATTCAGTAGGAGCACCAGAGCATGATCAGATGGCGTTGCAGCTAGTATCTCACATTTGCTGATCAGAGAAAGGGTGTTGGAGGGGACAAGCAAGAAGTGAAGCCTGGAGTACGTGCCATGACGATGGGAATAAAAGGTATCACCTCGCTGCTGCCCATTTGTGTGTCTCGAAGCATCTATCAGTTTGAGATCTGATTTAAGAGTGTGCAAGGTGGTCAGCTTGTGTGGGGCGGGTGTGCTAGCAGCATTCTCTACCTATACCAGAGAGGGTCCATTACGACATTCCAATCACTCCCAACCAATGTAAGGTTTCCCAGGTAGCATGCACAGTAAAAGAAGGTGCATGTAAAGAATAATAGTATCGGTCATATGGGCATAAATATTTAGGATGGTTAGGTGTTGGTGCTGAATGTGGTCGTGAAGCAGGACATATCTGCCATTTTTGTCAGTCAGTCAGTGGGTGGAGGATCCTAAATGGGATGTGTTTATGGATCAGGATTGATACCCCTCTCTTGGCCCAAAAGGGGGAGTGTGCAGTGGCCCCTGCCCACCTGTGACCTAGTTTCTGACTCAACAGCGCAGAGATGGGTTTCCTGAAAAAAGATAATGTCCCCATGGAGGTCTCGCATATAATTGATCATCCGCCTATTTATAGATGTCCCTGCCCCTGTACGTTAAGGGTAATTAGTGGTAGAGATGTCACTGTGTTGTCATGTCAGGGTTTTGTGATGGGGACGGCTCATGTGTGCTAACTCGATAAGTTGTCAGACCTGTGCAGCCTCCATCCCATATGGGGGTCATGTGTGGGGAGGGAGAAGAGAAGTACCCTAAAGCCCTTAGTAATAACTAACCCAGTCGTTGTAAGAACAGTATAAACAATAAACATCAATAAACATTGAGGCAGAAACATAGCACCCCAATACAATATAGAGTAAGCCAGTGGATGGGGTAAATTAGAGGGTTGGGGGGTCCAAGGACCCTTATACCTGCCCATCCATGCCAGTGCTCCCACTCGGGCAGCCTTGGCAGTGTCTACGTTTTGAGATTTCAGCATGAAATTAAAGTTTGTAAACCTAGAGCTGAAACTTGCAATTGAACTGGAGCTCGGGGAGAGCCATGTAATCTGTCAGTGGCAAGTGATGCTTCAATAGGTCATCACGTCCAGTCATCTAATAGCCGATATCTCATGAGAAGTGCTATCGGGGAGATCCAGTGTCCATAGTTCATAGAGCACGAAGGGGCTGGGACGATCGTTATCTCAATCCTCATCCAGCAAGTAGTGGGAGTAGTGCTCATGCTTGTTGTTTTTTATTTTATAGTAAGGGGAAGCTGTTGTCCACAATCTCTGTGGATAGAGTATCCGTACAAGAAGCAGCCCCCACTAGGTGAAACATTAACGAAGTATACACATTTCATGATTGTGGTTTCTGTTGTTGCTCCCAGGTCCTGCCGTGAGATCTACCCACTTTTTTCCATCGAGTCTTTGGTCTTTGTTGGCGAGGTTGGTGGGGTGGTGTTACAACAGCTGAAAGCTTGTTGTTTGTCAATTGTTGGTGTTGGAGGAACTTGATGATGATTTTTTTTAAGAATGTTTTGCCTGAACCAGCTTCACCACTTACATACAGGAGTACAAGTTTATAGTTTTGACAGCTCAGTTTTAGTTTCGTGCTGCACACCATGTTCAATTTCTTTAATTACTTCTAGGAAAATGCTATGCTGTTCATCATTCAGTTGCAAATTCAGTAGAGCAACGTTTTCTTCAGATTACTCATACTGGCACATGGTGTTTTCTACTTCAGTCGTGGCTAATTCTGTCTCATTTTCTATGAGTGGCTCTCCAAGTGGTTATTGGCTTCCTGTAAGAGAAGGTTGACTGCTCTCAGGAGTGTCTACATTTAGTTGTGCTTGAGGTTCTTCCTCTTGTTGGCGTTGATTGTCCAACATGTTTTTGTACTATTTGAAGTTTATATCTGTTATAGTGCTTTCACTCGCATTGAAAGCATCTTCATAGGAGGCATGGGTGTCCAATAAATTCTCTTTTCTCCATGGTTTAAAAAGTTGCAGTAGGGACATTTAAAGTTCTCTAAATTGAGGCGTTTTTAATGATGGCTTCATATGATTCATCTGGCTGCGTTTGGGAAGTTTAATTAGGCTGTCCTAAGCAACTTTTTACATTTTTTCTTATCTGGTTTTATTATTTTTGTATGTGAAGTTTTGGGCTATGTGGTATAGACACATGCTTTCCAAAGCAGTACTCCTGTTTGGGTAGTATGTTTCCAGTAAATAGTTTTTCAAAATGTCCTGGTGGTTTGGATAATTTTTTGGCTATTGTTTCTATGTCTTGGTAAGATTTGAGAACTTGTTTTCTGGATGCAGCAGGACCAAGGCTTAGCTAGACTGTTCAAAGATTTCCCATACATGGCTGTGCCAGTTAAACTGTCTGCGGCTTTGTAGCAACCGCATTCTCTATGGGAGAGCATTTTTATGCCAAAGCTGTATACGTTTTGTGACGGTGTTTTGTCAGATGATGGCCTCCCAGAGGTCTTTCAGCTCTGTTTTCTCAGCTTTAGTTAAGTAGGCTGTGACATATCATGCAGCTGCAGCGAAATGGTCTGCAATGTACTGCACATGTATGTTTGCGTTCCACAGGAGGGCAATGATTGCATTGTAATCATTGATGTACCTTGATGCTTTGGTTCTTTTAATGCAATATATGTTCTTGGGCAATTTGCCTTTCACACTGTGTCTAAGAGAAGATATGAAGCCGTTTGCTTTTCCTTTTGCTGAAACTGGTCAAGGGAAACCAAAGCAGCATTTGGTGTATTTGTCTTTGTTTTTATATCTGCGCCGACAATACTTGCCAAATTTATGTCTTTGAAACCGCAAAATATGTGCATGTAGGACACAGTGCGCTTTCTGAAGGGATTTTGCAAGGGACGCATTTGTGAATTAACTGCCAAACAGTGGCATCATTGTCCTGACCAAATTTAGGAGCATCTTTAATCCACAAAAGCATGTGGATGTGTGGTGCTCTTCTGGATTCATATTCTTTTTCTACAAAAGAAGTGTTGCACATCTCTGAGGGTATAAATTGTTTTAAATTCTACTAGTTACTGCCAAATTGTTTTGTCTTTTGTAGGTATACCATTCACTAGGATAATCAAAGATTGATCTATTGGCTTATGCACTTCCAGTTTGTCTACATTTTCTTTAAGATCTAATGGCAAATTAACTACTTTGCCACAAATGCCTTTCAGTAATTCAGAAGGAGGCAACTTGGCTGTTTTCGGGTGATGGCGTATTATCGCTTGAAATGGGTGTAGTGTTTGGATTACAATGCTCTCATACAAATAAAGCTGTTGCAGTGGTTTTGGAAGTGGGAATATTTCCAAGTTATTAGTGATAGCCTATGAAGGTATTTGGTTATTAAGTTTTCCAGGGCAGAATGTGCAAAGTATTGAGGCATTAGTAATTTTGGATTTGTTTTCTGCTATAAGATGGAAAGCTAATTGGAACCATTGGGATTCCTCATTGTTTTCTATTTTGTATGTTATATCTACAGTTGTGATGCTCTTTGTATAAACATTTCTGTGACAACACCCACACACTTGGTTTGGTACTTCAGCAGATGTGCTTTTAAACTTTGCTATTTCTTTTTTTGTACATGTGTAATGGAAGGTTGGCATCTGCAAGTTGTTGCTACTCTGTTCTAAAGTTACTGGCTCTCGTAAGTGCTCTTCACTTCCAAAATATGTACATTGGATGTGGTCTATTTCTTCCAGGAGTTCTTTGGCTGTGCCATGTAGGGGAATGTGTTTTAAATGTTCCAGTACAAAAGCAGGACTTTTTGCATAGTACAGTCTCTGAACGACATTTCATGTAGTAGAATGGTGTGTTGCTAACATTTTGATGTGGTGGAAGGTGCTTTTGCAAGCAGGCCCGGAAATGCAGGTGAATGAATGTCCTCATGGCCCTGTGTATTTGCACACTGGACAGGAGTCCATGGTTTGTAATATTTAAATTTTGAATTTGTCTTTGACTCACACATACTGATTGAGGAACTGCTACAAAGATTTGAAGGATTGTTTTCTTACGTTACACATTGAGGTGCACTGCCATTTGTAGATGGGACGGATTGGTTTGGTGGAATGGAGAGTTGATTGTAAGTTTGTTGGGGATATTCTTTCAATTAATGTTACTTCTGCCATAATGGTACTGTCTACCTTTTCATACCCTCAGCCACTGCTATGTATGGCAATTGTTTTTTTTTGCTTTTGTTTGTATGCCTCATCATTGAAATATGGCTCTGTGCCGGTTGTGTGAATCCACTCACCTGTACAGAAGTTTGCAAAGGTAACTATGTTGATATTGCGTATGTTGCGAAGTACTGTTTATAGTTTACTAATGAATTTTGTTAGTGGTTTCAGTTTTCTGCTGTAAGATTTAGGGGTTGAGCATAATTTCTCCCCTGTTTTTATAAGGTTCTGAAGGATTCTATGGTGGAACGTTTTTTGTACACATTTTTGGAATGTTTACTTGTGGCTATGTTAGCATTGGTAGATAGTGTTGGCACTACTGGTAGTTGCATTCTTAATACATTTACTTTTAGTTTTACATTTTGGGAGTGAAGTCACACTTTTTTCCTGCTACCTGGTTCCGTTTTGCTCAGTTACTGTATTAGCTGATTTGTTTGAACTTTTTGTAAAAAGTCTGCTAGAGGTGGATGGCTATTTTGCATGGTTTGAATTTTATCTGCTCTATTTCTGCATTGTTTTCTACAGGGTTGCTTTTTGGTAGGCATTCTCTTGTGTCAGTTGGAGAAAAAGGGAAAGTGTGGGTTTGGAAGTTGTGCAATGTATTTGTGTGCACTGTGCATGAGGGTAGGCATACATAGAGCAGTGTGATTGTGCAAAGGGCTGTTACTTTTAGTTGGGAAGGTTGTACTGGTATTTATGTATGTGTTCCTGTGGGAAAGGTTTGCTTCAGTGTGTATGACATTGTAGTGTGCTTGAAGAAGTAAGGACATTAATATGTTTTTATAAAACTAGTGGGGATTATCATACTGGTGTTCTGATGACAATACATAAGAGTGGACCTGCCAAGATGTAATGAGTAAGGGTGAATTGGATGCTGTGGTGTTGGATATAATTGTCTAGGCTACAATACAACAACCCTGCACTGTCTGAGTAAGAGGCAGAACACTGCTACAGTACTGCACTTACTTTGTTGACTGTGAAGAGTAGGTTTCCTCTGGGTTTTATCTTCCAGCAGAGGCATCACTGGCTTTTAGGAGGCGGTTCTTCACTGCAATTGCAAAAGATGTTTGTGTGTGTGTTAATGGTACAATAATAGCACTAGGAGAACACAATATTTTAGATTGTAGGAGGATTTGTTGGCAGAAGGAGTTGGTGTGTGTGTCCAATTGTACATCACTGCATACGAGTCGGGACTTGGGAGTATCAGCATTGTTGGTATGGGGGCCAGTACTGCAGTGGTAACTGTGCCCTATGGGGCTGCACTTTTGAAGTGTGTGAGAGATGTTGTTGCACTATTTGCTTTCAAAATGGATTAGTACTAGTCCTAGTAGGGTGCGAAAAGAAGGGCAGAGAGATGTACAGATTGGAAAAGAGAATGTTACTGTATGTGGAATTTTGTTAACTTTCTCACACATAGATGCTTGCTACATGAGTGCAGAAATCCTTTCCTGTTGCATTTGTTTATACAAATTTAGAGATGGTACTGTTTCCAATGTACGCATGCATTTCTTTGCTTTCCTTCCAATGGTACATTTTGTCAATTGTGCAATGTATGTACTTGCCATGCTTTCCTAACATACACGCAGTATCCCTTTTCTGTGCGCATTCTGGGCATTTCACATAGGATCTGGCCTTTGAATTTGCTGTGCAAATGATCCTAATGTGGTATTTAAAAAATCACAATAGTGCTGAAATTGAATGTGTGTTTTGCAGCTGTTATGCAAGTGGGCATTACAAGAAAACCTTTGAAAGCAAACCGCTTTGTAAGTAAGTCAGTTGATGTCAGGCGATGGGACAAATGAGAGTATGATTACTCAGTAGGTTATGCAGGGCAAGTGGCAGGGGCACCCTGTTCAAATGCATGCAATCTGTGTACTTGCTATGCTTACATGCAGTTTTAGTTCTCTGTGTGCATTACAAAACATATGCACACCTGTAGTTTGTGTTGATGGATGTGGATGAATCTTGGAAGTAGACATCGTGGAGAGGTTTACAGTACTTTTGGATGCAGGTGCTTGGTAATCATAGGACACCTGTGCTCTGATTGTTGAACAGTACATTTGCAGTGTTGTACTGAGTTGATAGTTAGATGTAGAGATCTTGGTTGTGACTGGTGGATGGATGTGTGACTGCTTACCAGTAGCCAATGAGAGAGTGCTGCAAAGAGTGAAGTGGTAAGGGAAGAATGGCTGCCCCTATGTTATGGGATCCGCAAACACCCGTGGTCGTTCGCGGATTGCACGTGCCACATCCGGGGCTTCTCAGCAGGCCTGGCATGGAAATGACTGTGGGGATTAGCCAATCATGTGTTCAGGGTGTGCTTTACAGGAAGGAAGGGTAATGCTTTTTTTATTGCTGTTTGTTGTGTAGTGAAGATGGCTGGAGTTACTGTATGGATATTGGGAGATTCCTTTGTATGTGATCTGGAGAGGTATGCCAAAGGCAAGAGGTGTTTCTGCTGAGCTTGGTTTTCCAGGCCTGCAGGCTTTGTGGTATAGTGTGCCTGGCTGAAATGTGCAGGCACTGCTTGCTCTTTTCAGAAACATGAGTACTTCTGGTAGTCGTGTTGTTTTGGTGGTGCACTGTGGAGAGCATTTGGGCTACATCAGTGCTCCAAGTTTGGTTCCTGTACTGAAGTTGTTGGTGGAAGAACGGATGCTGCTTTTCCCTACTGAAAATGTGTTTTTTTCTGGAATACCACCTAGAGCACAATGGAACAACCCCAATGTCTTTAATCCCCATCAAAATGTTGGAAGGTGCCTTGTTAATATGGGTATAGTTTTGCGACGTGCTGAGATGTCTCTTTTCTCCAATGACAACATTGACTCCCTTAGTGTGCACTGTTTTACTGCAGACGACGTTTCGTTGTCCATTCTTGGAAATGCACTTTTTTTTTTTTTTTTGGTCTGCAAATGGAGAAAGCGAGGCGCTATGTCGACAAGGCTGATTGTGCATTTTTGAGAGATGTTGGCATGTCCTCCTTCCATGATGAAAACATTGCATTTCGTAGCACCAATATACGTCGGGTCATGCTACTCCAGATTCACTGGTAGTAACAACCATCAGGAAGAGAGCAGGGGTTCCCCCATCAGCTGGGGAAGCACCCCCCTGACAAGGAGTGTAAAAGTCTGTATACTCTAGGGAAAAGGGTCACGGCGGCTGCAGCTTTTTCCACTCGCATCGCAAGTAATAGAACCCTGTTGGCCAGCTATGCCGATGCACAATGGGCCATGCTGCAGGAGGGCCTTCAAGAAGTCCCTGAACGGCTGCAAGCTTGCCTGCTCTCCACCGTGGCTGAAGGCAGGCAGGTTAATCCGAGTATCCTTAAGAATACTTTGGCTGCAGCAGAGACAGCTGGCAGAACCTTGGCTCAAGGTACCTTCCTAAAGAGGCACGCATGGTTGTGCAATTCTGGTTTTAAACTATTATACTGCACATGCGTCCAATGCATGAGTTGCTCAACAGCCGATGGTGTCAGGCCAGCAGACAATGGGACAATTTAGTGGTTGTCTCACCAGCCCTCGTGCTCTCGCTATGGTGGTGTTCGAGGGAGAACCTCTTGAAGGGGAAATCCTTCACCAACCATGCAGTGGAGGCCACTCTCACCACAGATGCATCTCTCACATGGTGGGGAGCTCACCTGCTTCAACAGACAGTGCACAGAATTTGGTAGTTAGACATAGCATCCAACCACAAACTGTTTGAACTGTTAGCAGTATTCAAAGCACTGAAAGCCTTTCAGACACAACTGCAGGGGAAGATGGTCCTGATCCTCACAGACAGCACCATAGCCATGTACTATCTGAACAAGCAGAGGGGCAATCACTCTCCAGGGCTGTCCAAACTGTCCCAGAACATTTGGAAGTGGGCTCTCAAACACATGTTCCTGTTATCACAACAGTTTCCAGGGGAACTCAATCTTCTGGCAGACGTACTCAGCAGAGATTTCCCACTACCCGTAGAGTATGAATGGCGGTTACACAAAAACATTTTCTGCAACGTTTTTGCGAAATGGGACTTTCCAGAGATAGACTTGTTTGCAACTCTGGAGAACGCTCCATGCCAAGACTATGCCTCCAGGTACCCCCAGTACCGCTCCAAGGGGAACGGACTCTGGATCGCATGGTCAAAGAAATTTACGCTCCTCCCACACCCGACTCCCTTACTCAACAAGATGGTTCACAGAATGCGCCAGGAACCAGTCACCATGATATTGGTGGCCCCCATGTCGGCCCGCCAACCCTGGTTCACTCATCTGATGGAGATGTTTCAATCTCCCCCAGTGAAACTACCTTGCACGTACAACATGTTGTCTCAGGACAAACGGGGGACACTTCACCCATGCTCGCAAATATTGAACTTAGCGGCCTGGCTCCTGAGGTCATAGAGTTAGGACACCTACAACTCTCTCAGATGCATGGACATACTTAAGGAAGTGAGAAAATAGAACACCCAATATTGCGATTCAAGTAAATGGAAACGCTTTATCTGGTGCAATACCAAGGGCATCAAGCACACTGACTGATCTCCTACTCACATTGTATTGTACCTGACTCACTTGCTTAACTTGGGCCTGGTTTTTAATTTCTTTTAAGGTTCACTCTCAGCCTACACTACGTCACAACAAAGTGTCATGGTGGAAGATACCAGTTATTAAGGCTTTCATGGAAGGGGCGAGAGGATTCACCCCACCCCTCCCCCCACCCCCCATTTCAAATAAGCTCACGGACGGGACCTGAATGTGGTATTAACCAGACTCATGGGGTCTCCATTTGAACCTATGCATAAGGCAAGTCTCAAAGATCTTAACTATAAGACAGCCTTCCTATTGGCTATCACTTCTTTAAGAAGGGTTAGTGAACTACAGGCCCTTTCAGTTAAAGACCCTTTCTTTACAGTTCACAGAAATAAGGTGGTTCTTTGCACTCACCCTCGTTTTGCGCCTAAATTGATCTCCAAGTTCCATGTGAACCAATCAATAGAACTGCCTACATTCTTCGAGAACCCTACTAACATGGCAGAGAGAAGCCTACACACAATAGATGTGCGTAGGGCAGTCATGTTTTACCTGGACAGAACTAAACCACAGAGAAAGACAAACCAATTATTGTCCTCACAGCCACTGCGAGACTTGTCCTTGGCCTCAAGCCCAGGGACCGTATCTCTCCAGGACTGAAATCACTACACTGGCTCCCAGTGGCTGCGAGGATTAAGTTCAAAACCCTCTGCATTGTCCACAAGGCCTTCCAGGGCCTTGGGCCAAAGTACCTTCAACTCTCTTCCGAAATATCTTCCTTCTCGAGCTCTCCGCTCATCCACCTCCAACTACCTCAGGGTCAGCCGCTTCTCCAAGCAATGAGCTGGGGGTAGATCTCTCTCCGCAGCAGGGGCCTCCCTCTGGAACAGCCTTCCTGCCTCCCTGAAACTTGAGGAGATCCATCTCCGGTTCCGGAAGCACCTCAAAACCTTCCTCTTTGCCTCCGCTTTCTCTCCCTCTCTCCCCTGCTAAATTCACTGAACCTGCACTGAATCTGCTACTGGGCCACTTACTGATCTCGGTCCTTGGCCCAGCCACTCTTCCCTGCACTGCCTACCTGCACTACGGGACTGTCTCTGTATCCTTCAGCCCCTTCTCCCGGCACTTACCTTGCACTTGCCACCAGCTGGCCCTATTATTTATCTTGTATTCTACTAACCATGTACAGCACCTTTCCCCCCCTCTCCCCTTCCCCCTGCACTTTTCCCAGTCCCCTTGCACTTGCGCGATCTGAATTGACACCTGGCCTAGTAGGATCGTTGTCTGTCTCCCCTTGCCCCCCCCCCCCTGCCTCGTCGCGCCTTGAAACACTTGTGTATAGGCGCGTTGCAAATGCCATATCATATCATTCATTGAAAATGTTCCCCTGGAGTCAATTTGCAAAGCGACAACCTGGAGTTCTGTACACACCTTTACAAAACACAATTGCCTAGACGCTCATTCTAGGTCTGATTCTCAGGTGGGACAAGCACCAACTCCGGGTACTGCTCGCTAGTCTATGCACAACATGTGATTCTAAGCAGATTGACAAGCATCAGAAGACCTGCATTACTTACTGAAAGAGCATTTCTGATGATTTGTATCTGCTTAGATTCACATAATGATAATGTGTTATTTATATAGTGCCTTTATCCAAAGCGCTTTACAGAGCACATATTTACATACAATATCACCCAACCGAAATTAGTACTCCTTTATCGACCTCGGAAGGAGGAAAGGCTAAATTGGCCTTGCCGGGATTCGAACATGCAACCTGCAGATCACGCTCAGATCGCAGCAGCGAGCGCTCAACCTGCTGAGCTATCTTACCAGCCTACATGCGCCCGCCCTTCCTCCTCAATCTTGTCTGTCCTCTCACGAATAGTCATCAGGCTCCCTCACGGCAGAAAAAATACAATCGGAGGGACCTCGACGCGCGAGGGATTTTGGTTACACTACACGTCACGTAGGGATAGTGTTACTGGCACGTCCATGTCGACGTCCCCTTACGATTCTCGAAAGACAAGATGCAATACTCTATATGTACACATGTGAATCTAAGCAGATACAACCATCAGAAAAGCTTTTACGTTTCTGTGCATGAAAATAATCAGTTAGGTTATGAGCTTTCAGTTATAGACCCTTTCTTTACAGTTCACAGATATAAGGTGGTTCTTTGCTGGTAATATTGCTGATTTTTTGCTTACTTTACTTTCTGTGTATATGCTCATATTTGTATGCGTTGTGGTCTGTTTTGTGTTTAGCAGTACGATTATGTAGTAAGTGAGGCATTATTAGCGACTTATTACATGTTTCACAGTACACAACTGTGATACGAAAGAATTTATCATTTTATTATTATCCAACATGGCAAGATTATGAATATTGCACCTGTATGGTGCATACTGCAAACAATGCCTATGTTTCTACATGAGTAGGTTCCTATACTGGAAAGAACTCTGTAATACAATGGTGTTTTTATAGTAATGCATTGCTTAATGAACTGTATAGGTCATGAGATTTCTCCCAATTACCTCTGATATTTTTTGCCAACTTTATAATGACAATTCCTTGTAAAGAATTTTCATGAAAAGTAAATGCACATGTGATGTCATCAATGACATTTGTGACGTCATCTTTAATGTCATGGGTGTTGGTTGGTCTTAGCAGTGCACGGTGGTGGCGTGAGTAATGGTTTCTTAGCTTACCATAACTGTAGGATTTCGGGGGGGGGTTCGATTTTACTTGTAACTATAATATGGATGGGTTTTTATTAGTGCAACTTAACCGTAACGTCCCTTTAACAATGTTTTTTCAGTGTGTGTGTTATATATATATATATCTCTGAGGCTTGTGGCATCTGCTTAGATCACATCCATAGTGTGACATCCACTGTACCCATGGTCCTTCACGCATCAAGGTCCCTCAGATTCTTTTTTCCGCCATTGTGAGGGGTCGCTTCTCGGGGAGTTCTATTTCGGCTGACGCCATTTACTTATGAAAAGTTTAATTATAGTTAATCTTTCTTTTCTTTTCCTTCCGACTTCGATCTTCGTGGTGGAGAGGACAAGACAACGCCGTCTGACGGAGTCAAGTTTCAACTGACCTTTTCGGCCTTGGAAGGCCCACCAGGCCTAGTCCCATACAGTGGGGGCGGTCATTGACAATGCATTTTCCCACCTTTTCCCTTGATTGCCTGGCTGCCCTTCCCAGACATGAATAGGACACCCTTTAAATTCTGCCCCACTTGTAATAAAACATTTCCGTCGATCGACAGAGTGTGCAACCTGTGTCTGAACCGTGACCAGGCCCCAGCCTCCATGGACGTGGAGGGAGCCTACAGTGACGGCAGCGTCGCCGTCTTTTCAGAGGGCGACGGGGAACATCCAAATTCCCAAGTACGAGCCCCCAACCCTAGTAGACAGGCCGGCAGCCCTGTTGTGGGGATGACACCCAGTGGCAAGAGCACTTGCTCTTCCCACACTAAGCATACACCCCACGGTAATGTGTCGGCACCGCTGACCAAATGCCCACATTCGGCATCTAGGGCGAGATCAGTAAATTCCCTGTCCTCTGGGCACTGGAAATCCTGGTTGCCCCATGACAGGCCCTGTAAGACAAAGGACGCTGTCCACAAACTCCCTCGACCGAATGTTGACAGACGAGGCGGAGGTCCCTTCCAGTGCCGAAACTCAACATATTGTGTCAAAAGTCCAAAAACACAGGGTTCTCGCACCTGGTTAAGAAACATGTCCCAGAAGGTCTGTTTAAGCTTTCTAATTCCAAGTAATCTTCCTCAAAAAGCTCTGATCATAGAGACAAGTCTCATAAGAACAAAGAAAAGGCTCATGGGGTCAAGTCTACCCCTTCAAAAGATATTGTAACTGTCCCACAGGAAGAAGAGTTCCTTAAGTGAGGCCTTAGAAAATAAAGGCCTACCTACTTCTACACCCCAAGTCCCTGCCATACCCTACCCTGGGGTCATCCCTAGCTCGGCCCTATGCAAAGCAGAGGACATAGATGGGGTGATGGCAAGAAAGACTTTTCTTTGCAAATTTCTTTGAAAAAAAAACCTTATGCACTAGAACATTTTCAAAATACACCCCCTACTGCTAAAGCTTCAAGATCTAAGCTCCTGTCTTCCAGTTCTCAGCCACCAATGTCGTCTTCACAGCCACCAGCAAAAAGGTCTTGCATTTATGCAGAACTGTATGACAACCATACTGACACTGAAGGGGATCAGGACCAATATCAACACCATGATGGTGGTGATGAGGATGAAGAGGAGGCAGAGGTGTATACTATATAATCTCCAATTCAACAGGATTCCTCAGTTCCTGATTCTCCAGTAGATAATCAGCCCTTATTTAATGATTGACTAATCAAAGCAGTTGAGCACTTCAGTATTCAAACACAGGACACTCTGCAAGACAAAGACATCGTGGGAGACAAAAAAGCTGCCCCCCAGTTCATATCCATCTTAAAGTCTGTCCAGAGAAGAATCCAATCTTCTCTGGAAACTCCCCATCAAACAAGGGCAGTAAACACAGATAGAAAAACGTTTCCACCCGGTGCCATCTGATCCTTTATATATTAGAAGACAGCTTAAGCCGGCTTCGTTAGTGGTTACAACTACTCGAAAGAGGGCAGGTGCACCGCTAGCCTCTTCAGAGCCTCCCCCAGACGAGGAGAGCAAGAAGCTCTATACCATGGGGAGGAAAGTTGCAACTTCGGCAGCGTTTCAAAATACGATCGCCAACAATTCCACACTGTTGGCGAGCTATGACTGCCATAAATGGGACGAAATTGCGGCCCTCATCGACTCTACTCCAGAGCCTCTAAAGTCTAGACTTCCCTTAGTAGCACCAGAAGGCAAAGCCACTGCCAGCAGCTTGCTAAAGAACAACCTTAACGCTGCAGATAATACGGGCCGTATTATTGCGGAAGGAACCATTCTCAAGCGCCACACTTGGCTTCGCCAATCTGGCTTCAAGCTTGAGACCCAGGCAACTTTTAGGGAGACTTCTCATTTATGGCTAATTTCCCTCACCTAGTGAGTCCCCCAGCAGCTTTCCTAGACTTCTGGAGTTTATTTTTTTCCACTTGGTAAGAGTGAGCGCTTTCCCCCCCACTCTTACCTGTGTTTTGCTATGCGTTTCTACTTTGTGATTGTGGACTCTGAAGTACACCACTTCAGTAGCCCCCTTCTTTTTGTGTCACACAGCACCTTCAGTGCCGTGACACAGGGTTGTCTTTGAGACTTCCCTCGACTCCATTTCTGAGGCGACTTCTCTCCCCCAGAAAAGGGTAAAGTTACCATTAACTTTACTTAGTCAATCTACCACAGATCCAGTACACCCCATCTTCCATGTGGTACTGGAAAGGGTTAACTGGTATCCCTTTACATCTATACCTCCTAGAGCATTGTTTCGCTCTTTTAACATTTAGACTTGGCTGGTGGCAGTGGTATCTACCCTAACTTTTCTTCCGCGATTATATTAGATAAACGTGGTACTGTTCTTGGCTATTTATATTAGCCTCGAACATAAACCCGCTTGACCAAATCGTCTTTCTCTTGGCTCCGGTTGGGTTTATTCGCAATTTCGTTTTGTTAAAGTCCTTGTGTTTTACTTTGCGCGGCAAACTAGGTTCGCCTTCTTTGTTCACTGTCTTTTGGCGGGCTTCTGCTCAGAAGCCCTCCTCAAGGCGCCTGGCTGTCTAGGTGGGCTGAATGTGAGGGAGGGGTGTAGTCACCCCCTGCACAGGGTATCCTAGGAAACCCAAGTTGCACTTTGTCATGAATGGCCAGGGTAGTTGTCCGGGCTGGACAACCCCCCTGCTCGGTGATTGACAGCCAAGCTGTGTGAATGGGGTTTTTTCGCATAAAAGGCAGGTGTAACGCTCACCTGATTCCCGTAGAGGCGCCGGTCTTCACTGGGCGTATACCGTATCTTCAAAGGTGATGTGTAACACACGGCTGGCTCTTTGGGCTGGACCTCTGTGCACTGTATGTCAGGCTCGAAGGGTAAGATGTCTGCAGATAGAAAATGTGGGATTAATGAACTGGGTTATTGAATGTCTCTCTCTTCTTCCCTTTCTCTTCTCCTGTAGAACCCCAAAGGTTAACGCTCTCACCTTAGGTAAGTGAACGCCGTGCTCTCCATCTGCCTCGAGGCAGGGTGCTGTAACCAGTTTCTTCACTGGATAAGGGGAGCAGGCCTCTTGACTTCAGAGAACTGCTGTCCGTCGTTTACTGCACGAACGGTAAGTTTCGAGTAATTCTAATGTCTTTAAAGTCTTTAGTAATGATGTCTCTTGTTTTGCAGGGTTCCGGCGATGGCGGATGGCGGGCTGAAGTGAGTTGAAGATGGAGCCCGTGTGATGAATAGAAGCGCCTGGAAGCACGTAAGTAAGCGCTTGTTGCCTGCTTCACGATGCGCTCTAACTGTCTTTTTATTTTGCAGGTACAAGTTCGGGGTGGCTGCAGGGTGCCGGAATACCCACTGGGTTAGATGTGGAAAGGAGTAATGGCACGTGAGTATTAAAGTTCCCCAATGTCTTTAAACGCACCTTGTTTTGTCTTTCAGATGCGGGATGCAGCGCCGAAGGCCTCCGGAGCGTGCGAAGAGTTGGTAAGCTTTTGTCTTTCAGATGCCGGAATGCAGTGTGAAGACCTCCGGAGCGCACGAAGAGTAGGTAAGCCTTTGTCTTTCAGATGCCGGAAAGCAGCGCGAGGCGTTGGTGACAGCCGATGGACCAGGTAAGTGAAGAGCTGTCACTGAAGACCGTAATGCTAACCTGTTCTTTCTTGTCTTTATAGGTGTTGCTGAAGACTGGATTCAGAATGGTAAGCCTTTTTCCTTAGGCCCAGGATCAGATGCAGAAGACACGATGAGCGTTCTGCTGCTGAGGATGCAGAATAACGCAAAGCAAGATTCATCCATCGGGTGTGGTTTAAATAGCCTCCTGTAGTGCTTAGGTGTCTCCTTCCACAGCCACGCCTAGGTAAGAAAAGAGTTCCTGCTTTCCAGAAGAGTTCCAGTGTTGTGAACCTAGGGAGTGGCTCCTGCCCCACCCAACAGGAAAAGTAGTTCCAAACAGAAGAGGATCAGAGACTCAACTGGCAGGCAAGTAAGCAGCATGGTCTGCTGCAGGATAGTCCACCCAAGCATTATGAGCCCGGCGCTTCCAGCGCTGGGACTGGGCATATTTATGAGCCTGGTGCCACTGGCGCCAGGACTGGGTCCAAAAGGTCCCAATTGGGACTGGTTGGCACTCGGAACCTGGGTTATGGATCTGCTTCCAAGGGAGTTGGGAAAACCCTGACCTTTTGGAAGCAGAGATCATGACACAGGTCTCTTGGGCTAAAAGTCAGAGAGTCGCCACTGGAACTACAAGGAACCGAACCGAAGAGAAGCTGAGAGAACGATGGGTGCTGCAACTACCCTGTCCCGGTGAAGCCCTGCTGCAGTCCTGAGCTATCTGCCCTTCAACGACTCAGAGAAGATCCAGTCCGGAGTCTTCTTCCTTGAGCTTGGTGGGGATAACCAGCTCATCTTCTACAGCAAGAGGATCCTCTTCCGTGGTCGAAATCGCTGCACACTGCTGTAGTGGTCCGGATAGCCACCTGAAGAGCCTCTCCTGTTTTTAAGGAGCGCACCTTTTATTCCTTGTCGCTGCTGCTGGCTTCATCCCTGTGTGGTGCAGACCCCCTTCAGACGTCCTGCTTCACAACGAAGCTCCAGGAATCGTGGGTCTGCGGGAAACCAACAGGAACTGCTGCCAGGGCACTAGCTGCACCACTGGAACAAGGTACTGTGTTCTTTTGAGGAAACTGGGTGAATCCCTTTTTCTTCATTTCCAAGGCTTGCCCTCGTCTTCCCTCCTTGTTATAACTTTTGCTTTCAAACATTGAAAATATCGAAGTACTTTTGGCTACGTTGAATCGTGAACTGTCTGACTGTGTGATCTTCGACAACTGGCCCCGGTGTCTTTCGACCCTGGCTCCGGCCCTTTGACTTTTGACCTCCTGTCCGAGTGTTTCTTGATTCTGCCTGCCTAACCAAAATATTGCCTCTGATTTTTGCCTCCAACTCCCTCTGGGTATCTCAGGTGCTAAGTGTGTTTTTGCCCCGGTAGCGTTTCATGTCACTGATATGCGTTTGTTTAGTAGACCGAACTGTCAAAACGTGATCGCAATCGTATTCGCGGTAACGTGTTTTGTTCATAACACCGCTTCATTCAAACACAGGGTACTTACCTTGAGACTTACTGTACAAAGTGAATTGGTTAGTTGTAGTATATTTAACGTGTGGTTTTTATTGAAGTTTAATACAAGTGTTGTGTTTATAACAAATGGTTTAAAAATAAATGTACTTATATTTTTCTACCTGAAACCTTGAGTCAATGTTTGCTTGAGTCACAGTAATTGTGGTCCCTTTGTGTTATCTCTGCTACTGCTCATATACTCTTGAGATAAGCCTGGCTGCTCCGCCACTGCTACCACTCTGACATAGTAGTACAGGCTTGTACCAAAGATAAAACTTGTATTGCCAACTGTAGTCTTAATTGTGTGTAGTGATCCCTAAGGGCACTGCACAGGATTCTGCCTAACAGCAACGTTACTCAACATGCCAGTGGAACCAACCGTACTATTTGACAAAGTGGTAGACCCTCTGAAATCAGCCAAAGGGAAATATGATACCCTCAAATCGGTTGGGCAACTGAATAACAAACAACCTGGCCTAGGGGGCGGGAACCACTTTTGCCTTTTTTGCGACCAAAGTTCCCAAACAGGGTCTGGATACGGACAGAATCAGAATACATCATGGAACAACCAGGGTCAAGCGTCCCAGGGTTATCGAAGAGGTTGGCGCATATCCTGAGGCCCGGTGGAGATCGTCGACATCCAGAGGTAGAGGAATGCCTCCCAAACAATGACAGCCCTCTACAGGTCCCCTCCCATGCCTCCCCAGTAGGGGGGGACGGATTTCACTCTTCACCCACGCATGGGAGGGAATAACCACAGACAAGTGGGTGTTATCTACAGTAGCGGGAGGTTGTGTGGTACTCCTAGAAAAACCATCGAACCACCCCCTGCACCAAAGAAAAACAACAAGGGAAGAACAAATCATCCTGGTAGAAGTCAATGCGCTGCTCCTCAAGGACGCCATTGGGATTGTGCCGTCCAAGGAGGTAAACAAGGGTGTTTATTCAACATACTTCCTTGTGCCAACGGAAGATCCAACGATGCGCCCAGTATTAGACTTACTCCCTGCAAACACTTATCTAAAGCCACAAAGGTTCTGCATGACAACGGTACAAGAAGTAATACCAATGCTAAAACATGGGGGATTACATGGCAACATTGGATATGAAAGATGCCTATTTTCATATTTCAATGCTCCAAGCAAACAGAAAACTCTTGCGATTCGAAGTAGCGAACCAGCACTACTAATTCAAGGTGCTACCCTTCGGCATAGCTTTAGCTCCAAGGGTATTCATCAAGGTACTGGCGGTGGTGTCGGCACACCTTCGCAGGGAGGCAATCCCAGTGTACCCCTACCTGGACGACTGTCTGATCACGGGAGAAACACCCTATCTTTGCAAACAAAACACGCAAAGAACCATAAATCTTCTTTCATTGAGCTTCTCAATAAACGAGAAAATGTCAAGTCTTGTACCAAAAACAACAAAACAGTTCCTTGTAGCTGGATTAGATACAAAAACAAGCTTGGCCTTTCCGTCCATGGAAAGAGTGCAGAACATGCTTTGGCAAATAACCAGGTATCAAGCCGGTCTTCAGATAAGCGTACACAAAGCAATGTGTTTGCTAGGCATGATGGCATTGTGCTTATATCTAGTCTCACATGCACCTCTGTGCATGTATCCAATGCAGGAGTGGTTGGCGAAACAGTGGTCCCAGGCCAAATGGTCAGTGGGACGATCTGGTGGTCGTTTCGCCAACACTAGTTCAAAACCTGTGCTGGTGGTCGAAAGAAAATCTGTTGAAGGGAAAACCCTTACACAATCAGGAAACGAAAGCGATTCTTGCAACAGACTCATCACTCTCCGGGTGAGGGGCTCTACCTTCACCACACAGCACATGGTCTGTGGACTTGCATCACGGCACAGTACCATATCAACCTGCTGGAACTATTATCCGTACTCAAAGCACTTCAAGCATTCGAAGCGCAACTGACAAACCAGTTGGTTCAAATTCTAACGGACAGCACAACTTCAATGTTCTACATCAACAAACAGGGGGGCACACACTCTACAAATCTGTCCAAGTCGACGCAGAAAATATGGAAATGAGCACTTAGATGGGGGATATCCCTATCCTCCCAACATGTTCCAGGAGTACTCCACACTCGAGCAGACTCTCTGAGCAGAGCTCGCCTACCAGAGGAACACAAGTGGCAACTAGACTCAAGCATCATAGACCACATCTTCTCTCAGTGTTACCCCACACTAGACTTGTTCCCTACAGGAGGAAACAAGAAATGGCCAGGCTTTGCATCCAGGTTCACCCAGCCAGACTCCAAGGTGAACGCCCTATGGATGAACTGGTCAGGGAAATTTGCTTATGCTTTTCCCCCCTGACTCCATTAATGAGCAGGATAGTGAACAAGATGCACAGAGAACAGATGGCGCTCATCCTAGTTGCTCCCATGTGGGCGAGTCAACTGTGGTATCCACATCTGCGCAAACTGGTGTTGTACGATTCCCATCAAACTACCATGCCAAACCAAAGTGTTAACCCAACACGGGGGAACAGTCCACCCACAGCCACACTGCGTGAACTTGGCAGCATTGCCCCTGAAGCCATAGAGTTCGGACACCTTTACCACAGCGGTGTATAGATACCCTCAAGGAGGCTTGTAAACCAAACACTAGACACTGCTATTTCGACAAGTGGGGGAGATTTGTAATTTGGTGCCAGTCAAAACAAACACAATAGAATGTACTCCTTCACACATTCTAAATTATATGCTGCACTTGTTAGATTCGGGGTTAGTATTCCACTCTATAAAGGTCCACCTGGTGGCTTTATCAGCTTATACCACCTCTCAAGTTAAAGTATTGTGGTGGAAAATTCCAGTCATTAAGGCATTCATGGAGGGAATAAAGACACTCAACCCTCCAATTTCAAACCCACCACCAGGTTGGGATCTCAATGTAGTACTAGCAAAGCTCATGGGGCCCCCATTCGAGCCTACGTAAACAAGACCAACTGTTTTGTCTCTGTAGCACCAGGCAGAGAAGACCACCGCATTTCCAAGAGTGCCATCTCCAGATGGCTATAATTATGCTATTCATTATCCAACAAGAAACTGCCTTTTACACCAAGGGCTCATACCACACGAAGCACAGGAGCTACTATGGCTTTTATCGCAAATGTCCTCTTAGACAGCATTTGCAAAGCAGCTACATGGAGCTCAGGACACACTTTCACTCAGCACTATTGCATTGACACCCATTCCAAAGCAGATACACAGGTGGGACAAGTGGTTCTAAAACATACATTTGCTGCTGCTCCTTCTCCTAACACTGCTCACTAAGCATAGCATGTGATCTAAGCATATTCCACAAGCCTCAGAAGGGATACACTACTCACCATAATGCTATTTCTGATGTTTGTATCTGCTTATATTCACATGCGCCCACATTCCTCCCCTGAGAAGGTGCGTAGATGTTATGAGCTTTAGCTATCGGCTTGGATATACCTGTAATCACGCTACACTTCATGCAACCTCATGTCAGAACAAAACAATCTGAGGGACCTCGACGTGTGAAGGACCATAGGTACACTGGACGTAACACTAGGAATAATATTACTGGCACGACCCGTCAACATCCCTTTTCGAGTTTCGAAAACAACTGTAATACTCTGCAGTTTCCACTAGATGTCGGCCTATGCATAGCATGTGAATCTAAGCAGATACAAGCATCAGAAATACGATTACGGTGATATATAGATATATAGATATATAGATATATATATATATATAGATATATATATATAGATAGATATTACACGGCCCGCGGTAGCGGGCGTGTAGTTATGGTTAAGTTGCTAAACTTCTAGGAAGACTACTTTTTCGGGGCCTACAAACTAGCCTAACCAGGGAACTTGCATGAAAGCCAACGAATTACACATTAATACAAAGAAAACAAAAATCATGAAGCTAACCAATCTGACAGTTAAAAGAAAGACCTTGATGATCCTAGACTACCAAGATCTAGGTGTCATGTCTTTTTACAAATATCTTGGAATATTGACAAATCAATCTAAAACGGAACAAGACTGGGTAAATCACCTGAAAGAAAAAACCCTATAATTTGGTAGACCAGGTCGATATCTTCACATTAAATAGGGAAAATTTTCCCTAAAACCCATCATTGCCTTTTATAGGAAAAAGTCGTCCCTATCCTCACCTACGGGAGCAACACCTTGATTACATTTCCACAGGCAATGTGGCAAAAGTATGAAGCTATGTTTTGGCTGAAGATTTTAGCCCTGCCTCGAACATATCCTATAGCCAGAATTAGATTTGAAATAGCCGCTCAATCCCTCACATCTGTTGCCTGCTGGAAACAATTCGATCTGTTCCGTAAAATACTAACCAGTTCTAAAACTCCGGCATTCCAGATCTTCGAAACTAAACCAAAAAGTAGGACTAACACCATTTTGAACTTATGGAAAAAATATAGAAAGACTTTTGGCAATTGAAGACATATCGATGGAAATGCTGTTACTTCGTCCGCAGCATGCCAAAATCAAGTTACAGCATAATGATTGGGCCGATACCAATTGACTAAAATCGATCTATCAAACAAACCTACATTGTGAACTTGATATAAGAGCATTAAGTGAATTGCCCACATATTTAAATCTTTTTTTGGATAAGCTTATTCGTGACACATTACTGTAAGTGCATCTGAATACTGTTCCAACAAGACAGACTTGCGAAAATGAAACGAATCCCAATTTCAGACCAACACTGCCGATTTTGCCTCAATGAATCTCTGCAAGAGATACTGCACCATATCATAATGATCTGCCCAGCCTCAACAGAAAAAAAGAAACTTCTACAGACTCCTTTTTCAGATCGCAGGACAACAAATGGACTCGGAATTAAGATGGGCACACATTCTTGTGGGAAAGGGCAAAAAACTGATATATTCCATCGTTCAGTTTTTAATTAACATCATGGGATTATAAGCATATATGTAACAATTGGTTTTCTTCTCCTTTTTGTTTCACGAGCCCTCTGTTATAACTGTCTCCTAATATGTCACAATAAGCTAACTGAATTCTTAATGTATGATAATGAGTTAAAGGCATGGTCTAGTAAAAATGTTTATTGTCCCTATGGGTCGGCCATGTTTTTTTAAGCCTAAGTGGCTCGATTTTAGAAAACTTTCCTGTGGACCTTACCCGAATTTTCGTCCATTGAACGCACGCGATAACGAGCACCAGGGAGCCGCCATTTTCTGATAATCCTATCTTTTCCCCAATAGCCCTGGCTGACCTGCTTTTGCGGCACTAAATCAATTCCCCCGCCCCTGAGCCTGACATTATCAAAACATTCATATTCCCCGCCTCTTCCCGTGACGTTACTGTGCTGCGTAGGCAAACGCGCCCAGTCGACGTCTGCGCGACTCCATACAGAACCCGGAAACCAACACAGATCAACTCACAACACAGCGCGCCACAATTCGGAATATGAAACTGTACTTTAAAATGAAACAGCAACACGGTACTTTTGGTAAAGTACATTTATTTGACATTAAATGTTTAGAGAATATTCAGCAATTGACATATGAACTCCGGAAGCCATTTATTTTCTTTTATCTGTATCCGCAATAACTGTTCCGTTTCATCTTGAGTCATGCGCTGTTCCTTTATGGTACACAGGGTGTTCATTTTAGTAAAAAGAATCACTTTGGAAGCACGGTGAACCGCAAGGCTGTTCCATCAACTAGGCACTAGTCCAGCCTAAAGTTTGATATGTTGCTTCTAGCCACTAGTACAGCATAAGGGCATGTGGGCCCTTGGCGATCGTCCCATAATATGGTGACCGTGCTCCAGTTGTTGACACGAAGCTGCAGGTGTCTGCTGAAGAATCCATCCGCCGGTGTCTCAAACAGGTGGCAGTGGCAGAAAGTGATCAAATACCTGTTATGAAAACAAAAAAATGATAATTAGTCTCGCTAGCCCAACTTCATTAATATTACTCATTTTATTTATTACGGCCGATCAGAAACTATTTGCTTGCAAGGATAGTTCAATGGAGTATGTTCGTCTCTAAAATCAATGCGAAAAGTAACAAGATAAATCGAGGCCACCACACAATGATAAACGACAGTCTACATGCGTGAGGAATGATATGATATATGATATGGCATTTGTAACGCGCCTTTACTCAAGTGTTTCTAGGCGTGACGAGGCAGGTGGGGAACAAGGGCAGACAGACAACGATCCTACTAGGCCAGGTGTCTTTCTGATCGCGCATGGGGAAGGGCTGTACATGGTTAGTTGAATACAAATTAAATAATAGGGCCAGCTGGTGGCAAGTGCAAGGTAAATGCCGGGAGAAGGGGCTGAAGGATACAGAGACAGTCCCGTAGTGCAGGTAGGCAGTGCAGGGAAAAGTGGCTGGGCCAAGGACCGAGATCGGTGAGACCAGTGGACCTGCATGCCCATGTGCCCACTACGAACAGTTTTACTTGCTTTTCCTAGCTCTTCATTCATTCATTTATTCATGCATCCATTCATTAAATCTTCATTCCGGTATAAAAGCGTGTAAAGATTTACTTACATTATATTTGAAATTTCCATTGTGTCTCTTCGTAATACAGTCTGTAAAACGGACCGTGCTCTTGACAATGATTTTTCTTATACTGACCTAAAACTGAAACTCGGTCTAGTTTCTGAATTTTCTGCCTTATCGTCTCTTACGTTATTGCGCACTCCCTTCAAATGTAGTTCTTTCGGCATGGTCCCTGTCTCAAGGTGAAAAAACAATAGACCCTTATACTTCCAGTGCGACTTGTGGGCCTCATCTGGGCGCTGTCCTTCGCATTCTTTATTTGCAACATCACGTAGTATAGGCATCTGTGAGAACTTGAAGTTTAGAATCCGTCTATGTAGTGCGCCTCAATGTGCAAATGCGAACTGGCTTCTCTCCCAAATGCCACGGCCCGCTTGCCTGGCGCGTTCTAGGTGCCCCAATTTTGTCCCCGTTGTCTGCGAGCTTTGGAGCCCAAATTGAGACATTTAATTTTTGGCAGAAGGTCAGGGAAAGTATAAAGTACCACAGGAGTTGAGTTAAAAGTGAGATTTATTGTTTGTTTGTTTGTTTTATTATTTGCAATACGCAAGCCTCCCCTCCGTTAACCGTGCGCAACATTTACATGAGATGAGACATGAGAAAAATATATACATACACATATGTGAGGTGAATAGAGAGAATTCAAAGATGTCACCCAGCTTGTTCGCCACCCATGATGGTGAAGGTAGGGGTTAGGTTTACAGGTACACTGTACAATAACATTTATTTACAAAAAGACAATCGTATTGCAATTATTTAAACCGGGATTTGTACTTCACAATCAGCTGTGCTTCGGGTGGGCATGGCACAGTCGCAATGTTCGGTGACAATGGATCACTGCTCTGCACAGAAACGTCCAAAATTCCATATCTGTGCTTCTCTAACACAGCAACAATAAGGCCTTTCACAAAGTCGAACTGCATTTCATCATAGACTGGTTTGATCACCCATTGCTTACTTCATTTTGAAAACACCTTAGTGTAGCGAGGCATCCTTACTTTACCCCTAGTCCTAGATTGTTCACGTCCGACATTGCTGTTATGGGCCAAGACCGCTAGTAGATTGCGATGTTTCATGCCCCGAAAGCTAAAATGCAAGCGCTTTGGCCTGTACTTTAGGCACATATTGTGGAACACCTCCAAATCTCCTGTGTGACAGAATTCTGTCAGTCCTCTCAAATCTCTTGATAGAGTTTTGTCGAAAACAATCTTCTCAATGGCTTTGTGTGTCGGTGAAGATGGAATCAACCACTTCTTCTTCCGTGCCTCCTCTGGGGACAAAGGGCCATGTTCACATTGGTGGAAATGTTCATTTGCTGTCCAGCGGTGAACGTTGGTACAGTGGTGCATCAGTGACTGCCATTTTTCAAGTAGTATTTCCACTGACCCCTCACAAGTTTTTGAGCTCCACCAAAGATGGTTGGTGATAGAATGTGACCACTGCAAAATACTTTCAAAACCTTTTTTTTTTCCCTGCAGCCGAGATTTTCTTATTGATTGATTTAGCAAGATGCCATACGTCAAATTGATGTTTAATATGTGGGAACTGCTCTCTCATTGTCTTGGCAATTGAAACGTGTCTATCTGTGGCTATGAGGTCGATGTGCATTCCCCTCGATTGTAGATATTCCACTGATTTTATAAAACCTAGTTTCTCCATGGCCACTGAGGATGTACATTGTGTTACCTGCACGACCACCGAACTCACAATTTTCTTACTATCCATGTCCTGAAAGTGGTAGGTGCAGTACTTGGCAGAAAATCCAGGGCTGTCGCACTGTCCATCGCCGGCTAGCCTGAATCGTTTGCCTTCGAATGTACTTGCTAGAGACAATTGTTCAATTTTCCAAGCATCACTAATGGCCGGAAACAGAGAATCACGTTGGTATGTGTAGTACAGCGCTTTAGAAATGAAATGGAGTCCCACAAACTGAAAGAAAGCCTCTAACTTTCTAAAACTGGAGCCACTAAAAAGTGATGCAGCTGCACACAGTAGATTGCTTGCTGGCAGTTTCCCCAGCATCGGTTGTGCAGACCATGAGAACCTATGATTTAATCTACAGGGGGCATTTTTTTTGACGAAACTGCCTTTTATTTGACGAGTCACATTAATCAATGGCTTCCCACATACTTTCCCTCTAATGGAATGCACACATTTCAGCATACTTATAATTTCCATCAAACAACTGTCGAATACAATGTATTTGCTCTCTTTCATTAGACTGTCATCCTGCGTCAACATTGTTTCAGCCTTTGACGTTGTGGAGATTTCAACACATTGGAAAGTAATATCGCTGATATCAAGTTCTGATGCGTCTATGGATGCTGCGGCTGGTTCATTCTCTGTCATTTCACATCTATTACTTCAACATTGATGGGAGAACACAACAATGTCGACAGGTTTTTTGGTGGCAAATTTTTGGCGGGTGTAGATTGTGTAAATTGATCTGCAACTACTTCAGAGCTATCTTCAATACATTCAATAACATCTTCTTGTGGTGGTGCGGTCGCACTGTAGCTATGGTCGAATGCAACTTTGCTGTAGTCTCCAAACACAGTTAATTCATGTTATGGCCATTGGACATGAGCATCTCGAGCCTGAACACGCCTCGCCTCAATTAATAGTTCCTCCATAGTGTACACGGTCTGGCAAGCCACATCTCTCATTCGCTTCACTGTCTGTGTGTGTATAGTTCTGACACCCACGGGTAACTGGAGGAGAGATTGGAAAAGGGATGTTCAGTTTAAACACAAGATGGAGTCTAGTAGAATTGACTGGAAAAAAACATAAAATAGTCCCCAGCACAAACATTTTTTTAAAGTTATGAACTGTTTGTAACTAACCTTTTTTTGTTTTTTTTTCTTTGCAACTTTTTTGACTGGACCTTCAACATCTGCACGCTGTAGCTCCGATTCGTTTCCGCATGTCCTCCCTTCCTCTTGCGCTGCAACGACTATATTTTCTGTATCCGCATAGACAGCACGGAATGAGGCTCCATCGTCTCCCTGAAACATAGTACTTTCATTACTATGTATGAAAATATTGTTAGCATAAAACACACGTGAGGACGAACACACAGGTACATCTCAATAGCCAAATACGATTTAAACATTGTGTGCAACAATCAAACGACAAGTATTCGACCAGTGATGATCTATTTCGATGGAACTGTCAGTATCCATACCTCTGGCTCTGCATGGACTGCCATGAATGGTTGTATTGGAGAGGAGGCATCCACATCTCCCTGAAACACAGTACTTGCATTAGTATGCTTTTCAATATTGGAAACACAACACACACTTTGGGTCGACGGCACAGGTACATATAAAGAGATAACCGCAAATGATGCATTGTCCAAAAGAATCAAGGAAAATCCAAATATGATCACATTTCATCGACTTATTTCAACGATTCCTTTACATCTGCATCATGTAAATGAGATGTTGTGATTGTGGTGGAAGCTTTGTCGTCTCCCTGAAACACAGCACTTGCGTTAATAGGGAAGAAAGTATAGCAAATGGAATCACGTTATATGATCACGCATGATGGAGCTGTCATTATCCATACCTCGTGCTGCTGAAGAATATCTATGGATGTTGCAAATGTAGTGCGCACTTCTGAAAGCTGTTGCGCCGATTCGTATACTTGAATGTCAGGCTCTGCATCAAGTGCAGGGGTTGACGCTCCATCAACTGCCTGAAACATAGTACTTGCATTAGTGAGGATTACAATTGTGAAAACATAACACACACCTGGGGTCGACAGCACAGGTACATATCAACGGCTAACCACGAATGAAACATTGTGTAGAACAATCAAACGACAAGAATTCCAGCTCTGATGATGACGCTCGATGGAGCCGTCAGTATCCATACCTCCTGATGTTGAAAAACATCTAGAAATGTTGTAGATGTGGCGGACGCTTCAGCATCTCCCTGAAAGACAGTACTTGCATTAGTATGGATAACACTAATTATAACTGAAAACAAACACCAGTGGACGATAACTAAGGTGTATATCAATTGGAAAGCAGTAACCAAACATTCCCTAAAATAATTACACGATAGAATAAAACTATTACTTGACATGCATAAAACAAGTATGTAGCGGATTAGCCTAGTAAGATTACCTGATACGCGCTAGAAGTGGTTGATAACTGCGACCACGTCAAGGATGTAGAATGTTCTTGCTTCAGATTCAAGGGATAGTCAAGAAGTTGTATAGGTCAATTAATGATTGATAATGAAATGCCAATATTAAAAATAGCCATGTAAGCCGACAGAATACTTGAAAAATGCTCAATACAGCATAGTTCCCTGTCCCCATATATATATATATACATTGCGTTTGTGGGTTATGAAATCGAAAAAGAATATATTGATGTCAATATTCAAAAAACTATACACTCATATCAATATCGAAATTATTACAAGGGATAGAACACCTACAATATCTATTAATCCATTCGGCTACACACTACCGCAAGGCCGAAAGCTAAATACGGACACTTGATTCACCGGTGGACGAATAGAGTGGGAATAGCGTTTTCGCGCAATTTCCGTGTCGTTTGCCGTTTTACCCAAAAAGTTGTGTACATGTCCAAGGAAAAGTGCCGGCTGCAGATGCGGTATCGATCACCCCTCTTGTCCTCTAAGACTTGTTGGACTCTACCTTCCAGCTCATCCAGTGGATATCCGCAATGTCTGACCCATTCTCTTATTCGATCAACAGTTTTCGGGAATACATGCATTGTAGTTCCTTCAGATTTCGCATGGGTCTTCGAAGGGCAACCGCTAATCGAACAGGCAGGCATTGTTGATAAATCTGAAAAGTAAATATCGACATTATTATACAATCTTCAAGAGTAAAGATTTGATACAAAAGTAAATGAATCATACAATGATCAATGCAAGGTTTGTTTTGGTCGCAGGAACTATACAAGTTCATTATGTGCTGCTTAGTATTTGCATAAGTTGCAGAAATGTATAATTGATGTGACTGAAATCTGAACATGTGTCTCGTCCCTTGGATGTTCTGTCTTGCACGAGAAGGAAACATGCTAACATTGACTGGACCCCCGAAGGATGCAATTCAATCAAAATAGTCACAGATGAAAATAAATAGATCTATTGATAGCATAGCAATGGAAACTCAAGTCAATACCAATGAGACCAATGAACATAGCACTATTGTGTACTCTACTCGAAAATAGATAGAAATTTAAAAATCTGCGAAATATGACCAGGATACATGGCCTTACCTTGACCAACAAACAGTTGGATTCAGCAAACAGAGCAGTATGTTGCGGGAGAATATGTGGATGGCCACAGGTAGCGCACTGATGGGTATGCTCGAAGCGGTCACAGAAGTTCACGGATAGCACGACGACAAGCAGATTAGCATAGATCTCAGTGGTTCCCAGGTAGCACGTTCAAGAGTTGACTTGCAAAGCACAAAGATGTTCTCATGAGACATATCGAGTGGTTTTTAAAGTATTAGAAACTGGGGTGTGTTTGTGAATGAATGACGTATGTATGCCGTGGTATTAGGGGGGCGGCCAGCTTGAAGGGGAGGCCTGCCTGGAGACACGGGGTCTGAGGAGGCCATGTGACCGATGGCTCCTTGGCGTGGGACACCTTTTGAAGTGTACATGCAGTTTGGCACCTTGGCCGTTCGCGCCCCTGACAGCCCCCCATGCCAGCGCTCATCCCCGGGTGTGAACTGCCTTTGATAGAGGGGGGTGTGATGGATGGGCCTGGGGTGTGCAGATAAGGCACAGGAAGACTGCTGAATGGAGACACACTTATGTGGATTGCAGGGGGGCGGCCTGCCTCAGGGGAGGCCTGCCTGGAGACACGGGGTCTGAGGAGGCCATGTGACCGATGGCCCCTTGGCGTGGGACACCTTTTGAAGTGTACATGTAGTTTGGCACCTTGGCCGTTCGCGCCCGTCACAGCCCCCCATGCCAGCGCGCATCAGTATATCGTTGCTTATCATTAACAAATGCCACATACCGGAGATTCTTGTGAGCACAGACCCACACTTCAACCGGTGTATTATAGTGGTCAAGACTGTATAATCCAATGGTAAATGTTAGTATAGATATATGTGTGACTTTTATAGAGACATAACCTACTGAAAGACTTTGAACAAGTGTGTTTTAGTGCATGCATTATCGAGAATATGTTATGTTAGCTTGGATAGATAGTGACCACCCTGCTTCACAGCAACCAGATCTTCACCCATTCGGAGCACAGATGTCTGACGTCCATCCTTGAATGGAGACACACTTGATTCATTTAAAAAATCGAGACAACCGTTGTTAAAATATATGTGGTGTTTTATTTTGTATCTTATTTTCATGACACAAAAATACAAGACTTTAAAGATTATACAGGTCAGGTTGCAGCACAGCGAGAGAAAATCCCCTGTACTGACCGCTGTCACTCGGGAACGTTTCTCTAATGGCACGAACGGCACAGGCGGGTATCACTCTTCGAACGCGGTGTCCAAGCCTCCCGTGAAGCCACCATGTAAAGGAACGATAGGCCACCAGCCTGTACCACCTGTGAAAAGGAATGAAACAAACTGTTTTTAAATTACCAAGATAAGTTTAATAAACGTTTGTTGTCAATGACAAGTCTTGTAACTAATGGCATTTTACACGGACAAATGCTATCTAGACAATGCATACTATTCAACGACTCACATGCGTTACAATGACATGTAGATGTAATTTTGGATATAGTAGAAGACCATGAAATAGGAGTGTCATTACAAGCAGAGTATACTTACTCGTTACCCGGATTACGAGGACGAACAGTTGCTCGAAGTTCGTGCATAAGCACCATCATTATTCTCAACACGGCCCGTGTGAGGCAGGCTGCCCTGAAGTCTGGCAGCTCGGTGATGCATTGCGGTCGTGGCTCGCCTTCCGAAATGTAGGCCAGGCATCCCGATTTTTCTCGGCAGTAGCAGTTCTCGTCCTCTGTTGGCAGTAGCTCGCACCGATTGCATGTGCACCAGGTGGAGACGCCGTCCATTCGACTAGGCCCAGGCTCTTCATCTGTTGATTCGTCCTGCCAACTGCCGTCCGAATCCCCATCGTTTTCGCGTGCTTCCCTTTCCAGTAGTTCCTCCTCGGTATACTCAGGCTCGTACATGTAGGGCATTATTGTAGCCATTGTGTGTTAAACAAACTAAAATAATTTATAGCGGTGGTACTGGTATCTGTTCACACGGGCTACAAGCGGCGAAGGTAGCTGACCAGAGCACTGAAACGAGTCACAGAATACTCAAGTAACACAGAGAGAGGAATGGAATCGAAAATCGGCTGCTGTGTGTTGTGAAACGGTCTGTTTATACTTATTGAGGAGAGAGGCGTCCTGCCATTTCCATGGCGACACGTCATTAGCTGAAGCGCAGCGAATGTTGACACGAGACGTGCTTTGGCGTTGGGAAATGGGCGGTACGAGTCTGCTGATGACAGGCTCGGGGGCGGGGGAATTGATTTAGTGCCGCAAAAGCAGGTCAGCCAGGGCGATCAGGGAAAAGATAGGATTTTCAGAAAATGGCGGCTCCCTGGTGCTTGTTTTCACGTGCGTTCAATGGACGAAAACTCGGGTAAGGTCCATAGGAAAGTTTTCTAAAATCGAGCCACTTAGGCTTAAAAAAACCTGGCCGACCCGTAGGGACAATAACATTTTTTACTAGACCATGCCTTTAATTGTTATAAATGAAAAGTTAAAAATTTTAAACTGAATCATGCTCATTGGCTTGCAGTACGGCGTGCTGTCTCACTTTGGACGCGGCCGGTGGCTGGCCGGATAGAAGCGTGCTGTGTCAGTTTTTGGGAAACGCTGCCATGGTCTATCAGAGTATGGTGTTGTGGTATGTGTGCCAAGCCCCTAAGGCATTGTGTTCATGGCTGGGCTTCATTTATGCAACAGTGTGGCAACTAAAAGTAGTCATATCTGCCGCCGCTTTGGCGCCCCATTTCCCTGTTCGCCGCACGGCCAACATTTTGATTGCACTGCATTGTGCGGTGAAGTGTTGTGCGTCAATAGTTGTCGATAACACTGGCATGTTGTATCCGAGGACAATGCAGCGGCGAAAGGGCCTGGAAAACATAGTTTACGGAATCTGTTGGTGGAAAGAAGGGATTGTAGGGGTGGGGGAGTGAGAAGTGCTTCATGTGATATCTCATTAGAAGAAGATGGTGGTGTGCCAGCGGTCTTCTTGTATATTACACCAATTTGCGGTTACCTCAGCAGGCAACGACCTTGTGTGGCGATTGCAGGCAACCTTCGTTACAGCATGAAGGCTGAAGGGGAGTGCATTCCACATGACATGAACCTTTAAACATAGCGTGTACTATGTTGTGTATGGTAAGTCAGTAGCCCCTTCGATGCATGGCTGGAGTCCTTGCTGAGAAAAATATGACCACTGGTTGAAAAGCTATGTCTACTGTTTGCAAGTAGGTGCCACATTGTTCCTTTTGTGTGTGATTTGGCTGCATTGTAGACATTGTTGGTTGCATGGGAGTGGTGATTGTTAGCACATCGTACAGTTGTCGGTGTATGGGTGGAGTTGCTGCAGTGAGCAGTCGTGCAGTGTGTCCACTGGGTGCACTATTGAAATAGTGTACATATAGACAAGGTTACGGTTTAACTGGTTCTCATATGTGCTTGGGTAGTCTACATATGCGCAGATTAGTATTTGTTGCAGTGCACTATGCAGTATTGCTTCTTTGCATGTAGTAGTGTTGGGAGCAGGACCAATGTTGTTAAGATTGTCTTTGGTTGGCATTATCACATTACTTTCTGAATGGTAGTGGGTAGCTGTGCCAAACACTGGTATGTTTGTGCATTACGGTAAGTGGAACATATGCTTGCATCCCTGCTTTAGGGAGCGGAGGTTGGGTAAAAGCGCTGGTGCCTAGGTTGCCTTTCTGAATTGTGGCACATGCCTACCTGTTTGCCTGCATGACTCTGTTATGTTGTGGGTGTGGGCAAGGCCTAGACTGTTGGGTGAATGGCCGAAGGTCGTAGGCCATGCACCCAACCGCCTAGGCCTTCATCACAGCCACCACAACATAATGCAGCCATGCAGTTGTCACTTTACATGTATTTGAGGTTGTGCATGCAGAGTGACAACTGCATGGCTGCATTATGTGACATGGCTGCACTCTGCATGCATTGATTATTGTGCAACAGGGGCAATGGTTGTGGATGACATTGTAGACTTGGCAGAACGGCAGAAGTGAGCTGCTATGCGCACATTAGCATACGGTGCACATCATTGCCCCTGTTGCACAATAGGGAGCCACATGTCACCATTTGCGTTTGCTATGTTTAGGCCCTTATAAGACCCTTGCTTTAGGAAGTGCTGTAAGATATTGCAGCATGAAAGGATGTGCTCAGCAGCACACATGTAAACTATGGCTAATGTACACAGCCTCCTACATATCGTTTAGCACACCCAACGCAACATTCTGCAGCCATGCATGTAAATATGTGCACAGGGTGAAAGCTGGCAAGCTCAATTGCAGATGGGGAGTGCAGTGCACATGACATGAGCATTTAAACATAGTGTGTACTATGGTGTGTTATGTGTTGAGGGCCTAGTGCCTTGCATGCATGGCAGGAGTGGAAAGGGAAAAAGGACTGTCCCTGCTTTACTGGGGCGCAGCACTTACTGTAGCTGGAAACTCTCACGTGCCACATCCTGCCCTTTTTAAGGATGGTGGGCATGGAAATGGAACGCTGGGATTTACCCAATCGGGTGTCGAGGGTGTGGTTGACAGGAAGGGGCAGTGATATCATTCCCCAAAGTCGATGCAGTGAGGTTGGTAGAGATGGAGAGACGCAGAGTGCTCATCGTGGATGATACCTTTCTGCAAAATCTGCACAGGTGTGCCGTGGAAAGAGGCTTTGCTGCTAACTTTCAGTTCGAAGGACTGGGGCACAGTCTGAGTGGGGTTTTGCTGCCATGGTTCTCCTTTGTACATGTGTGGCCTCTGTCTGTACTGTTGATGTAGTCTTTGTGCAGAAGCCTATATTTGGGGTAAATGTCGTGTTCACGTTTGCTGTCATCAACTTGAGGTGATGGAGCAGTGATGCAGATGTTTCCCACTGCCAAGTGGATTTTCTCAGCCATTCCACCTAGAGGAGAATGGGACCATGCCAGTGTAATTTGGCCACGGAGGTCGGGAAGTGTTTCATCAATGGAAGCATGTGTGAATTTATGTGCAGTGCTGGGATCTTCTGCACCGACACGGACAGCATTAACTAGCAAGGTTTGCAGTGGTTTCAAGGAAATTGCATTTTTTTTTACCTCAATTGGCAATGCTGTTTTGTTTGCCACTATGCACGAAGCGTTGCTGAGAATCCTGTAGGAATAGAAGAGAAGCGTTCACCTTCAGTCGGTAGAAATGTCAGGAGGAGAAGCAAACGCATCGAAAGAGATGAAAAAAATAAAGAATTGTATGCAAGCACGTACATATCAAAAACAGGACCAAAAAAACAAACAAAACAAACTCTTTTCAGACACAATACTGAAGACCCAAACCCCTACCCTGTTTCACACTCCTTATTGCAGGTATTGAAGCCCCAGGGCCCAGAAGACCTTGTGTATAATGAAGAGCGTTTTCACCTTAACCCTCGCAAGTACTGGGAGCCAGTGCAGACATTTCAGTCCTGGAGAGATACCATCCCTGGGCTTGAGGCCAAGGACGAGTTGCACAGTCATCTCTTGGATGACTTGCAGAGTGCGTAGAGTAGAAGCAGGTAAATTTCGACCGAGGCTGTTGCAATAGTGCAGCCTACAGAGAACCACAGCTGTGGAGACAGGGAGGTTTTTCGGACTTTGCTTTACGTTGTTAATATACATTCAGTGCTGGTTTTGAAGCCATATTTTTACAATTTCTGTAAGACGTGGGTTAGTGGAGAAAAAAATGTGTACTATTGTCAGCAAGAAAGAAGAGTTCTTGTTGAGATATTACAATGGCTGATATGGGTAAATGGAAACATTGCAAGCATATGCAATTGACGTGTCACTTCGTGGCAGTGGATGGGAGAAAAAAAACAGTAAGATTTTTACAAACTTAATGGACTCTCAGTGGCACATACCATGCGCACAAGTACTTATAACGAAGTTGTACACATTTTGCATGAAATAATATTCATACCTCCACTTTATGGTGATAGGTGCTCATGTGGATGAAAGATGCACACATTTTGCATTATTTTACTGGACATGCTTTACAATGACACACCACTTGGAGGCTTAATGTGCAACAGTATATATGAAGTGTTGTACAAAAGTGACCGTGTAAGATGCAAATGTCTTGAATGCCATTGGTGGATGCGTGTCTGACCATTTAACAGTCCCAGTGATGTAGTGATGGACAAGAAATAGTGCACAGGGAAGAAGGACTCCTCCTGCTTTACTGGGGCGTGGCCGTCGCGGTACTTGGGAAGAGCATGTGCCACATTCTGCTCTCCTCACCTTGCTGGCCGATGGAAATGGGGCTGTGGGGATTGTCCCATCGGGTGCTCAGTGTGTGCGTCACAGGAAAGATCGGCAATACTTTTTTTTCATTACTTTGTGTAGTGCGGTTGGTAAACATGGCAAGACGCACAGTTTTCGTCGTGGGTGATGCCTTTGTGGAAGTTCTAACCTGTGCCCTCCAAAAAGGCTTTTGTACCAATTTCGATTTGGAGGGAGTGGCGGCTTTGTGGTGCAGTGTGGTACATGATGTGGTCATGCACTTTGAAGCCTTCTTTTTGGGTTCCATGCCTTGTTCACGTGTGTACCATCAACTGAAGAAGATGATGGAAGTAATGCAGTGCATTTTTCCCACAGCCAAGGTGCTTTTCTCATTTATACCACCGAGAATAGTATGGGACTATTCCAATGATTCCTGTCGCCAGCCTGAGGTCGGAAGGGGTCTCATCAACAGCACGTGTGCCTTCTTGAGGACTGCTGGGATGTTCTCCTGTGAGAATGAGAACATTGGTTCTCTATTATATAAACCTTTTCAAAGCAAATGACATGTCTTTGTCGACCAGTAGCAATGATATTTTGTTTCACAATCTACAGGCTACACTGAAGACCCTATTGTAAGAATGTGAGCTGACGTACAAAACACAAAAATACTTATAAAAACTGCAAAAATGTGTTTCTATGGAAGCACCTTCAAAAAAAAAAAGTTTAAAAAAGGCTCTTTTCAGAGCCGCTACAATGAACGACGTCTGCTACCCTGGTTGAAATGTATTCCCCCCCAACTAACACGCGCGCAAAGCACACAAAGGTGGTGAACATCGCGATAGTTGCAGGGTGCACGTGTTACATAAGCCCTTTTGAAGATGACAGCCATAGAAATGGGCCTGTAGAGGCTACAGGATTAGTCCATAAGGTTTCTGGGTGACTGTGGTACACAGTGTATTTGTCGACACAAATGCAGAGAGTGCGGTTATGGCTTTGTTTCATGAGCCAAAGCGTACAGGTTTTTGGGGAGTACTAAATACATTGATTGAAAGTGAATGGAAAACACTGTGCTGCTGATTATGGAGTCTATCATGTGGATGTGTACTGCTATGGAGTACCTACAATGAAGTGACTGATTTTGGTTTGTGTGGCACTTTGGTCATGCGCGAACATGCCGACATTATTGTTGAATGTGGAGGGAAAATTGCACAGCATGTTACACGAGTTTCAGTGCCGTTTGCGATGGAGGCACTAGCCCAGGGCATGCGCCTGTCTCCAATCTCCTGCATAACTTTCTATCGCATTACGTAGACATTGATGTGGCTGCGTTACTTTTCATTTGGTTCTCAAATGGAGAAAGCGCAGTACATTGTGAAGAAGTTTATTTGTGCATTTGTGCCTTTCTTCGGCATTTGCCAGTGGGGTACTTCACATATGGGAAGGACGTTTCACAGCACAAAAAGCTTTCCCCACTAATAACGTATATCTTATTTTCTGATGATTGTTAATCTGTTTAGAATCACATGCTGTGCATAGTCTGACATCCAGTGGTCACTGCAGAGTATTGCATTTTGTTTTTCGTAGTCGAAAAGGGGACGTCGACATAGGCGTGTCTGTAATACTATCCCTAGTGACGTGCAGTGTACCCAAAATCCCTCGCGCGTCGTTTTTTTCCACCCAGAAACTGGTCGCCTTAATGCAGAGCTCGTAAGAGACATTGCAATACCATTATTCGACCCTTGGTCGTTTCGTGGTAGTTATCGCTAAATCCAAACGCCTCCGGCCCTCCTTCGACGGCCTAGCTGTTTCCCCCGCCGAGTCAAGATCTTCGGCGGTGGTTTCGATGGAGGCGGACCAATCGGTGCTGCCGAACACGTGGCCCGGCCTCGCCGGCCTTTACAGTAGGGAGAGTGGGGGTTGTGGGACACTTCTGTTTCATTTCTAGAATGACTTTCTCTCTTACCCCCCTTTCCTTCAGGGTCATTATCACTTTTCCCTGTATCCTCAGCTATGGAGAGGATTCCCTTTAGATTTTGCCTGTGTTGCAACGGCAAATTCACGTGGAAAGATGAGCATAAGCGGAAAAAACACTGCTTACTCCTCGACCAAAACAAGGACGGCTGTGCGACCTATAAACTACTTCGCCCAAAGACTTTAAAGGACCGCTGGGTCAAGAGGTGGGCAGCCTACGCTATGTCAAAGGCTGATTCCTCATCCGCCTCCGCCGAATGTGATGAGGGGGACGGTGATAACGCTACCTCAGTATCGGAGGTGGTCGTCCTCTCTAAGGAGCGTTCCCGCTCCTCCGCGTCTATCCCTGGCCCGACAGGTTCGGCAAACGCCCTACTTATGGGGATGTACACCCCGGCGACGCTGACGCACATGGAAAACATAAAACTAAACACACAACCCATGGCGCTCCTTCGACTAAGTCGAAGAAAGCCCTAGCGCCAATGAAGACGCCGGATCGTCCGACACCCTCTGCCGACTGTAAGGGTCGCAAGCCCTCCCCGCAACCGCAGACACGGCTAGCGACTGGGCCATCCACAAATAAGGGCGCGATCACAAACGCCAGACGCCACGCCTCGTAAGAGAGCGGCCATCGATGAAAACGTCCCACAAACGCCAAAGACCGTGCAAGACGAGCCCTCGACGGAGAGTTTAGTCGAGAGCTTGGCTAGAATAGTCTCCTCTAACGCTCAGACGGACGGCGAGGGAGTCGCCGAGTCCTGCTCACAAGGCCAGGAAGACGCCGGAACCTCCACCACCGTCTAAAGAAAGACCTAGCCCACGAGAAGGGTTCTCAGAGGGCGAGGGGAGTATATCCTCTACGTTTTGGGAGAGATCTCGATGGCTACAGGCGGAAGAGCACCCCTTCCCGCCTCCAGACTGCTTGGGGTTACCCCAGTGGACTGTAAAGCTCACCTGATTCCCACGGAGGCGCAGGTGTGGCTTTGAGTGCTGATGCTTCTTCAATGGTGAAGCGCAGGACTCTGAAGATGGACAGGAAGGGCCCTCTACTCTGGCTTCTCCGGCTCGCAGGAATATTCCCCTGTGCGTGAAAAGGGAGTATTACCTACTGACTGAGTTATGCTCAAGCCTCCCACTTTCTTCCAACCCTCCACGATAGCCTTCCACGATTCCCCGTGAAGTCTCACCTTAGGGTCTGAAAGGACGAGCTCTCCATCCTGCTCTGACGCAGGGGCGCGTTGAACCCAGTTACTTCACTGGATTGAGGTTGGATGGGAGTTCAGGTAAGCTTGATTATACTGGTAAGGCGCTGTAAAAGTTCTGTTACAAGTTCAAAAGTTCAAGCTTTAAATAATAATGTTCATTGTCTTTTTTCAGGTGATGAATGAAGATTCCTTTGGAGACTTCTTGCAACAAAGCGCTGATGTTGATGTCTTTTCCCCATAGGGGCCGGGGTTCGGAATGCCAGAAATATGGCGCCGACCCGAAGTGAAACGTGCAGTTCCAGTAAAGATCTGGTAAGTCCTAGATGAGCGCTCAGGTGATGTTTTTGCATTCGCTCATCTAATGTCTTTGTCTTTTTTCCCCATAGGGGCCGGGGTCCTGCTTGGAAGCAGCAAGACCCGAAATGAAATGGGAATGACCCAACAGGTAAGTCTTGGAAGGAAACTGGGCTTTTCCTATTCCCTTCCTTCTCTCACCTCTTATTCTTGTCTTTCTCTCTAGGCTCTGGGAAGTGGCTGTGTATCCGGATGATCGCTGCTGAAGATGGAGGAACCCAGGAAAGGTGAGTGAAATGCAGCGCTGCAGCGATCGTAACGAAATGCTTTTAAAAATGATGTCTTCCCTTTCAGGATCGTCGGTGATGTCTCCGTGGTGCAGATTAGCTGGTAGGTCTCTTGTCTCCCTTTGCAGGTGACCCAGGATGCTGACAGGCGTGGCTGAAGTCCAGATGCAGGAGCTGGCACGGTGAGCGTCCAGCTGCGAGGAGCAGAACAACGCGAAGCGTGAGTTGCTGATCGGGTGTGGCTTAAATAGCTTTGGAAGAAGTTCCAAGTGTGTATCCTTCCACTGATCAGGTATGTATCCTTCCCCGACCACACCCAGGTGGAAAGTAGTCCCACAGGTAAAGAAGTTCCTATTCAGGCCTCAAGAGGGCCTGGATGTGGCAGCATGGTCTGCATCAGGTAAGTGCACATTAAAACACTTGAACACATGTCTAGCTTTATGAGCCTAAGGCGCCAGGACAGAGGTCCAACATGAGCCTGGCGCCTAAGGCGCCAGGACTGCGTCCAAAGGGCCCCAGCTTGGGCCCGCTGGCACTCCCCTGGGGAAATGATGCCTGCCTCTGGGGTTGCTGGGTCGGACCTGGCTCCTTGGAGGTAGGCATCATGACATGGACTTTGGAAAGATTTCAATCTTGTATGGACAAACTGGATAGGTTCATGCCCACCCCTGAACACATTACACCCAAAAGGCCAAGAGAGATACTTCATGAAGATCCCAGGGCCAAATATCCAAGACTATTTGACCCACTTCAGGAGGATATTAATGCATATGACCTCACTGAAGAGGACACTCACTTTCAAGAGGATGAACAATTCATAAATAATGAGGATCTACAAGACCCTGCAGAAGGTTTTGAAGAATACCCAGACATGGGTGGTAAGGGCTTCGAAGAAGACCCGGACATAGAAGGCTCACAGCCTTGGCAGTCTCCAGGGGCATCAACAGACCCAGATGTCATGGATCTGTCTTCTCCTCGGACCACACCAGTCAGAAACCCTTCACCTGTGGATGACCAGCCCACTTTCAATGCTCTGCTACGTAAGGCAGCAGCACATTTTGAAATTGATACAGGGGAGTTTACTCCAGATATAGACTTTGTGGAGAAAATAATTAAGGAGAAACCTCATACTAGTCAGGCCATTCCCCTTCTTGCCTCAGTCAAAAGACGACTCACACCATCTTTATCAACACCGGCTTTGGTTAGAGGGGTCAACCCAAGAATTGAGAAACTCTTCAGTCCCTCACTGGCAGACCCATTATATATTAGAGGTCCCTCTATACCTGATTCCTTGGTAGTAACCACCACAAGGAAGAGGGCGGGGGTTCCGCTATCTACTAATGAAGCACCCCCAGACAAGGAGAGAAATAAACTTTGCCTTGGGAAAAATAATTACTTCCTCAGCAGCTTTCTCCACCAGAATTGCCAACAACAATACCTTGCTGGTAAGCTACGCTGATGCCCAATGGGGAAAGTTACGTGAAGGCCTCGAAGAAGTCCCTGAGCCCTTACGACCCGGTTGTTAGCCACTGTAACCGAGGGTACTCTGGTAAACCATTGCATCATTAAAAACACGCTAGATGCTGCAGAGACAGCTGGCCGGTCATTAGTCCAGGGGATACTTCTCAAGCGTCACGTCTGGCTCAGGAACTCGGGTTTTAAGCCAGAAACCCAGGTGTCCCTCATAAACAAACCAATTGAGGACTCAAACCTGTTTGGTAAGGCGGTGGACGACTCTCTGGAGACAGCTAAAAAGATACCCTTAAGACCCTGGACCAGATCACAAGACCTCCTAACAAGCGAGGTTACGACAACAGACGATTTTTTCGTGGCCAACGTCAAAATCGACAGCAACAACAACAGTACTCCTCAGCAGGCAATTGGTCCTCCACCCAAGGAACCAACGCACAATATGCTCAGAGAGGACAACTTTGTGGAAAGGGAAGAGGTTGGGGTCCCACTCCCAGAGGCTCCCCGGCTACCAACACCAAATGACCCATAGGTTCGGGTCCCCTCCCATGCATTTCCGGTCGGGGGCCGGTCAACATCATTTCTACCAGCATGGGAGGGAATAACCACAGACCGCTGGGTACGGTCAACCATAGCCTGTGGTTACTGTATCGAATTCAGTCGGTCCCTGACATTCAGACCCCCAAGGGGGAGACGCCTATCACCAGAGCACCTCCCCATCCTTCTTCAAGAAGTCGAACTGCTACCGGAAAAAGGAGCAATAGAGGTTGTGCCTCTATTACCGGTCAAGGAGGGTATTTATTCAGTATGCTTCCTTGTACCCAAAAAGGATTTAACCATGGTCCCTGTACTAGATCTTCGCCCAGCGAACAAATTTGTGAAACCTCAAAAATTTTGCATGGTGACTTTACAGGAAGTAATTCCCCCGCTATCTCAGGGGGATTACATGGCAACACTGGACATGAAAGATGCATACTTTCATATTTCAATGTTGCCAGCGCACAGAAAATACCTCAGATTTATGATAGAGGACAAACACTACCAGTTCAAAGTGCTACCCTTCGGCATAGCGTCAGCACCAAGGGTATTCACTAAAGTACTGGCAGTGGCCCACCTGCGCAGGTTGTCCATTCCAGTATACCCTTACCTCGACGATTGGCTCATAACAGGGGATTCTTACGAGACATGCTTCTCAAATACCCAAAAGACTGCAGACCTTTTGTTCCAACTGGGCTTCTCCATCAGCGAGAAGAAGTCCAGACTAGACACCAGTCAAGTAAAGCAATTCCTAGGGGCTCTAATTCGAACAAATGCCGGCCTCGTCTTCCCCTCCAACGAGAGGGTCCAAAATATGCTGTTTCAGATCCCTCAATATGTAGCCGGTCGAGAGGTGACGGTACGCAAGGCCATGCGGTTGCTAGGAATGATGGCGTCATGTATTTATTTGGTACCTCACGCGCGACTGCGCATGTGTTCAATGCAAGAGTGGCTCAACAGCCAGTGGTGTCAGGCCAGCGGACAATGGGATGATCTAGTGGTGGTCTTGCAGGCCCTGGTTCTCTCGCTGCGGTGGTGGTCGAAGGAAAACCTTGTAATAGGGAGACCATTCGCCACCCCCACAGTGGAAGCCACTCTAACCACAGACGGATCCCTCACAGGATGGGATGCTTACCTTTCCCATAAGACTGCACACAGAGTTTGGACCCAGAGTGTGGCTTCCAAACACATAAACTTGCTGGGACTACTGGCAGTCTTCAAAGCACTGAAGGCTTTCCAGACACACCTTCAAGGGAAGACAGTGCTGGTCCTGACAGACAGCACCACGGCCATGTACTACCTGAACAAGCAGGGGGGCACTCACTCTCCAGGACTGTCCAAGCTGTCCCAGAACATATGGAATTGGGCTCTCAAACACATGTTCCTATTATCCCAACATGTACCAGGGGAACTCGATCTTCTGGCAGAAGAAATCAGCAGAGAATTCCCTCTGCCCGCAGAGTACGAATGGCGATGACAAGAAGACATTGTCTCCAATGTTTTCGCAGAATGTGGCTTCCCAGAAATAGATCTGTTCGCGACTCTGGAGAACACCCAGATTACGCCTCCAGGTACCCCCAGAACCGCTCCAAGGGGAATGGTCTCTGGATTTCATGGTCAGGGAAATTTGTTTACGCTTTTCTCCCCCCGACTCCCCTTCTCAACAAGATAGTGCACAAGATGCACCAGGAACCAGTTACCATGATACTGGTGGCCCCCATGTGGGCCTGCCAACCCTGCTTCGCTCACCTGATGGAGAGGTCTCTTTCCCCACCGGTGAAACTACCCTGCCCGTACAAATGCGGTCACAGGACAGGGGCAGAACGCTGCACCCATGCCCACAGACCCTGAACTTAGCAGCCTGGCTCCTGAGGTCATAGAATGTGGACATTTGCAGAGATGCATGGACATCCTTAGAGAGGCAAGGAAACGGAACACTCATTACTGCTACTCTAGCAAGTGGGAACAGTTTGTCAACTGGTGTAGGGCAAACAGCGTCAACCCCGTTGACTGCTCTCCCACACATTGTTCTATACCTGACTCACTTGTTAGACTCAGGATTAGTTTTTAATTCTATTAAAGTTCACCTAGCTGCACTCTCCGCTTACACTACGTCTCAACACAAGGTATCATGGTCGAAAGTTCCAGTTATAAAAGCCTTCATGGAGGGAGTGAAAATGATGCATTCCCCTATATCTAACCCAGCTCCCGAATGGGACCTAAATGTTGTACTAACCAGGCTAATGGGCTCCCCCATCGAACCCATGCACAAAGCAACCCTTAAGAATCTCACTCTTTAAACTGCTTTCTTAATCGCCATCACCTCCATTAGGAGAGTGGGTGAACTACAAGCGCTCTCCATACTAGATCTTTGTAACAGTTCACAAAGATAAGGTGGTTCTACGCACGCACCCTAGGTTTGCACCAAAATTCATTTCAAAATTCCATGTCAACCAGTCTATAGAGCTACCAACGTTCTTTCAAAACCCATGAAACTTGGGAGAAAAAAAGCCTACACACACTCAATGTGCGCAGGGCGGTCATGTTTTATATGGAAAGAACTAGACCACTGAGAAAGACTAATCAGTTCTTTTTCTCGGTGGCGGCAGGAAGAGAAGGTGATGTAGTTTCTAAATCCACTATATCTAGATGGATTGTCCAATGCATCACTCTCTGTTACACTCTTGCTAAGAGAGAACTACCCTTCAAGCCAAGAGCACATTCTACTCGATGCACTGGGGTATCCATAGCATTCATTGCAAATGTTCCTCTTGAGTCCATTTGCAAAGCGGCAACCTGGAGTTCTGTACACACCTTTACAAAACACTATTGCCTAGATGCTCATTCTAGATCTGATTCCCAGGTGGGACAAGCAGTATTAAGACATCTTTTCTCTACTGTTCCTTCTCACAACCCACCTCCAACCCCGGGTACTGCTCGCTAGTCTATGCACAGCATGTGATTCTAAGCAGATTAACAAACATCAGAAGACATGCATTACTTACCGTAAAAGCATTTCTGATGATTATATCTGCTTAGATTCACATGCGCCCACCCTTCCTCCCTGCGCGGATTGAAGGAACATAGACGTTTTATTACTCTCTCTCTCTCTTTTCTGTACTCGCGTACTAAGAAGGCTGCCTCAGGGCAGAAAAAATACAAACCGAGGGACCTCGACGGGTGAGGGATTTTGGGTACACTACATGTCACTATAGGGATAGTATTATAGACACGCCTATGTCGATGTCCCCTTTTCGACTACGAAAAACAAAATGCAATACTCTGCAGTGACCACTGGATGGCAGATTATGCACAGCATGTCAATCTAAGCAGATACAATCATCAGAAATGCTTTTACGGTAAGTAATGCAGGTCATTCCTGCCATCCTCCTTTCTGCACGCCCTATCCAAATTGCCTTGCAGCCCTTCTTGAAAGTAGTGGAAGAATTTTTGAAGTAAGTGTTGCGCACTTACTCTTCAAAATGCTCTGCAACACGTAAAGAAACCTTTTTCTACAGCAAACCCCTATCTACCTGATTCCACTACAGTGTTTTGCTCAGTGCCACACCTCCCTTTATTTTGCGCACATTGTGGAGCATATACGGTGCACCATGCCCTACATCCATTCATTGGAAATTCCATTTTTCAACTCTGAAAGGAGCTTTCGTTATTTCCCTTTTTTCCTTTCCCAGTTCCTTTTGATTTATTTTGGTCTTCCAACACACACCACAGAAGGAACGGCAGGCAAGGCCGGATACCGAAGGGGCAGCACCTGCTTGAATAACATAGGGGACATGTAGAGGGGGAAATATTGGGTGGCCCTCACCTACTTAGGCGCCAGTCATTGTCATGCTTCCGGATGGACCCTTCCCACGCACTTCCGAGTAACTTCCCTCTGTAGAGTAGCGCGTTGCAGTACATGCTCAATGCAATGACCTTTGCCGGGTAAGGGTCTGTAGCGCAGCATATGCTCTGCAAGGATGTTTTAGAGCTCCACTGCCCTACAGGAGTGCCCCTGTTGTTGGCTGCTGCAGATGTTGAAAATGCTGTACAATAAATTACCCTACTGCATTGTTCGAAGTGCAGTACCCTGCCCACTGGTCCCTTGTGACAGAGAGCGGGAGAGACGAAGTGAGCGGGAGAGACGAAGAGAGCCACACACTGGGGGAGCGGGACAGACACACAGAGCATCCAGGTGAATATTGAGGTCTCCGAGGAGGTGGTGGTGGTCGAGGCCAGGCGGGAGGAGAGGTCCGCCCACTCAGAAAGGAAAGAAGTAGTCGGACCAGGTGGCCGATAGGTAGTAGCAATGGTGAGAGTGGTCAGGGGAGAGAGCCTACGGACGAGTCATTCGAAGGAGGAGTAGGCCTGCATAGAAAACAGAGGCAGGCAGAGGCAGGAATACACTCCAGGAAAATCAAGGCTACACCCCCACCGGGACGTTAGGATCTGGGCGCGGAGAGGATCATTTACCCATCAGGGAGGAGAGTGTCAAAGCTTATGACGGAGCTGGCCGTGGACCATATCTCGGTGAGACCAAGGACGTTGAGGTCTAGTCCTTCCAGGAGGTGGCAGATGTCAGAGGAGTGGAATTGCGAGCGGCAATATGGAGAAAGTTGCCAGCCTTGAAACACTTCTGGGGAGGGGTACAAATCAGAGGTACGCCCTGTTGAGGTGTAGAAGGAGCCGGGGGTGGGGGTGGGCAAAGGAGTAGAGGGCGAGGAAGTCCGGGAGGATGGAAGTTGATGATGTGCAGGAAGCATCTTTCAAAGAGAAGGTTGGCCTGAGGGCTTGGACCAGGACGCTGCCATTCAGGAAGACATTAATCATTACCTTAGAGCGGAGGAAGTGGTCCAGAAGGGCCTCCCACCGGGTTTTACCATTAATGGGAGAGGCAGAGAAAGGAGAGAGCACAGAGACCATATGAGGAGTCCAAATATCCAGGGAAGGAACGACAAAGAGGATGTCGGTGAGGGTCTGTCTAGAGGATGCAATGTTGTAGGTGTCAGTGATGGGGAGACCAGGGTTTGAGACCAAGCTATCCTCTTTGAACTTCTTCCTACAAGACTTAGTGAGACCGGAAGGATAGTCAATGGAGAAACAGTACGAGAAGATAGGAGAAACACAGAGCGCCATAGGTGATGTGGAGGAGTGCGAGGAGGAGAGGAAAAGAGAGGAGCGGGGAGGTGGAGGGGAGAGTGAGAAGAGCAAGCGGGGGGAAAGCTGGAGAGGTGGGCGCATCCAAAATTTTAAAAAAAACAATACAGCCACAAGGGCACAGCAAAATTCGAATTGGCAGCAAAGGTGAAATACGATACAGCAACAGGCAGAAAGCGAGTGTCCAGGAGAGGAGAGTGAGGTTAGGAAAGTCAGGGGGAGGAGCAGTTGAGGGAGAGGCAACTAACCCATGGTTGATGAGGTGAAGGTGTACAATAGATCCGGCTCCTTCAGGGAGTGCAGGAGGCTGGTGAGGGGTTTAGAAGGACCCGCCCCCTGAGTGGCCAGTCAGCGGACAGGGAATAGACAGGGCCTTTGATGTATGGGCCTGCTCCTGCCACCTGGTTACTGAAATTGGCTTAACAAGCCCAAGGCAACCAATGAGAGAGGGAGCAGGGACAGGCCAAGGCAAGCTAAATCGAGAAAAACGTGGTGAGGCCATCTTGGAGGTTCTAAGCACAATGAGGCAATGTTGAAATGTGCTGATTTTAGAGAATACAAGCAGTCCGATTGTGCAACAGGTGATAGTTTGCTGACCAGATGCAATCTGCAGGGTGTGATTTCATAATAAGCCAATTAAAACGATTTCTATCTGTGTATCTGAGCGTTCTTGTTTGAGACCATTGTAGGAGGTTGGCCGCGAGTTGGGGTTTGGTTATTGAAAAGGTTTGGATGTTATGGGGCAGGGGGCAGTAGGAGGATGGTAAACAGTTGTCATTTTTGTTAAATGTATGCATGTTTGATTGTGTATGCCGAATGGCAAGAGTTTGGTAGGGTCCGGGAGTTTTACTCATGATGTACCTTAAAATTGTTATATTGAATACACCACTGTTTACATATAAGAGTAATGTACCTTTTGACTAAACAAAACCTTTAAAAAAAGGAATAAGCACATCTTGTTGCTAACATTGAATAACACAACATTGAATAACACAAGGTCTTCTCAAAGGTTTCCTGCAGCCAACTGTTGTGCCCAGCTGCAATTCCAGCTTTATGCCCAACTGTTGCCTTCAATTTTTCCTACAGTTGCTCAAATGCAGAGTCCTCTTAACTACGCTGGTGTGCAATAATGCAGGGATCTTTGGGCCACATCTGCAATCCTTGTTGCCATAGAGACCCTCAGAATGGCAGTCCTCTCAAGTTGCTGAACTAAAAGTACGTGGCAGGTGTTAATTGGTTGCTGGTACTTCAAGTTTGTAGTTTCCCTTTGTAAATGTTGACCTACTAGTACCTGCCACATAGTTGGTACTTGTCCTTCTGACGCGTTGCAAACTCACCATTTACAGCAGAGCCATGTTGAAATCAAATAGTAAAGGATAGTGGCATGCAGATAATTTGTGTAGGATGGTCCAAACAATAGACTATTCCACCATCCACTGCCTTATCAATATGAAGTTTGCAAAGGAATCAAGTATGTGTTTTATTGCTTGGGGTGGCCGCTAAAGTGTACAGAGTCTCCTCTCCTTTAGTTTGATCAATGGGATCAAGGCCCAGAACACTAAGGGCCTGATTCATGGAACGTTTTCCTATGGGATTGTGCCGTTATAAAAAACGTCCATGAATCAGGCCCTAAATGTTTGACCTCTTGCAAATAAATTGAGGCATTGAGTGGGTACTGCTTATTAGTTGTGTACAGTTTAACTTGTAGCCCCATCCATCCTTGGCCCCCATCATTTCTATTTTCCTTTTTGTCCTGTTTTTTCTCACAACTTAAATGTAATGTTCAAATGTAATGTGTCTGTGCTACCTATTTTTGTACAGTAGTTGAACTTGTAGTTTGAGTCAATATATCTTGGTACATACCTAAATACTACCTCTGAGTTCTACAAGCATTATGCAGTGGTGCAAATAAACAAATCTAAACAAGCCCTGTTAAGTCAGCTAACTTTTAGTTTGGTGGATTGGCTGATTATGTTGTCGGGCATCTGAAGTAGTTTTAATTTGTTCCTCGATTAAACAAGGTTGCAATGCATGGTTTTATCTTGCTTTCCACCATATATCGACGCTTTTATTATGATTTTATACAAATAGGATCACTAGTGTTTGGACGCAGTTGAATCATATCCTTAGATTTGTATATTTTTTTCAACCTGGACTAGATTAATTGTACATTTTATTGCGTACTCCTTTTTTTTTAATGCCATCAGGTATGCTGAATCTGTGGGGGCAAAGCACTATCACACTTCAGCAAAACAGAACAAGGGAATTGAAGAACTCTTCCTTGACCTTTGTAAAAGTAGGTATATGTTGAAATATTGTCTGTTCTTTTTAATGATATAATTAATCCACCAATCTGAAAACTTAAAGAGAAAGATTGCTTTTGATAGAGCCACATTGGTCTTGAATGTAGTCGCATTTTACCAGCATTCTTTTCTTTTGTGCCAGTTACTTTGCTGCACTGTAACATACAGGTTATAATATAGTGTTATCCTACCCAATGAAATGCAGCTTATGTATTGCTCATACTATAGCAGCGGTCTGCAGCCTTTGTCTCGCCAGATATCGGCCCAAGCCTAATGATGAGGGATGATGGGAGTTGTAGTGTAAAACATGCAGAGAGCCACAGGTTGCAGACCCCTGGTCCATGGTCTACCAAATGCGCATGCTTTGTAATGTAGTATTTATCAGATGATTGCAGAGCCCAAAACTCCATTTGTGCTGCTTGGATAGATAGTCCCACTCATTCAGCTTTTTAGTGAAACATTCCCATAATAGTTGGAAGAGCCCCACAACCTAATTTAGTTGAAAGCAATCACTTATTTACTGACATGGCAAGATACCCAGCATCTAAAACACACAATCTGCTAAAATTAACATTAACAGTAAAATGAATCTCTGCAATGTAAATTACACTTCGTCTTGTAATGTTTTTTTCCTGGCATACAATGTACTATTTTGCAAAATAATTTTCCCCTACAGTCTTCTGAACTCCAGACAACCGAAAGCAGGTTAGAGAGGCACAGTTAGGCAGTATACATAAGATAAACTAATACAACATAAAATAACCCCTGGCACCACTTGTTTCTGAATTAGGAGAGACCAGTATTGCTCCCGATGCTGATGCCAGTTTCTTTGTTTGAACTCTTAGTGACATTGCTTGGAACAATGTTTTTTTTCTTTATACGTACTGGGCCCACAATAGGCAACTCTGGTTAAAAAAAATAAAAAAAATAAATAAAAAAACCTTTCGTGGTTACATGTGATTGGAATATTTATTTGATTGACATGCATTTTTGGAACCGGTAAAGCATTTGAAGTTTAGGGATTTAGGACCAGTTTGTTCTGGTTTTGTCAATGATATATGAACTACATTGCATGGGACAGTAATGTTGTTCGGGAATATGCAAGGGATTGAGCCATTCCTTTAGAATGTGAATTCCATTTGGATTAGCTTGAATCACAGCTGAAGCCCTAACCACTTCACTCTGTACAAAGCCAGCTATTTCAACATTCAAGCATATTGTTAATTAGCAATGCCTTGGTTGGATTGCTGCTCCAATTGTAAAGTTCATGTATTTAATAACAGTCTCTAATTTCCATGTATAGGAATGATTGAAACAGCTCAAGCAGATGAACGAGCAAAAGGAAACGGATCCAGTCAGTCAGGAACAGCGAGGAGAGGGGTACAGATAATAGACGACGAAGCGCAAGTGCAGAGCACTGGAGGATGCTGTTCTTCCGGATAATTTGATAAAACTGTCCCTCATTGTCCCAACACGAAGACGGCCATATTCAAAGTCACATATTCTTTAACCAGCGGAGTCAAATCAATTATAATATTTTAAATAACCTAACACAGAGGAGACCATAAGTGACTAGTGGAATCTGTGACCAGAGAATTGGCGTTTTCTACAGATGTTAATAGAGCAATTACCAATGCCTTTTTACATTTGTTTTTCTTTATTAAGGAATAATATGCACGTAGATGAGACCTACTTAAGAGCTTCATTTATATTCTTTTAAATCAGATCATTATTTAATAACTTATATACATTATTGTTGAAACAGTATATATTTTGCGCCCCTTGTATTTTGTGATTGGCTAAACTGTATCACTTCTAAAAAAGCAAACAGATTTTTTTTTTTTTTAATTAGCAGAAGCATTTAGTATTATTTCTGCCGGGCTAGTACAAGCTCATATCATAACATAATTTGATAAATGCTATAATGCTCTCGTATGCTACCCTTGTAAAATGCATTTTGTGATTTACATATTAAATGTTTGATCTGCTTTTTACAAGCGAGTTCAAAAATAAGTACTGTGGTGTTTTGAAGAACTGTTAAATGAATAACAGTTCGGAGAGCTGTTCTTTTGGTTCCCTAATTGATCAGTTCCCCCAAACAGTTCTTTTCGCCAAAATATATTTAAACTGAAATATTTTTCTGTATTTCATTTCCTTTGTTCCTTTAGATACCTTCCTTTTTAACGTCATGTTTTCTCTTTGGATGTACTAGGAAAGACAGAGATCCTCCTCCAAAGCTCCACTTCATCCCCATTTGTCAGTTAACGAGTTACCCAGAAGTGCTGATGTGTGTTTGCAGACACCTGTCACATTTGTCATAGTTACTTCCAATCCTCTTTACTCTGGATGTCATGGCATCGCCAGCATTGGCTTTGAAAATGGGGTTCCCACATGATAGCTCCTACAACTGTCTCCATTGAGAATCATTTGTTGCCACTTATTCGTTCTAGAATAAAGTCCTCCTCTGAAGAAAATGTCATGTCTCTGTCAGTGTTGTTAGGGACATATGAATTCTGCACTTTCCCACTAACTTTCAAGTTTTGAACCGTGGATACAATATGCTGAATACTTTTTCCTATCTATTTTGGGCAGATAATTGTGTCCAGGCTTCTTTAAAAATTAAATTGTGTTGAAAGGTGCCCAAGGCCTTGGAAGCAGTTCAGTTTGGCATTGAAAGCACTTGTTTTGTCATTAAGCTGTGTGACCCACTTCATATGGGACATTTAATTTAAAATAAACAAGTTTCATTTAAGTTCATGTATAATAGTTGCTATTTACTTGTGAATGAGTTGGTGATTGAAGTTCTTGAAAATTATTACTAAACATTAAATAATCAACTACGTCAATTTTACATGACTTTACTTTTCTGAGGAGAAAATCTTTACACCATAGTAACTAATCCAGTTGTCAGGTAAGCTAACCAAAGTCATTTTTGCTGTTCTTTCTTGGACCGAATGGAAAAGTCAATTTGAGCATACTAAATAGACAGTATGTGACTGTCTCACAGAGAAGGCTTATTGTATCCCTTTCTATTGATGGGCATCCTCTTCTGTCTGTAGCACAGACTTCTGTCAACCTTCAATAATCAATTGAAAAATCAAAATCGGGACTTTGCTCCCTATGAGCTCTGAAAAATGTACTAATGATTTGGTATGTACAACTCCTTGTGAGCAAATATGCTTATAGGAAAAGAAAATAATGCAGTCTGCATTTATGTGACAAATATAAAAGCTTTCCTGTGTTTTCTGTGACTTGGTGTTCATCTGCTCTTTGGTGTAAGTTTGCAACAAAAAAAACATTCTACTTGTAATTCTTCCCAGTATAAAAGGTTTTAGTTCCGTTATCGGTCATTTTTTGTATGTAGGTTTTGGGTTTTATATGGTACAAAACTGGGAAGCAAGAGTACTGTACAAGAAAGGGATACAGAAATAGGTCAAATTAAATCTATACAATATTATGGGTATAGTTGGAATGATGTAGAGAAAGGAATTATAGATGGTATCTGGCAGGGCTATGGGTTAAGGCGGGAGAAGTGGTTGTAGTCTTGGTCTGGTGTTTCCACATATCAATGTGTGAGATGTTCTTTGAAGAGATGAGTCTTCAGCCCTTTTCTGATTTTTGCAGGGGGTCTGTGGAGGGCAAGAGCAGTCTGTCTGGTCAGATGGTCTATATTGTTGGTGCTTGCTTACAGATGGCAGTTCATACTTTGCAATGTCCAAACTGTTGTTTGGTTGGCTTACAGAGATAGTAAGTTTGCACTGACATAAGCTAGTGAATGCCTTACAGGTGACCCACAACCATACATGTGTTCAGCGTGCCAATTTTTTACCTGTCCACTGTTGTGCTAATACCATTTTGAGCTTGGGGCAGTTCCCGGTAGCACATGTTAGGCACACTAATCACAAGAAGGGCCAGACAGGTGAAGAAGGTTCCTTTGAAGGTGATACAGGCCTGGACAGCCAGCCAATGTAGTTCCCTCAAGGTCAGGGCAATATGTTTCGCCAGCATTCGATCTTTCATGGATTCACATGTTGTGAATATTCCACGTTGTCAGACTGAGAATCCCCTGTTGCTTTGACTTAGTAATTTTGCTATGGAAAAATGTGACTCCTTCTGTGTCCCTCATCGTTGGTGCTTTTGGTCCCCACCAATGGGACGTCGAGTGTATAGCTCCGCCCCAGCAGCTTCCCCTCAGATTCCGACCGTCTTTCGAGCTGTTGTGATGCCTTGTGTTTCTCACCTGGGAGAAAATTAAGTTTGTTAGAAAATTAACATTTGTTCAAATTCCTCTATCCGGAGAAACCGTCTACACACACGGTTCCAATTACAACCAGTGAATCTTCAGGACAAAAGTCCTTATTTAGGGCGTGTGACACTTGCAGCCTAAAAAATGTATATTCGGGTGACAGACATACGGAACGTCTTTACTGTCTCTACCCCAACCATTCCGCTGACGGATGTGACACCTCCTATCCAAGGACCATCTAGAGAGCCGAATACACACCTCTAAGGTTTTAAACACCTGCTGTACCATCAACACCTGCTGGAATGGGCGGCATACATCCACAATACCCCCTTGCTTTCCCCTGCAAGTGCTTACAACACTACAGTTACTTTTGGGGCAGCTTGATGCCTGGCTTCTGCTCCCTCAGGCTCAGACAATTCGGCCATACAGAGAAGATCAAATTGCTCTGCAGCATCAAAGGAACCCAGCCCATCTCTGTAGACACCCAGGTACAATCCCTTGGATTCAAACACCTCCTGGACCTCCACAATGATTTAGTCCACATAGAAGAGCAAGAGGAGAGGGAATTGGTTGACACAGACCAGGGCACTGGTCCGAGGGATACAATCGCAACCACCTCCTAGTCCATGCAGAGCTGCCACGTGGGGCACAGATGATCCTGACTATGACCAAGACGCTCAGGATATCCCGGCTTAACCTTCGCCTCCAGATGACATTGGGGCTTTTCACTCCATGATGTCTAAAGCATGCCAGGAGATTGGTTTGATTCCAGAAGAGGAGGAGGACTGGTTCTCCAGCATGGGGTCTGGCATGGATTCACATGCTCATGAATATTCCCTGTCGTCAGGCTGGGAATCCTTGGTAAAGAGAAAATCAGTATCAGTTTCGTTTCTGATCTGTCTTTCTTAGTAGTAACCAATCACTCGTCTCTGGGTCATACTGCCCCCAGCCAATGACTGCCCTCTCCCTAAGCCCCTCCCCCGGCAGCCATCCTCATATTTTTACCACACGTTCAAGTGTTGGGAGTCCTCGTGCTATAGCTCTCGAGCTTTTACTGCATTTTTGCGCTTTTTTCAAAGAGATTTTCTCATTTTTCGGTTAAATCGAGCCTCAAGCTCCACCGTTCTACTTCCGATCAACGGGGACCCGTTTCGGAGATTTTCTACACCCCTCAAGGGTCAAGTTGTCGTCGAGTTACACTTCTTGGAGGATTCCAGAAGATGAGGCCTACCATGGACATGGCCCAGGACAAGGGAAGCTCGACGCCCGGATCCAAGCTGTTCAGGAACTGCCCTGGATGCGGGTTACAGAATGTTTTCAAGGAGGACGGGCATTCGAGATGTTTCTACTGCCTTCATGAGGACAAGACGCACGTGGAGAAGGACTGTACGTGCTGCAAGAACCTATCGGAACAGACCATGAGGGATCGTTGTTCCCGCCTCGCCAGCTGGCTGGAGAAGGGCCCAGCAGGTGAGAAGAAGAAAAGATCTGAGCGGTCTTCTAAGTCCTGTGAGGGTGCCCCGGCGACAGGAGCTCAACAGAAGGCTAAGCACTGCGGGCACCGGAATCCGAATGGTCGGGCTCTTCGGCTGCCAGGCAGGGCGCGCCTTCCCCGGCACCATCGACCACGAGCCAACGCTCTGGTTTGGGGAAGAGGAAATCCGAGAACCCGGGTAAGCTTCTGGAGAAGACCTGGTCGATCTTGAAGGATTCGGCCGAGGGGGAGCGAGGCAGTGACCCTCCCCCCAAAGTGAAGGCCTCAAGTGCGCCAAAGGTGGCGAAGGCCTTGATTCACCCGGCTAAGGGCTCTATCGAGGGAGTCGCAGTGGCCCTAGTGAAGCCTGGGGAGGCTACACCAGTGGAGGCGATCTCTGGGCCCGGAGTTTCCCTGCCACCGCGGAGGGAATCCTCTTTCCAGCCCATCGACAAGACCCCCGTGAAGACCCCGGTGGAAAAAGAGGGGGGGGGGCGGTGGCCATCACGGACACGGATTCAGCCTCTGAGGAGGAACTGGTGGAAACCATGAAGAATCTCAACGAGAGGTTCGAGAAGGTACGATCCCACGGGAGGGATCCCAAAGAGGTGGTCGAAGAAAGCGACAGTGGCGCCGACGAGGCCCCAGTGGAGGAGCAGCCATCCCTCCTGTCGCAGCCATTGCCCGTGCCTCAGGACAACTCGGCGGCCATTCTGATGGCAATCCAAACCTTATGCACGGAGATAAGGACGAGATTACCACAAACCCCGGCGGATGATCCAGAACCGGGCCCGTCGGGAAGCCCTCCGAACAAGCGGAGCAGAGTTCACCCTCCCGCCCTTCATGCCCCCATGACCCGTGGAGCCCTCATCCCCCTCACCGGACCCCAGGGATCACACGGCGGCGGATACGACGACGGGGACGGATGACGACGGTGGTGACGACTGGACGGACCTTCCATCACCACTCCCTCGGGCTTCCCCGCCCGACGAAATTGGCTCCTTTCACGCCATGATCGCCAGGGCATCCGAGCTCTTCCAGCTCTGCCCCGAGGAACAGAAGGAGGGTTTCCTCTATCAACGGCGAGAGGCCAAGAGAAAGATGGTCCTCGCGGTACCGTTACTCGACGATATCTGGGACGAGGGACTTGCGATCCTGAAGAACCCGTCCACGGTGCCTGCCAAGAGGGGCAGGTACGAGAAGTAGTACCGGGTCCCCGACGCCGCCGCTTTGTGCCTCAGGGCTCAACCTTTGCCGGATTCGGTCATCTCAGCGGCGGCCAAGAAGAAGGCGGCGGGGGCGACAGCCTCAACCTCTACTTCCCCTCCTGACGGCGAGGGTAAGAAATTGGACGCCATGGGGCGACGTGTCATCTCGTCAGCGGCGACGACAATTAAGGCGGCCAATGCCTCTTCCTACAAGAGGGCGGAGGCCCTGTAGATTCTGCAAGAAGGTGAGGTGGCATCGGACCACGCCATAACGGTTGCAACGGACATTGCCGACACCGGGTTTCGCCACTTAGGCAACGGTGTTTGCCTTCGACGACAAGGCTGGCTCAAGGCGACAGACTTCCGTCAGGACGTGCAGACCAGGGTTTTGGACATGCCGTTCGACGGCAACAACCTGTTTGCGAAAACAGTGGATGAGTCGCTGCAGGCCATCAAGGCCAACACAGACGGTCCGAGCCCTGGGAGTCCTTCAGCAACAATGGCCCTTTCGGAGCACCGGAGGCAGACAGGGGGCCTCCAAGGGATCAGGCGGTGGCTCCTCTACGTACCGCCAGGCGGCCCGCTCCTCGTCCCAGGTGGCTTACAGAGGTCACGGCAAGCAAGGAGGATCTCTGCGTCGTTGCCAAGGAGGCAAGGCTGCCTCCAAGCAAGATTGAACCGGCTGTAGCGTTGGGCCCCCACCGAAGCACCCCGGTGGGAGGCCGGCTGGCGAAGTTCGTCAGCGTGTGGGAGTCCATCTCCACCGACCATTGGGTGCTGGATGCCCTGGCCCACGGGCACACTCGAATTTCCTAAAGTGTCCCAGCATTCCTCCCGTGGCCAGGAAGGAAAATCGCGTCCCTCAACTGCTGTTGGAGTTAAAGGCGATGCTCAAGAAAGGTGCCATCGAGCTCGTCCCCAAGAGGCTCTGGGGCTCCGGAGTATACTCAAGATACTTCCTCGTCAGAAAGAAGACAGGCGGTTGGCGCCCCATCCTGGACCTACGTCTGTTGAACAAATACATCAAGGCACAGAAGTTCAGGATGGTCACTCTCCAGCACGTGCTGGGACAGCTAGAGGAGGGCGACTTCCTATCGTCGTTGGATTTGGAGGATGCTTACTTCCACATCCCCATCCTAAAAGGACACCGAAAGTTCCTCAGATTCATAGTCCAAGGACGCCACTACCAATTCAGAGCTCTGCCATTCGGATTGAAGTCAGCACACAGGGTGTTCACCAAGTGCCTAGCACCAGTGGCGGCGCGGCTGCGCCTGCAGGGGATCCATGTCTACCCCTACCTGGATGACCGGCTCATCCGTGCAAGGACAAGAGAACTCGCCATCGAACACACGGCGAAGACCGTCCGCTTACTCACGGAGCTGGGTTTCTCCAACTACCCGAAATCCCATTTGGTTCCGTCGCAGGTGGCACTGTTTCTGGGAGCAAAGCTCGATACAGTGGAACGATTGGCGTCTCCATCGGAGGAAAGGACGAAGGCCATTTTAGGCAATGTGCAGCGCCTGCTAGCCACGGACGTGGCCAGGGTGAGATCCATCAAGTCCCTCCTCGGTATGATGTCCTCATGCATCTATCTAGTGCGCCTGTGCAGGCTACGGATGCGTCCTCTACAGGAGTTCCTCGACGCTCGTTGGATGCAAGCGGCGGGCAGCTTCGAAGAAAAGATCCCGCTCAAGGTTTTCCGTCGGGCGATTCAGTGGTGGGGCACCCGTGCACACCTCACAGCGGGCACAGACTTCCAGACCCCGGCACATCAGGAGACTGACGACGGATGCCTCCCTGGAGGGATGGGGTGCGCACACCGGAGATCTCCACGCAAGAGGCCTTTGGCTCCCGGAGGAGAGGTCCCTCCACATCAACATCTTGGAGCTCCGTGCCGTGTTCTGGGCGCTCAAGTCGTTCCTCCCGTCCCTCAAGGGCAAGGTCGTGAGGATCTTCACCGACAACACCACCACAATGTTCTACATCAGGAAGCAGGGAGGCACCAGATCCCCAGCCCTATCCAAGGAGGCCCAGGATCTGTGGCACTGGGCCGTCGCCCAGGGGATGTTTCTGGTTCCCTTCCATCTGGCAGGAATAAAAAACACGACTCACTCAGCAGGGAGCTGCGCTCGTGCCACGAGTGGAATCTACGCCGGGATCAAGTGGATCGGCTCTTCCAACGATGGGGCAAAACCCAGATTGACCTGTTCGCGACAGCGACAAACTCCAAGTGCCAGAGGTTCGCCAGCAGGTTTCCCCAGCCGAGGAGCATGGGCGATGCTTTCTCGTTCCCCTGGGACGGCCTGTTCCTGTATGCGCTTCCTCCGTTGCCGCCGCTGCTGCTTCGACTCATCAGCCAACTCAAGAGGTCCCAGTGCAGGATGATCCTCGTCGCACCGGCGTGGCCGAGACATATCTGGTTCCCGGACCTTCTGGACCTTCTGGACCTCTCAGCGTCCCCACCAGTGAAGCTGTCGACGGACGCAGATCTTCTCTCCAGAGAGGGAGGCGCCATTCTTCACCACAACCCGGAGTCGCTGAACTTGCAGGCCTGGTTCCTGCAGCATTAGAGTTTGGAGGGTATGATATCCCGGCTGACTGCAGAGAGGTTCTTGCAAAGGCCAGGGCGTCCTCAACTGGTGCCGTGCACAGAAGATCAACCCTCTACGGATTACGGCACCTCAAGTGCTACCATACCTACTGTTGCTGGCCAAAGCTGGACTAGCTCACGCCTCCATCAAGATACATCTGGCAGCGATCTCCCGATACACCAGAACTGCAGGACGGGCGTCCTTGTGGTCTCATCGACTGGTGAAGGAATTTATGAAGGGACTGTTCCGATAGTTCCCACCGGTGAAGGCTCCAGCCCCGGCGTGGAGCTCAACGTGGTGCTGACCAGGCTCATGGGGCCGCCATTCGAGCCTTGGCATTCGGCTCCGTTGAAGTTCCTGTCGTGGAAGACAGCGTTCCTTGTGGCCATCACCTCTGCACAACGCGTGGGAGGGATTCAGGCAAGCCTCCATACTTGACTTTTCACGATACAAGGGTGGTGCTGAGGACGCACCCCTCTTTCATGCCGAAGGTGCCTTCGGACTGTCATCTTAGCGAGCCCTTGGTGTTGCCAGTTTTCTTTCCGTTGCCTTCGTCGCCGGCCGAGAGAACTTTGCACTCGTTGGATGTAGCTAGAGCGCTTAAGTTCTACGTGGACCGAACGAAGAGTTTTCGTAAAACATGACAGCTGTTTGTGAACTTTGGACCTGTGAACCAAGGGAAGGCTCTCTCGAAGGCTTCCATTTCCAGATGGCTCTCCGCCCGCATCATGAACTGTCATCGGTTGGCCAACCGACCGTTGCCCGGCCGTCCGAGAGCCCATTCGACCAGAGCTATCGCTGCTACTACTGCGTTCTTGTCTGGTGTGTTCCTGCTGGACATCTGCATGGCTGCTACGTGGAGATCGAAGCACACCTTCACTAGATTCTACTGCGTCGACCGGGATTCCAGGGAGGAGTCCAGAGTCGGCCAAGCAGTGCTGCGCAACCTGTTCGCCTGAAGGTGGGCCTGTTGAGGAGGTAAGAGTTGCTTAATGTTGAGTTTATGTAATGCTTAATGTTGAGCCTTTTGCCACCTCCCGTGGTTGTGCATGTGTGTACTGCTATGTATTCTTATATTCATGAGTATGTGAATCCATGCCAGACCCCATGCTGGAGAAGGAACAAGTTACTTACCTGTAACTGTTGTTCTCCAGCATGTGTCTGGCATGGATTCACATGCGAACCCTCCCTCCTTCCCCTCTGCGGCTCTTCACTTGGTCATACTGCCACTTTACGTGCTACCAAATCTGAGGATGGCTGCCGGGGGAGGGGCTTAGGTAGAGGGCAGTCATTGGCTGGGGGCAGTATGACCCAGAGACCAGTGATTGGTTACTACTAAGAAAGACAGATCAGAAACGAAACTGATACTGATTTTTTTCTTTACCGAGGATTCCCAGCCTGACGACGGGGAATATTAATGAGCATGTGAATCCATGCCAGACCCATGCAGGAGAACAACAGTTACAGGTAAGTAACTTGTTCCTTCCTCGTCGACCACATAGGTAAACACAGGAAGGCAGCATTTTCCATACCCATTCTGGATCACGTTTGGCAGGAGGGCCTCCGTACTCTGAAGCATCCTTTTATAGAGCCAGCAGTGAAAGGTAGGCTGGATAAGAAGTTCAAGGCTCCAGACAAAACACCAAAATGCCTCACCTCGCAACCCACTCCAGAGTCGTCATATCAGCGGCAGGAAGCCCCAAAGCTCGAAGGCGGCATAAGTGTGCCACTCCTCCAGACAATGAAAACAGAAAAATGGATGCCTTTAGGGAAAAAAGGTTCTCACCATTAGGGCAACAAATGCCAAAGCGGCAAATGCCCTGGCAATAGTTGCTCGATATGATCGAGAGATGTGGCACTGTCTGGCTCCCATATTGGAACACTTGCCGGAATAGCAGAGGAAAGAAGCCATGATGCTGGTGCGTGAAGGGGAGGAAGCATCAATATCACTGTAGATCTTGCTGAAATGGAGTTCAAACAGATTGGCAATGGGGTAGTCCTCAGACGGCAAGCATGGTCACTTTGCACAGATTTTAGTCGGGAAGTACAGAGCAAAGTCATTGATATGCCATGTGAAGGGGAAAATCTGTTTGGACAAGATTGATGAGGCCCTTAAAGTCATGAAGACAGATTTGGACACTGCTAGGTCTCTTACAGCAGGGCAGACAGTCCTTTCACTCCTTTCAAGGAGCCTCAGGTAATTAAAGATTCTCAACATCTAGAGACAACAAGAACTATAGTAGACCCGGATACTACTCTCAGGGCTACAAGAGGAATTAACAATACTCCCAGCGCAACAGAGAATACCATCAAGGGTGACGTAAGCGTGGATCTGCCACCTCGCAAAGAGGTAGGCAAAATAAGGCACAATGTCTGCCTCGGGGGCAGACAGGTGGGCGGAAACGTGATGTTCTACCTCGACGAGTGGTAAACAATAACAAAGGACAGGTGGGTGCTAGATGAAATCCAGTACGGCCACTTGTTTGAGTTCAAACACGCACAAATCCTGATACCTCCCATAAAGGTATCTCACCCGCACCTTCAGGTTTTACAGCAGGAGGTATGTCAAATGCTAAGAAAACTAGCCATCGAAAGAGTTCCTCCTTCAGCAAGAGGAAAAGGGAGTATACTTGAGGTACTTTGTCGTCAAAAAACCATACTGGAAGTGGCGCCCTTTCCTGGATTTATGAAGGCTAAACAAGAACATCAAAAAGCAGAAGTTCAAGATGGTAACACTCCAGGAGGTCATAGCCATTCAGCCCCATGAATACCTTGCGGTGTTAGATCTCAAGGATGCATACTTCCACGTGCCAATACACCCAAGGCACTGAAAATACCTCAGATTCTTGATCGGAAAGACCATTATGAGTTTCGGGTACTGCCATTCGGCCTGAAATCGGCACCCAGGACATTTACGAAGGGCCTGGCACTGGTAGCAGCCTTCCTCCCAAAACAGGGCCACCACATCTACCCATACTTGGACTGGCTGGTTCGAGGTTCAACATATCAACAAGCCTTGTCTTCTCTGAGACAAACAAATGCTGCTCCAACAATTGGAAATACAATTAATTATACAAAATCCTGCACTGTTCTCTCAAGGAATTTGGTTTTCCTGGGCACACAATTCCTTACGGACCAGACTCTCATCAGACCATCATCAGACGAATGAAGAAATGAATACTAACAAACTCGTTCACGACAAACAAGCTAGTCACGATCCGCACATTCTCCTAGGGACCATGTCCTCCTGCATTCCTCTAATTCCCCACTGCAGGCTGCAAATGCGGCCAGTGCAAACTTTTCTGGCTACCAAATGGTCCCAAATCCGGGGTTCCTTGTCAGACAAAGTTACCATCACTTGGACTCTTATCAAACACACTGAAAAGGCAGACATAACCCTGCAGCATCGTGAAAGGAATGCCCCTGCTGTAACCAAATTACCATCTCACGTTTGTGACCGATGCCTCACAGGCGGAATGGGGTGCTCGTTTGGACAAGCACCAAGTCAAAGGCCTCTGGACCCCTGAGAGGAAACCTTCCTCCTCATAAATATGCTGAAACTACGGGTAGTGCATTGGGCTCTAAAATCCTCCCTTCCGCTAATCAAGAATTTGGTGGTTCGAGTCCTCACGGACAACACGACCACAATGTTTTATCTGTGTAAACAAGTTGGAACGCGATCAAGCACATTGTCCCAAGAAGCACAGGCCATCTGGCATTGGGCCATCCAACTCAACATTCTGCTCCAAAACTCCCACCTGCCGGGGATACAGAACAAGCAAGCAGACACCCTCAGCAGGGATTCCTCGCAGTCACACGAATGGCAACTGCACAACATCCAGATAGCCAACATTTTCTCAATTTGGGGTCACCCCCCTCTAGACATTTTCGCCACTCCCGACAAAAAGCAATGCAGGAAATTTGTGAGCAGGATTCTTCATCCCGACTCTCAAAGGGACGCATTCTCGTTCCCATGGAATGGCGTGTTCGCATACGCATTTCCTCTCATCAGGAAAACGATACAGATGGTACGCAAATGTCGCTGCATAATAATCTTGTTACCTCTGTACTGGCCCAGACAGACCTGGTTCTCGGACCTCCTACAGCTGATAGCGGACAATCCAATCCATCTAGGATCTCATGCCAATCTTCTATCCCAGAACAACAGCATGATTCTTCATCACGATCCAGGCTCCCAAGTTGACAGTGTTGCTCCTGACCACACCGAATTAGGTCATTTGAACATCGCTCAAGACTTTCAGCGCTTTCTAGCAGCTGTTGGAGCCCCTTCTACCAACATTTCCTATAGCCGGAAATGGAAAGGGTTCTGTGCATGGTGTGCCCAACAGCCCAACCTGCAGCTGCTGGCTCTAACACCTCATCAGATCCTTCCTTACTTGCTAAAGTTAGCTAAAGAAGGTCTAGCGATCTCTTCCATTAAAGTGCACTGATCAGCAATTTCTAGATTTTACACGGAAAAGATTTTCCCCTCTCTACAGTGACGGGCTAATCAAGCACTTCCTAAAAGGGCTTTTTAGTACCTTTCCCCCACACATCAAATTTCTCACGTGGAAGGTGGCTTTCTTAGTTGCCATTACGTCCTCTAGACGTGTTTCGGAGCTGTAAGCTTTGGTTGTAGACACTCCGTATCTACGGTTCATGAAAGATGAGGCGGTACTTTCCACTAATCCTCATTTCATCCCAAAAGTTCCATCAGATTTTTCATAAAAATGTAACCATAACATTCTTTCAAAATGCCACTTCACCAGCGGAGAAAGCCCTGCACTCTCAGGACGTGAAAAGGGCTTTCAACTATCTAGACCGGACAAAATCTTTCAGATCGACCTAAGCAGCTGTTTGTCGCTTTTGGCCCATCCAACAGGGGAAAATCCAGATCAAAACTGCATCTCAAGATGTACTCCTCTACAATCTCCTTCTGGCACTCGAAGGCCAATAGGCCGTTGCAAAAAGCACCCAGAGCGCACTACACAAGAGCCTTGGCGACTCTCTGGTACCCATCAGAGACATTTGCCAGGCGGCAACATGGGCAGTGCCCCACACATTTACCAGGCACTACTGCTTACATCAGCAGCAAGCTGAAGACATGCAGATGGGACGAACAGTCCTTCAACAGCTGTTCCAGTAAGGTAAGCCCTGCAGCTTCCGGGGTTGTTTCCGTTCTTTACTTGCGTATGTATTCTCACATTAACGCAGAAAATTGGAAAGTGTCTAATCTGTGTGTGTCTGGTTTATCACCTCCTAACATGTATTCCGCTATAAAATCTATTCACAGCATGTGAATCCATGAAAGATCCAATGTTGGAGAAGGGAATAGTTTACCTGTAGCACCATTTCTCCAGCGTTGGTATCTTTCATGGATTCACATGCGCCCTCCAGTCATCCTCCTACAGGGGGATATCCTCCAGCTGGAGTGGTTAGAATATGAAGGGAAGCTGCTGGGGCAGAGCTATAACCTCGACGTCCCATTGGTGGGGACCAAAAGCACCCACAACTATGTCGATGGGAAACTCGAGGTGTTGTTTTTCCATAGGAAAATTACTAAGTCAAAGTAACGGGTGATTCCCAGCCTGACGATGGGGAATATTGACAGCATGCAAATCCATGAAAGAGGCCAACGCTGGAGAAATGGAGTTACAGGTAAGCAACTACTCCATTGCGCTGCCTCATTCCTTCAATTATGCGACCGGCTGAGTGCAAACTACCCTTCTAGCGGGCCAGAGTAAGGAGGGTGTTTCCACCATAATGGCAAAAAACTTGTCTTTGAGTGACTGTCCTGAAGTCCACTTCAGGAAGGTAGGGCCTGATTTTCTAGAGAAGCAAGAGCTGGTAACATGTGATTTTGCACTTAACGTTGACATGGGTCTTGAAGGAGGTGTAGCAGCCATTTTATGGTGGTGCAGAGGAAGACCTGCTTTTCAGACCTGCAGTAGCCATAAAAAAAATATATACAGGGACAGAGGGGTCAAGTCCCTGTTGAGATCTTCTGATACAGTTTGGTATCATGATACTTTAGTTGCCAAGGAGTTCTCCAAGTGGTTCTGTTTGGGGGAAATGAAGATGGCTGGTTAGTGAATTCATTTTTGGTGGATTCCATATGAAAATGGTCAATGTTATCTGCTTTGTCCCATATGGACTATCTGCTGGTGTTCTGTTCAATTTGAGCAGCTCAGGATGTATGTATGGCATTTATAAAGCACAAGCCTAGCTAGGAAGTTTCAGAGCACTACACAAAGGGGATAAACCCATGAGTTACAACAGGGTGTGTGGGGGCTGGGGGGGCATGGGAGCAAGTGAGAGCTGAACGCCAGAGTGGCAGATAGGGTTGAGTTAAGCGATTGGTGAGATTATCTTTAAACAGGGTGGTCTTTAGGTCCTTCCTGAAGTGTAGGATGGAGGTTGGCCATTCTGTTGCATTGGTAACCTACGGACAGAGTGCAAATCAGGAAAGGCCAGTTTCCTGTGGTTTCTCTCTTGCTCAGTAATTTGTATCCAGCATAGCAATGTTTTAGCTTCTGGTGGTGCATTGCTCTGCAGAGATGGTGAGTTTTTCAGCAAAGTAGAATTGTATTTTGGCTGTGACTGCTTTAAAGGTGATTCCGGCGTACTCTTTGTTTTTTTTTCCTTTATTGTGAATGGTTAAAATAAACATGTACAATTCATCACATTCGTTGCAAGGCAATAATACATATTAACAAGAAATAAAATATGAGAAATACAATAAACTTTTATAAATACAAGTTAAACATAAAATAAAACCAACAGCATCACTTAATATACCTGTGATTAGTCAAATTAATTTCTTGTACAAAAACACATATCACAATCCTAAAATTGTATTGAAGAGACTTTTTTAAAATCAGTTAATATGTAATCATCTTATTTCATCAGTTCAGATTTTTCAGAGTATGAAACATTTAATCACCAGTTAAACTCGTCTTCTCCATCTCACCCTAATTGAGTCACAATATCCTTGAAATACTGCAACATCAGCGAATTAACAAACCCAGCTACCGCAATTCCTGCAGCTGTCGACTTAGGGTTTAAGCAACTTTTCCATAAATTCTCAATATCTGCCCACTAAATTAGTAGAAGCATTTTCCTAAAATATGCCATCCTCTGTAATGATAGTGTGGAGCACTCCAAAAACAAATGTTTAGTTGTTTCAATAATCGATTTATCATTACAAAATGTTCATCTGGCTTCTCAGCACTGATCAGTTTCCTTCTTAACCACACCTCCCTATTTGGCAACAAATTCCATCGCAAATGCAGAAGAAATTGCATATAAAAATGATTGGGGAATAAAAGCAGATATGGAACCACCAGACCACGTTACTTAAGTTTGTGAGACAAATGGGAAAGTGAGGGATAGCTGTGAAACAGATTTTGTGGTTATCCCATCCCCATTATACAAAGCAGCGTTCACTTTCTCAGGGTTAACTTTCAAAGTTTCTCGATCAGTCGTTCTCTTCCAACAGGTTGGTACAGTAGACTCATAACCTTCCCATTAGACACTGACAATTTCCTTGGACAAGCTGCATTTCCATATATTTAAATCATAATACAGCAAGTCCTCGGGTGCATTAATCTGTGAAGGAGAGCGAGTAATCTCCACTGGACTCAAACCTTAATTGATAGGAAGCCTAGTTCATAATGAATTGTTGCAAGTGGCACAGCATTCAGCATTTTCAGGGATCCCTCCAAATCAATGCCTCCAATTTATCGAACAGACCAAAAGATAGATTATTCCACAATTCCATCCTGTATAGCATTTTTCGGTATGATTTTACATTCATAAAAATTCATGGCATGTTTAATAGAAAAGCGGCTGCATTTTCTGTCGATTTTTAATATATGATTTGTCAAGGCAAAAGCTTTGTTTTAAAACTGAACGCAAATTCACGAATTCCTGCTGGGCAGTTATGTGGGAACCCAAATCTTAAAATTGTATTTTCCAAAACCCATTTGGGTGAACTGTTTTTTCTTCTTTGAGAATTCTAATATTCTGTTTTCCCTGGATTGAATATAAGACAGTTTAGTTTCAAATATTCACTCAAAGTCCTTAAAAGATGCTGAAGGCCATCAATGTGCCCAGCTTTGGAAAATACAAAAACAAATGCTTTTAAAAACTCACTGACGTCAGCTACATATAAATTAAAAAGGCTCTGGGCTAAAACACAACCATGTTTAAGTCCTGATTCAGTGCTAATGCTCCTTGACAAATCTGTCTTTGTTCAAACAAACTTGAATACTCCTACGTCCATTCCCCTTTTCTCCATACTCTATGCACGTCCGTTGCTCAGGAGACGGAACCTTTTTCACCAGAAAAACTTGTCATCCCCTTTAAACTTACATGCGTGAGTGGGTGCGGCCCTGGGAGCATGTGGTCCCCTGACTCGGTCCATCGGTACCACACCCCAATCCTCTTTTCCGCATCGACAGGAACAGACCGCTTTCACCAGTGCTCCTGGGTTAGGCCTCCCGCCTTGTAATTCCCTGTGCTCTTCACCGGAAGAAGTTATTCTTTCTTTTTTTTTCTCTTCCAATTGTCAGGTACTGTTCTGACCTCTGGTGCCACACTCCTTCCCGGTGCATGTCGATGACAGCGGGTTTGAGCAAGTGTCCAGCCTGCAAGGGTCCCTTCCCTATGTCCGACCCTCACGCACTCTGCCTCCAGTGCCTTGGCCCAGGCCATGGCTTGGACAGCTGTACCGTGTGTAATGCCATGACCCTGCACGCTCTGAAGAATCGGTTGGCCAGATGGAGAGAGCTCTTCGAAAGGTCACCTCCAGAGGACCTCAAAGCATACGTGAGGAGGAAGACCAGGCCAAGGTAGGTGCTCTGTTCTCCTCTGCACCCCATAACGGAGATTCCTTCCCCGGGAAGTGCCCAGGTGGGAAGGACCCCCAGATCCTACTGCTGAGGGGGGCACAAGGCTGTGTTACCAGGTTCTGACCCAAGGGGCTCTGCCCTAGTACTCGACCCATGTCCAAGGGGGAGCCTTGTATGCAGCACTGCCAGCACCATGGCCGAGGGCCCTCCGCATCCCAGGTCTCAACCTGAGGTGCAGGGAAGGTCCCAGCCTTTGCTATTTTGCATGCAGGTAGAGACTGGACCCAGCTCGGCAATCACCACCTCTCAGGCACGTGGCATGGAGCAAGACCCAATGGCTGCCGGGCCACACAAAATGGCGGCTCACCTTCCGCCTTTCCTGCTTATGAGTTCAGTTAGGAGAGCGCGCATCCAGATGGATTGGACAACCCCTGTCACTTGCTCCATGTCCTGTCCCTCCACTTCACAGGGAAGGTGCACGCCCCCCCAGTCGAGCAAGACCTGGACCGCCCAGGACACCACAGCCTCTGGGCCTCGCCCCTACGCCCTCAGGTGCTCCTACAGCTGGTGAGGATAGGTTCTTTGAGCCATCCTCGGGGATGTAATTAGGGACATGCTCCTTCAGGTACGGCCCCAAGCCTCCACTGGTGTCCAGGCCTTGGGTCCAGCTCAGCCCCTGGCTTAACCCCCTCAGCAGCCTCCAGCACTGCCAGTCAGCACGCCACCACTGCCTGTGCCCAGCACTCCTCCTGCACCCCCTGATCTGCAGGACACTGATGATGAGAAAGATCCGACACTGCATTATCAGCTAAAGCATTCCAGGAGAGGCTGGCGGGTCTGATGGAGTGCCTAGGCATCCCTCAACCGCAGGCGGGGCAACCTGAGGCGGGAGTCCTGGCAGACGTACTTGCACTCCGTCCTCCCATGAAAACGGCTATTCCTCTCCAGAAGGACGTGAATCCCCAGGCATAAAGTGCTGGCTCAAGCCACACTCCACCCAGCTTGCCAATAAGCACCTGGACGCCAATAGAGGCAGACAGAAAGGGGGTACCCTCCTATTGTTGGGGCACCCATAGCCACATTCCCCTATTATAGCAGCAGCATCGGTATATTCCAAACTGCAGTCTTCCTCAGCTGCATCCTAGTCTTCACTCCTGGGCAAGGAGGAAAAGCTTTTAGTGTAGTTTGGAAAAATGATCTGCTCAAATGACACGCTCCAACTGCGCCAGGCCAACGCTGATTCCATGTTGCCGGCGGTTAATCAAAAATTGTGGCGGGAGATCGCTGATGTCCTTCCAGAGCTTCCTGCCCACAGCCAGGCATGTTTCAAGGCAGGGTTGGCGTAGGCCAAAATTGTGCCCCAGGATATAATGGAATCTACGGTAGCCCACATTGACACCTCAGACAGAGCCATATGTATTGCCACCGACATGAGGACGGCAGGTTGGCTCAAGGTGACAAAATGCAACCCAGATGTGCAGGAACACATCCTTAACCTGCTGTTTGAGGGGGCGACTTATTCCACTCGACAACAGACGAGGGACTAGACAAGAAAAATAATAGCTCCCAGACAGCTAAATCCTTGTCCATCTTGGCAAAAGCCACTCCCAAGACCTACAGCAAGGCTCACCAGCGCTCGGACAAGTGTTGGCCCTTTTGGATGTTTTAGGGGCTCCCAGGAGAGACGCTTGAGGCAACCTCACAGATCTCCGAGCCAACACAGGTGCAAGCAGCACAAGGCGGCTAACTAGGGCTTTTTCTCGCCCCCCCTCTTCAGCACCAGCCTCAGACGGAAAGAGGTTGTGACGGGTCCATCCGGATCCACGAGTCTCCGGTGAGGGGCAGGCTTGCCCTACACGTACACTCCTGGTGGGCAAGGTTTGCGGACTTGTGGATCCTCTCGGTAGTGTCCACTGGCTTCCGCCTACCAAGTACTCCTTTTCCTCCTTCCTCTCCTCCCGCAGATCGGGACAGAAACTCTTTTGGAGAAAATCTGATCACTCATAGCCAGATGGTGGAGGAAGTCCCTGCTTCTCAGCTGGCAGGGGTTTCTATTCAGATATTCGCTATACACAAAAAGAACCAGGCTGGCCTGAAAGTTAATTTGGACCTTTCTTCCTTGAACTTTTCCCTTCCCCTCCAAAAGTTAGGAGACTTGGTGTGTGGAGACTGGATGTGCTCCCTGGATCAGAAGGATGCTTACCTGCGCGTCCCGGTTTTGGGAACCCCATCGCTCCTTCCTGCGGTTCAGGATCATGGGTTTTCACTTTCAATACAGAGTTCTACACTTTGGACTCAACTCAGCCATAAGGGTCTTTACAAGGCCAATGAACGTGGTGGCAGCTCTACTCGGGGCGCAAGGCCACCACATTTATCAATACCTCGACGACTGGCTCGTCAGGGCTGGGTCCCCAGAGGCAGTACATCACACGGCTTCCGCTCTCAAGCATACCCTATACGATCAGGGATTCGCTCTCAATCTCAAGAAGTTACAGCTACTCGCCACTCAGACTGACATTTCTGGGTCTTATATGGGATACAAAGACCGAGAGGATCTTTCCCTCAACTGACAAGATTGCAGCAATCAAAAAGGCAGCAAGGCATTTCCTCGGCCAGGTGGTAGGAACACCTCCTGGGGATAATGGCAGCTTGTCTCCTCGCTGTGCCACATACGAGACTCAAGATGAGGAGGCTGCAGCTTCATTTCTCAGCTTCCTGGAATCGGAACGGCTCTCAGGCAGAGCCAGTCAGCGTACCACAGCATCTCCACCAGGACCTACTCTGGTGGGGTACGGACACCAACCTGCTGGTACCACAGACCACCATTACCACAGACTCGTCCCTAAAGGGATGGGGGCTACCCTGGACAAGCACAGCATCCATGAAGTCTGGTCTCATCAGGAGCAGCTGGAGCACATCGATTGGCTCGAAATGATGGCCATCTGGCTATCTCTCGGCCTTTCTCCCCATGATCGGCAACAAATCAGTCTGCATCGAAACGGACGGCTCTACCTGCATGTATTACATCAACAAGCAGGGTGGCACCAGGTCCCTCTCTCTCTCTGCTGGCTTTCGATCGACATCTGTGAGTGAGCACTGTTTAACATTCACTTGTCAGCACTCCACTTTCCTGGGGAATCCAACCTGGAGGCGGACAGGCTCAGCATGCTAGGGATGGACAGTTGCGAGTGGCAGTTGAACGAAGTCCTCCAGGGAATCTTCAGCAGATGGGGCCACACTCAGATGGACCTTTTCGCCACCAGTGCCAACAGGAGATGCCCACAGTTTTCCTCATGGCTGGGGCAGGGGCTCGTTGGGAGATGCACTACAGATACTGTGGGACAACATGAATGCATATGCTTTTACCCCCAGTCTCCTGTTTCACAACGTCATCTGCATGGTCAGGGAGTCGCAGAGCCTTGGCTCATCCTCATAGCAACATGGTGGCCCGCAAGACCCTGGTTCTCAGAACTCCTCTCTGATCAGCCCCCTCTACACTTCCTGGTGGGATCAGCCCACTTACTCTCCCAGCAGGGGGGGCACAGTTATTCACCATGCTCCGCAGAAGTTGGCCATCAAAGCTTGGTTCTTGAATATGTTGCCCTGAAACATCTGCTATCATACAAGGGGCTAGAAGTGACTCCACCAGGAGTCCATACAAGAGCAAGTGGGTCAGGTTTTGTCACTGGGCAGAAACAGGGAAGATTGATCCACTAACATGCTTGCTGGACAATGTTCTTTTTTATCAACGCTGAAGGCTTATTCAAGCGTGCAATTAGACGCATGTTGCATGTATCTGGCGGCCATAGGAGCCTGCACGAACTCAGGTGGCGACATCTTTTTATACTCCAATCCGCCTGTCAGACGTCCACATCCAGTCTGGGACCTTAATGTGGTGCTCGGCGCACTGGCGCCCAAACCATTGGAGCCCATGGCATCCGCGGACATCAGGCTGGTTACCATTAAGATGGCCTTGCTGGTGGGCCTTACCGCGGCGTGCCGTATGTGCGCTGTCCAGGCCCTTGTGGCTTCAGAGCCCTATCCAACATTTCCCTGTGACATGGTGGTGCTTAGAATGCACCCTCCCTTTCTTCCTAAGGTTGTTTACTCCTTCCACCTAAACGAGGAGCTAGCACTCCCAGCTTTCTTTGCAGACCCGAAGGATGAGGCTCAGACGGTATTGCATTGTCTGGATGTCAGGCGTGCTCTAAGATTCTACCTGGACAGGACTAAGTTTCCGTAAATCGGACCCCTTGTTCATCACATTTGGAGGATCAAAACCAGGCTATCAAGCATCCAAGGCCTCCATAGCAAGGTGAATAGTTGTGGCCATCAAGGAGGCATACAAGGAGCAGCACAAGCCTTTGCCAGCAAATGTGCATGCCCACGCCATCAGAGCCAAAGCTACAACGGTAGCTTTCCAAAGACCCGTCCCATGGCAGACTTCAGTAAAGCGTCTTCGTGGGCTATCTCCTCTGCCTTATGCAAGCACTACGGCTTGGATGCCAGCACCAAGTCGGGCACAGCATTTGGCCAGGCAGTTTTGAAGAACTTGTTTTCTTAAGCGGGGTAACTCTCCTCCCTGGGGCTGCATCCAGTCGCAATCACCCACACAGTATTGAGGAAAGGGGCCGGGACGTGGAAGTAATTATAAGTTACTCAGCCCATAGTCCCCTTTCCTCCATACGTCCCACCATCTGTTATAAAACCTGCGTCATTAGGCAATCTTAAATATTGTCGATGTGCCAAAGGGGGTCGGAGGAGTGGCGCTGGTGGGCGGAGTCAGTGTAGTGCATGTTCCCAGGGCCGCGCCCATCTAAATTTAAAGGGGAAGACAAGTTTTTCTGGTGAAAATGGTCCTGTTTTCTTCCCTAGCGAGGGACGGCCATACAGTATGGAGGAAAGGGGACGATGGACTAGGAGTACGTTAGTCACTACAGTGAGTAACTTATAATTTCTTGACCCTTCGGGTAACTCAATTATCAATTTCCATAAACTATTTGGCAGCCCCAACCTGATAATTTTGACCATAATCTTCCTCAATCCACTCTGTCGAAGACCGCCGACAAGTCTATTGAAGCAGCGCAAGTACGGTCCAATTGATCAGCCCATGCTTGTTCTTGGATCACGCCGGCTACTAAACCATTTACATTTGTGGAGTGGTTTTTCCGAAAGCCAGTTTCAGCTTACTTAATCACCCAGCAGAACGTGCAAATGTATTTGTAAAAGGGACGCAGAGACTTCTCTGTCCACGTCGACCAAAGTGATTGGACGATAATTTTTAGGATTGGTCCTTGCCCCCTTTTAAATATTGGTACTACCAGAACTGTCTGCCAAGACACTGATATGAATATATAAAGGGCGCCTGGCGGAGTCCTGATATGCCCAGGAGGGTGCCTTTATGCAAAGTGCGAGAAATCGGGGTGAAAAGATCCTTAGACAGCTGTCAAGTTTTGAAGCTATTTTATTTCGCCTCCAAAACGATTTTGCACAGATGAAGGGATTTAAACATTTACAAGACTTTCGATAAGCACGAAAGATTTTTTGGGACAGACAGTTGATTTTACAAGGGAAATACAGGTGAGTATCGTCCTCTTTGATTGTTGAGAGACAATTTCCACAGTGATGCACGAGTGTATAATACAGGTAAGTGGTGACATAGAATTTTTACAAGGTGTGACCCAGGACTGTGGTTGGTCCGGGGGTACTAAAAAAAATATAGTGTAAACAACACTATCTATAAACACATATATACAAGGGTTGTGCCACAAAACATCGACACGAAGTGTTTCGGCCAAAACGGGCTGGGTAAGGGCCCTAGTTGGTAGTGGCCTTCATCAGGATGAACGCTGGTGGTGGTGCTGTCCGTAAAAGGTGATCTGTGGGGGAATAGAGAGCTGTCAGGATCTCACGGGATCAATGATTGATTTAGATATTAATGAATAAAGGCTAATTGTTGCCAAAAATACACTGGTGGTGTATTACAAGAAATCAGCTTACCGTCTGCTGTGGTGCAGCGGGGCGCTGTGCTGGGAGTCCTGTTTAAGAGTGCTGGACTCTGAGATCCATGTCTGTGGGTGGCATGGGGAGACTCGTACAAATCGGGTCTGTTTAGGCAAGTCAATGTAGCCTGAGGCCTCTGGGAGCTGTGAGAGAGAAGGTAAATGCACAGTTATCTCTACACTCAAGGAGGCCAATGTCTATAAAAAAGCATAGGTCAAGGCACCTCCTGCGTGTGATAATTGTGGTGCAGTATTTGACTGGGGACACCAGTGAAGTGGGTGTCTATAATGTAGGGTGGAATGAGTATCATGTGAAAGGGGTGCCAGCTGTGAGGCCATAATTAAAATAATATATTAATAAAACAATGCGTTGTCATAGTTACAAAAGCTCCAAAGACCAGCATGGTGGAGAGTAGCTGGGGTCGACGGTGGTGTGTCAACTAGTGACTCAGCACGTCGTACCTCTTTGTGAGGTACGTGTCAGTAAGTTAAATGCAGCCAGCGCAATGTTCTGCGAATGCAGTGCTAGTAGATGACGAAAAGCACTGTAAACGTGCCTGGGAGCCCGAAATGCGGCAGTGAAATTAACACTCAAGGTAACATGCATGCAAAAAGATTGTGAAGTGAGCTCTATGCTAGAAGGTGTCACTCGCTATGGTTGATTCGAAATAATGCGTGGCCATTAAAAAAAGAATATATTATTAAAATAAGTCATGGTTAAAGCGGCTCCAAAAAAAGCATGCTCCAAAAAAAACAAAAGCATGGTGGAGAGTAGCTGGGGTCAATGGTGGTGTCATCTAGTGACAGCACGTAAGACCTCTTTGCGAGGTTCGTGTCAGTATGTTCAATGCAGCCAGCATGATAGTCTGGGAATGACGAAAAAGCACTGTAAACGTGCGTGCGAGCCCGAAATGCAGCAGTGAAATTGACACTAGAGATGACATGCATGAAAAGAAATCGTGAGCGTTATTTTCCGTGCAGTTAAGAAAGCACAAGGTGCCAGGACCTCAAGCTAACCATTGTACATGGCATGTAAAGCTGCACACAACACTTACCGGTGCAGAAAATGGCGAGCTCACTCACGGCAATGGATTCTGCCGAAGAGTGTCACAGTGCTGTTAAAAACATGAGTCATGCTGCAGCACCAGCCAATAGGGTGCCGGCTGGGTGCAGTGTTGAGCCTGTGGCTCCAAGGTGAGCAACAACCCCAGCCATAGGATGAAAGAGGCTAACCAATGACAAAAGGGCACATCATGGTTGAAAAACCTGTATGTGTGGTCACTAGAAGTGACACAGAGACCCCCAATGATGGATGACAGGGAAAGGTAAATGGGCTGGGATGACAATTGTCCAAAGTAGCTGCTAAAAGGAGTGACATGGTGACCCATTTATGGTAGCAGGCTAAATGTTATGGCTACAAAGATCCTAGATAAATAAACAGTCAGGGTGTAGATATTTACAACATTTTCAAATGTATTAGGGGTGAATATAAATAAGATACACCATGCCAGCAGTGGCTGAGTGGCTGCCCGACAAGGTTTACAATATGTCTTTCAGGGCACATGTGCAACAAGAGTCAGAAACGCCAAAAATCGTGCAATGGACAATGATGGGGTCTGTTAATGATTTTCAACGGCAAATACAACATGTAAAATGCACTCAGGGTGAATTGCGTAGTCACTTGGTTGTGTTCATGTAAACATTGTGGCACTGACTTCAGAAAAAACTCTATAATAGGTGGTTAAAGTGTTGACTGACTGCCTTAAAACCGGAGTTGCAATTTATCTTGTCAAGATGTATGTACGACAAGAGACAGAAAAAGCCATATAAGGCAATACATATTAGTGGTTCATATTGTGATAGTGATACTAAAGTACCCGATTGCCCTGACTAGAGCCCTGTTGCTGGCGAGTGGGCCCGGTGATGGGCAACTGATGTCCATATGGGGAGATGATTGCTACCCCCATGGGCTATGACTCAATCCCAGAAGTGTTTCCACTCTACGGTAATGTTAAGTCCAGTGTTCAATCTGTGGACCCATTTTTGTCCGAGCCTGGTGAGGGCTAAGTTGATATCACCTCCTCTTTTTTGCTGTTGTAGTTGTTGCAGGATGGTCCACGTGAGTTGCTCGTAGGTGTGGCCTTTTTTGCTAAAATGTTCCACTAGAGGTTTGTCTTGTATCGAGTTTCTGATGCAAGACCGATGTTCGCTGATCCTTTGCTTTATGGGTCTGATGGTTTTCCCAATATAAATAAGGTCGCATGGGCATTTTATCGTGCATATGACGTTTTTGCTCTCGCAGTTGGTGTGATTTTGCATTGTCCAGATGAAGTTTTTGTGAGTAAAGGTCTTGCTGCTCTTGGTGTAGCGACACGCTACGCATTTGCCACATGAGAAATGTCCAACTACGGGCGGTAGATCCCATAAAGTTGTTTGCTGTTTCTCTGGTTCCAGAAATGTATGTACAAGGGTATCTCTCAGGTTCCTATTTTTCTTAAAGGCAAATAAAGGTTTTTTGTCCAAAGTTACTTTGTTTCTTATCAAGTGCCAATGTTTGTTTATAGTGGTCTTAACTAAGCTGCTGATGGGATTGTAGGTGGTCACACAGACAGTTCGGTCTATGGGGTCCTTGCTGCTGGTAGTCAAGCAAATAGTACGATCCGTGTTGGCTGCCCTTTTGGGAGCCATTCTGATGGATTTTTTGGGGTAACCTCTTTCACTGAGGCGGGTCTGGAGTTGTTTGGCATGATATTCGAACTTTTCTTTTTCTGTGCAGTTCCTGCATATGCGGAGAAATTGTCCGAATGGGAGGTTGTACTTTAATCCTTGAGGATGGAAACTGGAGAAATGGAGCAGGCTGTTTCTATCAGTCGGTTTTCTGAATAACTCTGTTTTCAATAAGTTTCCGGAGCGGTAAATGTGAAGATCCAGGAAATTTACGGCTTGGCAATCCCATTCGATGGTGAACTTTATGTGGGGGTTTCTATGGTTAAGCCATCCGTGGAACTCAAACAGGAGCTCTTTGCTTCCTTCTCAGAGGGGATTGGGACTTCCGACGTATTCCATATCTATGACAGCTAATGTCCACAGCTGTGCTGCTTCAGAAAATCTTTGGCGTCTGCGTCCAGCGTCGATGACGTCGATGCGCCGTCCCCGAGGACCTCCTCCGACGGCCGACGTCACCCGACGGTATAAGTAGGACGCACGAGGCCCATAGCCTCAGTTCTGTTTTTTTCCGCGAACGTGTTCGCTTCGTGAATCTCGGTACGCCTCGACTCGTTGGAGTTGCTGTTTTCTTTCTCGGTTCGTTGAACCTGTTCGGTTGGTGTGAAGACCTGTTTGTGGCGATGTCTTTTTCATCTTCGACCCCGCGTCCGGGCTTAAAGAACTGCACGGACTGTGGGTCCAAGATGTCGGTCACAGACTCGCACGACGCCTGCCTCTGGTGCCTCGGGGAGGCCCACAATACGGACTACTGTGTCGACTGCCAGTCGCTCACTGCGAAGGCCTGGCGAGAACGCAAGAAGAAACTGTCGGTAGGTCGGGTGTCTAAGCCCCGGAAGTCGAGGTCTGCGGGGCTTTCGACCGATGACTTGAGGGGTGACTCTCCACGTCGTCGTCGAAGTCCGGTGGGTCTCCTTCCAGGAGTCGGTCTTGCCACTCCTCCGCCTCTTCTAGGCATTCCAGGAAGCACCGGCATAGGTCGCCTTCCCCGTCCTCTTCCGAGGACTCCGCCCGTCGGCCGGTCGCTTATCCCTCCATGCAAACGACACCAGAGGAATGGGCTTCCTTCGGGAAGCAGATGCTAGCGATTCTGGAATCGCAGGGCACCGGTCCGTCTGCGCCTCCGAGTGGGGTCGGTCGGCACTGGTCGAGAGACACCGCCCGTACGCCTTCGGACTCGGGTGTTCGGCACGGCTCGCGGGAGAGGTCCCGCTCGGACAAGGGTAGCCGTTCTCGCCAGGTCCCGGTCCTAGACGTGCTCGAGACCGCGTGATCCTGTGCCGTCTTCGAAGAAGACGTCGACGCCTGTGGCGCCGAGGTCATCGACGATTTCTCTCGAGGTTCCGTCTTCGAGGGGGTCGTCGGCGCCCAGGTTGTCGAGAGACATGCTCGGAGCTCCGGCTTCGAGGACTGTGTCGACGCCGCAGATGCTGGAGGCGTTACAGCTGACATCGACGCTGATTTGCTCGATGTCGACGCCTTTTCTGTCGACACTGGCGCTGACTCGCTCGGCGCCCTCGACGCCTTTTCTGTCGACGCCGACTCGCTCGGCGCCCTCGATGCCTTTCGAGGCGGTGGTGTTGGAGGGGCCCTGTGGCAGGGGGTTTGCCCCTAAAAAGGCTATGGCTAAGGTCTGGCACTTCTTTGGTCCGCAGAGGTCTTCCTCTCCCCGCCTGGAGTACATTTCAGAGGGTGATGAAGGCTCTGATGGCGGCCTGGTTCCGGTTCCGGATTACCTTATCTCGGGCCATAGTCAGTTTGATGACCTGAGGCAGTCACTGTATGATGCCAGTGGACTGGACATCTCTCCGAAGGTGGAGTTTTGTCGGCCGGAGCCTGGCACTCATGCCGATTCGTCATATCGGCGCCTTATGTCTCGGGTTACCGAGTACTAGGGTTGGTCAGCTCCCCCAGGGGAGTTCGTTCAGGATGATCTCACGGACATCCTTGATCTCGGTCCACCCACTGACCCGGTTTTGCCTTTTCATATGGCTTTGCAGAGAAGGGTGGTGGCGGCTTGGACTGCTCCGGAGAGTCTCCCGGCAGTGGGCAAGTCTTTGTTGCGAAAATACCATCCAGCCAGTAGCGACCCCTGCTACTTGTCTAGGCACCACACCCCGGAGAGTTTGGTGGTGCAGGCGGCTACGGCCCCGGCAAAGCAGGCGTCGTATCCTACCATCCCTCCTGATAGGGACGACGTTTTGACGGCTGGGCGAAGAAAGTGTTTTCTTCTGGGGGTATGGCGCTTCAGGCGGCCAACTCCATATGTGCCTTGTCTCGTTTCACACACACTCTGTGGAACTGTGTTGCATTAGCGGCTGATCATATTCCCGAAGGAGACGAACGGGATGGTTTCATTGCTATGGTTCAGGATGGCAAGGATGCCATGTGTGAGGCCGTTCAGTCGGGTTTGGACTTGGCGGATTGTGTCAGCCGGTCCATGGCGGCGAGCACCGTAATACGCAGGTTTGCGTGGTTGAGGAAGTCTGGGTTCGCTCCTGATGTGCAGTCCCGGCTCCTCAACATGCCCTTTGATGGTGAACACCTTTTTGGCAGCAAGGCTGACGAGAGCCTTGAGAGGTTGCAGACCTCCAAAGCTGCAGCAAAGTGGTTGGGCGCTGCAGTTCGCCAACCTGTGCCTTTTGGCCTAGGGGACAGCAATGGAGGGGAGTTTCCTTTCGCTATTACTCGTCCTTCAGTAAAGCGAGAGGAGCTAGCAGTCAAAGAGGCCATTGTAAGATTGCCAGAGGTGGAAACAAAGGTACTCGAGGTGCCAAGGCCGCTCGGACAGTTGCCTCTTTGCCCTCAGGCAACGCCGCAGCCGCTACCACTCAGTCATGAGGCCAGGTCCCATGGTTCGCCGGTTGGGGGAAGGCTGGCGCAGCATCTTGTAGAGTGGCAAGCCATTACTTCGGATGTGTGGGTTCTGGAGATCATAACCCACGGCTACTGTCTTCCTTTTCGGCAGAGGCCAGGGAACCTCTCTTTGAAGAGTCCGGATCCGCTCCTTGCGCAGGAAATTCAAGCCCTGCTGGAGAAAGGCGCCATAGAACTGGTGCCTGTAGCAGAGAGGAACAAGGGATGGTATTACCCTTATTTTTTGATTTCAAAGAAAGACGGGGGATTGAGACCCATCATGGACTTGCGCGGTTTGAACAAACTCCTCAGGAGGGACAAGTTCAAGATGGTGACTCTTTCTCAAGTCCTCCAGGCCCTTCAACTTCAGGACTGGTTGGTGTCTCTCGACATCAAGGATGCTTACTTCCATGTGCTGATCCATCCCAAGCACAAGAAGTACCTGAGGTTCGCGGTTGGCGACTCGCACTTTCAGTTTCGGGTCCTGCCGTTCGGATTGACCTCCGCCCCGAGGGTTTTCACCAAGCTCATGGTGGTGCTGGCAGCGCATCTCAGGAAAGGGGGGATTCACATCTACCCCTACCTGGACGATTGGTTGATCAGGGGGAGCTCTCCCGAGCAAGTCCTGGATCATCTGTCCGTCACCTGCCACTCCCTTCACAGGCTGGGCTTCTCCCTCAATTTAAAGAAGTCCCATTTGACACCAACGCAGCGGCTCCAGTACATCGGAGCAGTGCTACGTCCCTGGGGCAGTGTTTTCCTCCTCAGGTGAGGGCTCTTCACATTCAGCAGATGGTGCACAAGTTTCAGTTTGCCCAGACTCTCCCAGCGTCCGAGTTCTTGAGACTGCTCGGCCTCATGGCATCCTGCATTCTTCTGGTTCCAGAGGCTCGTCTGCGGATGAGATCTTTGCAGTGTGCGCTCAAGCTCCAGTGGTCTCAGTCCTCCGGCAGGCTGTCAGACCCTGTTCAGGTGCCGCCCTCGGTAGCCCGGGACCTTCTGTGGTGGGCCGTCGAGGGCAATATGATGAAGGGTGCCCCATTTGGGCTGCCCTGGCCGGAGGTGACTATCGTGACGGACGCATCCCTCACGGGATGGGGAGCTCATGCCAACGAGCTGACTGTCAGCGGTCGTTGGTCTCCGTCGGAGTCCAGACTCCATATCAATCTGTTGGAGCTGAGGGCCGTCAGGCTAGCCCGAAGGCTTTTCTGCCGACTGTGCGCGGGAAGAGTGTCCTGATTCTGACAGACAACACGGTGGCCATGCACTACCTCAACAAAAAGGGGGGAAGGGTCACTTCCGTTGTGCAGGGAGGCGATGCAGCTCGAGTTCTGGGCCATCCAGCAGGAAGTTTCGATCTCGGCAGTTCATCTGGCCGGAGACGAAAACGTGACGGCGGACGCTCTGAGCAGGCAGAGCACGATCTCTCACGAGTGGGAGTTGGCTCAGGAGATTCTCCTGGAGATCTTCGCCCTTTGGGGGACCCCTCAAGTGGATCTCTTCGCCTCCAGTGTCAACCGGAAGTGCGAAAGGTTTTTCTCGCGGGAATTTCCTCCAAAAGGAGCCTTAGGAGACGCGTTCGTGGTGGAGTGGTCATTCCCACTGCTGTACGCGTTTCCTCCAGTCCCCGTCATCCCGCAAGTGTTGCGGAGGTTCGGTTCCTGGATGATCCTCATTGCTCCGGCGTGGGCCCGGAGGACGTGGTACCCGGACCTTCTAGACTTGTCCATCTGCCCTCCATGTCGTCTTCCCTACCGAGACGATCTGCTCTCACGGGAGGGGGGTCAGGTTCTCCATCCAGAGGTCAGATCCCTCAATCTTCACGCTTGGCTTCTGAAAGGTTGAGGTATAAGGATTGGGACCTCCCTGAAGACGTGATGGAGGTGTTGCTCTCGGCCAGGCCGCCGGCGACTAAGTCTCTGTACCGTTGCCGCTGGAGAAAGTTCTGCGACTGGTGCAGAGTTCAGAATGTGGATCCTTTGGAATGCGACATTCCCATGGTTTTGTCTTTTTTGCTTTCTTTGGCCCACAGGGGCTTGCAAGTGTGGACCATTAAAGGTTACCTGGCGGCGCTGTCAATATTTAAGCGCTCGTCTGAAAAGTGTTCCTATTTTAAGATTCCTTTACGCAGTTTTTGAAAGGGCTCACTAATGTGTTCCCTCCGTCACCTTTTTTGGTGCCAGGTTGGGATTTGAACCTTGTTCTTAAGTTTCTTATGGGTGCTCCGTTTGAGCCTTTACATTCTTGCCCTTTGAGGCTGTTAACTCCGAAAACTGTGTTTTTATTTGCGGTTACTTCCGCTCGTAGAGTGAGTAAGTTACAGGTACTTACAGTTAAGCCACCCTTCACTGTGTTTCACAAGGACAGGGTTGTCCTTAGAGTTCGTCCTTCTTTTCTTCCGAAGGTGGTTTTCGGAATTTCATTTGAGCCAGAAGGTTGTTCTTTCGGCGTTCTATCCTCCTCCACATCCTGGTAAGGAAGAGGAGAGGCTCCATAGGCTTGATCCTAGGAGAGCGTTGAGCTTTTATATCTCGCGCATGTCCCGGCTCAGAGTGGACGATCAACTTTTCATTGGTTACGCTGGAAAGCGTTTGGGACAAGCTGTGACGAAACAGACTTTGTCTCGTTGGATTATTTTAGCTATCTCCGAGTGTTACCGCTTGCCGGGTAAGGACCCTCCGGCTGGCTTGCGGGCCCATTCTACCAGAGGAGTGGCTGCGTCGACTGCCCTGCAGAGGGGAGTTCCTATTCGTCACATCTGTGATGCAGCCACCTGGGCTTCAGTACATACTTTTGTACGTCACTATTCCCTCGATTCCATCAGAGGGCAAGATCTGGCCTTTGGCAAGGCAGTTCTCTATTCCGCAATTTGATTGGGCATGCTAAATTTGTATTCTAAATTCTTTCCCACCTCCTTGCTTGGTACTGCTTTGGGAGTCTTGTCATAGATATGGAATACGTCTGAGGACCCAATCCCCTCGAAGAACAAGTTACTTTCTTACCTGGTAACATTCTTTCGATGGGATGGTCCGACGACGTATTCCATATCGCTCCCTCCCTGCCTTCACCGCTGCAGAATTTCTTTTGCGATTGCAGCTTGCGTTCCGCAAGGCCTTGTGTCTGACTGGCAGAAAACTGGTGGCGCACGTTCTGGGGAAAAAACTATAACTGAGGCTATGGGCGTCGTGCGTCCTACTTATCACATCGGGTGACGTCGGCTGTCGGAGGAGGTCCTCGGGGACGGCGCATCGACGCAGGACGCAGACGCCAAAGATTTTCCCAAGCAGCACAGCTGTGGACATTACCTGTCATAGATATGGAATACGTCGTCGGACCATCCCATCGAAAGAAAGTTACCAGGTAAGAAAGTAACTTGTTCTACTACCAGAACTGTCTGCCAAAACACTGGAAATCAGCCGCTTAACACCACATTCTTAAAAAGAAGAGTTGACGTAAGTGCCCATAACAAAGTTTCACCCTTCAGAATATTATTGGTCAGACCATTAGGGCCTGGGGCCCAGGAGGGCTTACTACACCTAATCAAATCAACCAATTCGATATCCATTGCAGGTTCCCATCCACCCCCAAAATTATATGACGGATCTTGAGGTACTACTGAGGTTTCCGACTGGCATGAGTAAAGGTCTTCAAAATGTCTAACTCATGAAACTTCAGAGACTGCATTTAACCAAGCAGTGGAAACCGCTCCCTTTTGGGCATTAATGAGTTCCCAGAAGGCTACAGAATCCCTTCTTAATGAGATCTGCAGCATCAGCTTGGCATTTTTTTTATAGAAGCTTGGCTCGATGGTCTTTACAGAATTTATTGGAAGCCTGCTTTACTATGTTACAATTTCTTTTGTGAAAAATGCTGCTGGAAGCCCTAATTTATCTATTTCAATGCATCTCCCTTTTCATTAAAGCTGAAACGTCATATAAATTGTGCAAAGGGGGTCTTCCCTTGGCGTTATTATGCACCCTAACATTGTGCGGTTGTATTTGGCCCAACAAGTTCACTAGTGAGGTATTAAAATTATCAACATTAAATATGGACAACTTCCATTCATAGGTCATCCTTCTGAAAGTTACTGCGAGAGTGCTATTTAAGCAATTAATCAGTTTTGCAGACCAACTAATTCTATTCTTTGCTGCTTTCACCTTCAGATCTGTTGAACCATTTTGAGTTACAGTACAGAAAGATACAAATTCAACCCTCAACATAGAGTGGTCACTCCACATATTTTTTGTTAATCATACCTAAGCAGAAGTGGCATAAGTAATCGTCCACAAAGACTGTCTATTGTGGACTCGCTCAATCCTTAATGCCATGTTGACTTCCTTATAAGATCACCTCTAACCTTCCCATTAAGCATTTGTAGTTCTACAGAAGCCAGGCCTGCACACCTTTCTCTACCGGCCTGTATTTTATGGCTGAAAGGAGCCATATCTGAAGTTGGCACCCATTCCTCCTCCCTGCATTCATGTTCTACACAAGTAGCATTCAGGCCTTGTTGCCAGTATTATATGGCCCGAAGTTGCATCACCCTGCAAGCAACAACGTTATCATAGCTCGCAGGAAGCTGTTTAAAGGTGCAATGCCTTTGTGCCAGTATACATTAGCTGGCACGCTGTAATGTCCCCAGTTCCCGCTAACTCAACAGCAGTAGCACCAAATGCAAGATTACAAACTTCTTTTACAGTCGGGCCTTGCCCATCGAACAGATTGCAATTATTGACTGATGTAGGTGATTTCACCGAATCCATTTCACCTAAAGGTGAAATCTTCGAATGTCTTTCTTTTTTTATGCATAGGGACACCCCCCACACCACCCCCTGCCTTTGCCCTACCTTATCCTATGCCCTTAACCCACCCGCCGTCTATGTTTTAAAATGTACCAACTTATCCAACCAAATTCGAAGAAAATTCAAAGATTTTTCATTAGGTGAAATTGTTTTCGCTGATCCTGTTATTGACCCTTGCAAGGCAAGCCACCACACACGATAGATACGCCAGACACGAGGTTGTATTCCCAAAGCTAGGGTTTATTGCAAAGCAAATAGTCTCAGATGGTCAACTCGGTCTCACGCCCCACGACGTTTATCTCTAGACCTCGAGGGACGCAAGTGTCATGATCTCTGCTTCCAAAAGATCAGGACTTGCCCGACTCCCTTGGAAGCAGACCCATAACCCCGGTTCCGAGTGCCAGCCAGTCCCAATTGGGACCTTTTGGACCCTGTCCTGGCGCCAGTGGCACCAGGCTCATAAAGATGCCCAGTCCCAGCGCTGGAAGCGCTGGGCTCATAATGCTTGGGTGGACTTACCTGCAGCAGACCATGCTGCTTACTTACCTGCCAGTTGAACCCCTGATCCTCTTCTGTTTGGGACTACTTTTCCTGTTGGGTGGGGCAGGAGCCACTCCCTAGGTTCAGAACACTGGAACTCTTCTGGAAAGCAGGAACTCTTTTCTTACCTAGGCGTGGCTGTGGAAGGAGACACCTAAGCACTACAAGAGGCTATTTAAACCACACCCGATGGATGAATCTTGCTTTGCGTTATTCTGCATTCTCTGCAGCAGAACGCTCATCGTGTCTTCTGCTTCTGATCCTGGGCCTAAGGGAACAAAGGCTTACCATCCTGGAATCCAGTCTTCAGCAGCACCTGTAAAGACAAAGAAAGAACAGGTTAGCACTACGGTCTTCAGTGGCAGCGCATCTCTTACCTGATCCATCGGCTGTCACCAACGCCTCGCGCTGCATTCCGGCATCTGAAAGACAAAGGCTTACCTACTCTTCGCATGCTCCGGAGGCCTTCGGCGCTGCATCCCGCATCTGAAAGACAAAAGAAGGTGCGTTTAAAGACATTGGGCAACTTTATTACTCACGTGCCATTACTCCTTCCCACGCCGAATCCAGTGGGTATTCCAGCACCCTTCAGCTTCTCTAAAGCTCCGAACTTGTACCTGCAAGATAAAAGGGACAGTTTGTGCGCATCGTGAAGCAGGCTACAAGCGCTTACTTACATGCTTCCAGGCGCTTCTATTCCTCACGCGGGTTCGATCCTCAACTCTCATCAGCCCGCCATCCGCCATCGCCGGAACCCTGCAAAACAAGAGATATCATTACAAAAGACTTTTAAGACATTTGAAGTGCCCAGAACTTACCGTTCGTGCAGTTAACGACGGACAGCAGTCCTCTGAGGTCAAGATGCCTGCACCCTTATCCAGTGAAGAAACTGGTTACGGCACCCTGCCCCGAGGCAGATGGAGAGCTCGGCGTTCACTTACCTAAGGTGAGGGCGTTAACCTTTGGGGTTCTACAGGAGAAGAGAAAGGGAAGAGGAGAGAGGCACCCAATAACCCCAGTACATTAATCCCATATTTTCTGTCTGCAGACATCTTACTCTTCGAGTCAGACATACAGTGCACAGAGGTCCAGCCCAAAGAGCCAACCGTGTGTTACACATCACCTTTGAAGATACAGCATTCACCCAGTCAAGACCGGCGCCTCTGTGGGAATCAGGTGAGCGTTACAGCAAGAGAGCGAATTACATACATCAGTTACATATATACAAAATGCATATCATACAATCAGCTATGACATGTTTAACAGCCCCCTTATTGGGTTTCTTTGAACTCGGTTTGATGATGGACACTTTCGACGAATATGACACCTTCAAATATCTATTCTAGTAACAATATGCAATTTTGCAAGTGCGGAGACATCTTTTACTTGTTGAATGGAACACAGTGCTTCTATTCTTGGAAGCAAGGTGCATACGAGGGAAGAGTCACATTCCAGACCTTGCGATCTATGAGGTGCTATTCGTGTCCTGGGAGACGACACCCTCTACAGGCTCGGTAAAGGGCGGCCGTAGGAAGAGCATAATTCAAGCCTTTAGCTGCTTTATTCTAACATATTCTACCATATAACGAGACTGGCTGGCAGCTGTGAAATGATTAAATGCCCTGCGGCTCTGCTTCAAGGCTACATTCGGGAGGGAGCCGGGCATTCCTTCCCGGCGCTGCCTACGTTGTGTTTCAACAAACTCTTATTCGCCTCGCAGCCCTGCGGCCTTGTCCTTTCACGTTCAGACAAGAATATTAATAGTCAAGCAGTGTAAGCAGAAAATGTGCTGCAAAGCAATTTGAACAGAAAGCAATGAGCAATTGTTAGAAAACAAAATGGCGATCCTTGTTACATCAAAATGGCCGTTCATTGGTAAACTCAGAAACCTGTACTTCTATCGAATTGTGCATGAGACGGTTGGCCCACGGCCCCCAATAATACGTTTGCCGTCAATCATGAGAGGTATCCATTTTTCTAGACTGACAACTTGGGGTGGTCTGCACCACTAGGAGATTTTCTGCAGGATGACCTGACCGACATCTTGGACCAAGGTCCACCAACTGACCCGCTACTGCCATTCCATATGGCCTTGCAAAGAAGGGTGGCTGCGGCTTGGAATGCTCCGAAGAATCTCCCGGCAGTGGGCAAGTCTTTGCTGAAAAAATACTGTCCTGCCAGTAGTGACCCCAGCTACTTGACTGCGCACTCGACTCCGGAGAGTTTGGTGGTGCAGGCGGCTACGGCGCCGGCAAAACAGGCGGTGTACCCTACCATCCCTTCTGATGGGGACGACAAATGTTTTGTTGGCTGGGTGAAGAAAGTGTTTTCTTCAGGGAGTATGGCGTTACAGGCAGCCAACTCTGTGTGTGCCTTAGCACGTTTCACTTCTACTCTGTGGAATTGTCTCTGGCGGCTGAACATATTCCCGAAGGGGCGGAACGGGATGGCTTTCTTGCTTTTGTTCAGGATGGCGAGGATGCCATGTGTGAATCCGTTCAGTCGGGTCTGGACCTGGCAGATTGAAGTCAGCCAGTCCATGGCGGCGAGCACCGCAATGCGCAGATTTGCGTGGTTGCGGAAGTCTGGGTTTGCTCCTAATGTGCAAGCCCGGCTTCTCAACATGCCCTTTGATGGTGAACATCTTTTTGGCAGCAAGGCTGACGAGAGCCTTGGGAGGTTGCAGACCTCCAAAGCTGCAGCGAAGTCGTTGAGCGCTGCAGTTCGCCAACCTCCGCCTTTTCATCCTAGGGGACAGCAATGGAGGGGAGGTTCTTTTCGGTGCTACTCTTCCTTTGGTAGATCGAGAGGGGCTGCAAGTCAAAGGGGCCACTGTAGGAGTGCCAGAGGTGGAAAACAAGGTACTCGAGGTGCCAGATCCGCTCGGGCAGTTGCCTCTTTACCCTCAGGCACTGCCGCTTCAGCTCAGTCATGAGGCCATGTCCCATGGTTCGCCGGTTGGGGGAAGGCTGGCGCAGCATCTTGTTTAATGGCGTGCCATTAATTCAGATGTGTGGGTTCTGGAGATCATAGCCCATGGCTACTGTCTTCCTTTCCGGCAGAGGCCTCATGACAATCCACCAAGGAATCTCTTTGAAGAGTCCGGATTCCACTCCTTGCGCAGGAAGTCAAATCACTGCTGGAGAAAGGCGCCATAGAACTGGTGCCTGTAGCAGAGGGGTACAAGGGATGGTATTTCCCTTATTTTTTTATTTCGAAGAAAGACGGTGGATTGAGACCCATCATGGACTTGCGTGGTTTGAACAAGCTCCTTAGGAAGGACAAGTGCAAGATGGTTACTCTCTCTCAAGTCCTCCAGGCCCTTCAACTTCAGAACTGGTTGGTGTCTCTCGACCTCAAGGACGCTTACTTTCATGTGCCGATCCATCCCAAGCACAAGAAGTACCTGAGGTTCGCAGTTGGCGGCTCGCACTTTCAGTTTCAGGTCCTGCCGTTCGAATTGACCTCCACCCTGAGGGTTTTCACCAAGCTCATGGTGGTGGTGGCAGCGTATCTCAAGAAAGGGGGGATTCACGTCTACCCCTACCTGGACGATTGGTTGTTCAGGGCGCGCTCTCCCGAGCAAGTCCTGGGTCATCTGTCCGTCACCTGCCACGCCCTTCACAGGCTGGGCTTCTCCCTCAACTTAAAGAAGTCCCACTTGACGTCAACTCAGCGGCTCCAATACATCGGAGCAGTGCTCGACACATCCCTGGGGCAGTGTTTCCCTCCCCAGGTGAGGGCTCATCACATTCTGCAGATGGTGCACAAGTTTCAACATGCCCAGAGTCTCCCGGCGTTCGAGTTCTTGAGGTTGCTCGGTGTTAGGAAGAATTCTCATTTTATGGCTAATTTCCCTTACCTATAGAGTCCCCCAGCAGCTTTGCTGGATTTGAAGGGTTTGTTTCTTTTTTTCCTGCTAAGAGTGACTCTTTTTCCCACTCTTAGACATTTTTGCTGTGTGTGTTCTAGGCTATTTTTGTGTTTAATGCCTATGGAGGTTCTCTCACCTCCATAGGAACCATCTTTATTCACATGTGTTACACAGCACCCTCAGTGCAGTGACACAGGGGTGTCGTACCAACCCCCTACATAGACTCTATACCCTGGGACTGACTACTGTCTCCCAGGGCATGTAAAGTCCCCATTGACTTTACTATTCAATTTTTGTGAACTAAACCAGTACCACCCATCTTACTATGGAAGTAATGGGAAGGGTTAATAGTTTTCCCCTTATGTTCATTTTCGAGAGGATACCATACAGTCCCTCTCTCAAAAGTGGTGGTCTAGGTATTTCATACACCGCGTACACTAGATGCACGTGGCCTACGAACACATATCTGATGAATATTTGCTTTGCACTCACTATAATACCATATATGGAAACGAAGGCTTTGCTGTACTGACCTTTATTTCAACTGCAAATAACAGCTCCTATTTGTTAATCCATGTGTAAACGGAAAACTGCCAATGTCATCACAAAGATGGGGAGGAAAGTGAGTAATGAGACATTGGCACGAAGGTTGCTGCGATAACAGGAAACCAGCTACTTAGAATAGCAAAACTGGGGAAAACCGGCTAGAACTGGTTTTAGTGTACGTGCCAAACGCGATGTACATAGGATACAATGAACCCAAAACTGTATATAAGGAAGGCTGTAAAAGAGGAAGCTGCTGCTCATTCTCTTGCTTGCTACTTGTGAACAAGAGAAGTCAGCCCATTCGCGAATGATACGAATAAACTCTGTATGCTTATCTATGCTTCTGTTGTTTTCTAATACAGGGTCACTTTACCAGTTGGGTGAGAAAAGGTGCATCACCAAAAGTTTCTGGCTGGTGGCAGTGGTTACTACCAAAAATATTCGACCGCAAATATTTTCCTATGGGATTTTCCCATTGTTCGAGGCTAACACTTTTTCTGACAGCCTCTAACGTACCGCCGGTGTATTTTAATATTAACTTTACTCCGGTAGGTTTTATTTGCCAGAACTTTAATAAAAATTCTTTCTCGTGTCTTTCTCTAAACTCCTAACCCAGGTCGGGGATCCTTTGTTCGTCCTTGTGGCATGCTTCTGCCAAGAAGCCCTCATTTCGGCGCCACCGAGTCTGTGGTGGGTCCATTGTGTGGGAGGGGGAGTAGGTCCCCTGGACAGGGTTGCCTCAGCAACCCATGTAGCACTCGATCCTGATAGGCGGGAGACCCTCCGTCCAAGATGACCACTCCACTGTGTGAGGGACAGCTAGGCTGTATGAATGGGGATCTTTTTGCATAAAAGCAGGGTCCTGAGGACTGGAAGAGCAAGACGTTGCCACTGGAACTAAGACGACAAAGAGGGGAGAAGCCAAAGACATCTGCAACGACTGAACCACCGGTGAGCCCTGCTGCAGCATCTCACCACTTTTCTCCACACGACAAGAGATCTTCATCTGCAAGAGCCTTCTTCCCTTGAGCTGGTGGGGCCAATCAGTTTGCTAATCGCCTTCCTGGACCTGCCCTGGTCGAATCGCCAGTACCCTGTACTTGGAGACCACATAGCCAAGCACCAGTCCACCTGGACCGCGATTTAAAGGAGCGTACCTTTTATTCGTCGGGCAGCACCGCGGCTCTTTTCATCCCTGGGTAGTGCAGTAACTCGAACCTTCCTCCACGACGAGCGCCTCTCTTCCTCTGCTGGATCCCCCGAACTGCAGGAACAACCGCCACCGCAGGAGCCACTTCTTAATTTTAAAGGTACATTGTTCTGCCAGGCCGCCCTTTCTTCGCGGTAGTTCTATGTGTTTTAAATCCTTTACCTACCCGTTGGGTTGGCCGCCCCTCTCTTTTAACATTATCTTTCACCTTCTTCATCCACCTTTTTGAAATCTTTAACCAAAGACCTGACTGCAGCGACAAGAACATTTTTCTCCTGGGCCCTTGCCCTGTACCACTGACTCTGGCACAGGCCTATTGACTCTGGCTACATTTGTTAGAACTGCCTTCTTTAGATTGCTTCTCAATTAGAACTGTGTTGGTGCACCTACTTCTTATAACTACCCTTTTCTTCCCCTTTCTAAAACTTGTGAAATGCCATTTTGCTCAGCTTTCATTTAAGTATTTCCTATACTGATGCACTGTCTTGCTTAAACTGGTTCACAAACTTATGGGAAGTGTTGCTAGGGTGTGTAAGAAGATATTTCTGTATAACTTGTGCTTTCCCTCCCTTGTGAGAAATTGCTAGAGTATCCCTTGTGTGTGGTTTTCACTGTGCCGTTTTGCTCAGTTTTCACTCTGGTTCACTTGGTCTACAATTTAACTAGGGAGTGTATATTTTTCGTTGACTTATTTTAACTTGCTTGATGACTGTGATAGATGTGTTTAACTAAAAGTGTATAAAATATATATATACTTTTTAATACAAAGCTCTGGTCAGTGTTTCCTTGTGCCATAGTGCTGAAGGCCTATTGTGTAAAGCCTGAATACTGCTAATCTCCCTCTTGAGATAAGTCTGACTGCTCAGCCACAGCTACCAACTAAATCTTTGTGGTACAGACTGATACCAAAGGGGATTTATTGCTCTCACCTGTAGTCCTAATCTTCTGTAGTGCTACCTAAGGGAACTGCACAGGATTCTGCCTAACACTCGGCCTCATGATTTTTCATCCTGCATTCTTCTGGTGCCAGAGGCCAGGTTGCAGATGAGATCCCTGCAATGGGCTCTCAAGATGCAGTGGTCACAGTCCTCCAGCAGGATGTCGGACCCCGTTCAGGTGCCGCCCTTGGTCACCCAGGACCTTCTGTGGTGGGCCGTCGAAGGCAATCTGATGAAGGGGGATCCATTTTGGCTACCCTGGCCGGAGGTGACGATCGTGACGGAAGCATCCCTCACGGGATGGGGAGCTCATGCCAACGAGTTGGCAGTCAACGGTCGTTGGTCTCTGTCGGAGTCCAGACTCCATATCAATCTGTTGGAGCTGAGAGCTGTCAGGCTTGCCCTGGAGGCTTTTCTGCCGGCTCTGCGAGGGAGAATTTCCTGATTCTGACGGATGACACAGTGGCCATGCACTACCTAAACAAAGAGGGTGGGGGGGGGGGCAGGGTCACTTCCTCTGTGCAGGGAGGCGATGCAGCTCTGGTTCTGGGCCATCCAGCAGGAAATTTCGATCTCAGCAACTCATCTGGCCGGAGACAAAAACGAGACGGCGGACGCTCTGAGCAGGCAGAGTGTGATCTCTCACGAGTGGGAGCTGGCTCAGGAGTTTCTCCTGGAGATCTTTGCCCTTTGGGGAACCCACAAGTGGATCTCTTCGCCCCCAGTGTCAACCGGAAGTGCGGAAGGTTTTGCTAGCGGGAATTTCCTCCAAGAGGAGCCTTAGGGAACGTGTTCGTGGTGGAGTGGTCCTTCCCACTACTGTACGCATTTCCTCCAGTCCCCGTCATCCCGCAAGTGCTGCAGAGGTTACGGAGGTTCAGTTCCCGGATGATCCTCATTGCTCCGGCATGGGCCCGGAGAACGTGGTACCCGGACCTTCTCGACTTGTCCATCTGCCCTCCACGCCGTCTTCCCTACTGAGACAATCTGCTCTCACAGGAGGGGGGGGGGGCTCTGGTTCTCCACCCAGAGGTCAGATCCCTCAACCTTCACGCTTGGCTTCTGAAAGGTTGAGGTATAAGGATTGGGACCTCCCTGGAGACGTGATGGAGGTGTTGCTTTTGGCCAGACGGCCTGCAACAAAGTCCCTGTACCGTTCCGTTGGAGAAAGTTCTGCAACTGGTGCAGGGTTAAGAATGTGGCTCCCTTTTCATGTGACATTCCTGTGGTTCTGTCTTTTTTGCTTTCTTTAGCCCACAAGGGCCTGCAAGTGGGAACCATTAAAGGTTACCTGGCGGCGCTGTCCATATTTAAGCGATCGTCTGAGGCGTTTTCTTATTTCAAAATTCCTTTAATTTCTCAGTTTCTGAAAGGGCTCACTAATGTGTTTCCACCGTCACCTTTCCAGGTTCCCGGTTGGGATTTGAACCTTGTTCTAAAATTCCTTATGGGTGCTCCATTTGAGCCTTTACATTCCCGTCCTTTGAGACTTTTAACCCTTAAAACTTTATTTTTAGTTGCTGTTACTTCCGCTCGCAGAGTGAGTGAGTTGCAGGCACTTTCTGTTAAGCCACCCTTCACGGTGTTTCATAAGGGCAGTGTTGTTGTCCTTTCTTTCTTCCGAAAGTGGTTTCGGAATTTCATTTAAGCCAAAAGGTCATTCTTCTGGCATTTTATCCTCCTCCGCATCCTGGTAAGGAAGAGGAGAGGCTCCATAGGTTGGATCCTAGGAGAGCTTTAAGTTTCTATATTTCACGCATGTCCAGGGTCAGTGTGGACGATCAGCTCTTCATAGGTTATGCTGGAAGGCGGTTGGGACAAGCTGTTACTAAGCAGACTTTGTCTAGATGGATTATCTTGGCAATTTCTCAATGTTACCGCTTGGCGGGTAAGGACCCTCCGGTAGGCTTACGGACCCATTCTACTAGGTGTATGGCTGCCTCTACTGCCCTGCAGAGGGGTGTTCCTATTCGTAACATCTGTGAAGCAGCCACATGGGCTTTGGTCCATACTTTTGTAAGACACTACTCCCTAGATTCTATCCATGGGCAGGATCTGGCCTTTGGCAAGGCAGTCCTTTACTCTGCAATTTAATTGGGCATTCTAAATTTCTATATTCTAAATTCTTTTCCCTCCTCCATACGTTGGTACTGCTTTGGGAGTCTGTCATAGATATGGAATAAGTCGCAGGACCCAATCCCCTCGAAGAACAAGTTACTTTCTTACCTGGTAACGTTATTTTGATGGGATGGTCCGACAACGTATTCCATATCGCTCCCTCCCTACCTGCCCCGCTACATAATTTCTTATGCGATTGCAGCTTACGTTTCCGCAAGGCTTTCTGTGGTAATACTGGCAGAAGATTGGTGCCACACGTTCTGGGAAAAAACTATAACTGAGGCTGCGGGCGTCATGCGTCCTACTGGTAACATCCAGTGACGTCGGCTCGACTGAGGCCCTTGAGGACAGCGTATCGACGTCCTCGACACAGGATGCAGACGCCGAAAATTTTCCGAAGCAGCACAGCTGTGGTGATTACCTGTCATAGATATGGGATATGTCATCGAACCATCCCATCGAAAGAACGTTACCAGGTAAGAAAGTAACTTGTTCTTTGCAACTGGCTACATTAAGGTTTGTCCTAGAGTCTAATACAAGTAAGATGGCTCCAGGACAGTGGGGGGGGGGGGGGGGCATATGCTACCTGGTTTCAGGAAGCCTCAGAACGACCGAATGCCTCAGTTAGGCAGATTGAAGGATTCGAATGACAGACTGAAAGCCCAGATCAAATTTCTAAAACTGGAGAATGGAAGAAAATGCTAAGACTCCCCATTAATCTGTCCCCCAAATCATGATTGACATACAAGATTGCGAGATGCAGAAGACCTGACGGATTATTTCACTAACATGCATGCCAGCTCCTCATGGCGTGGCTGGGGCTCAAGTGGTTGTTGGACCACACTAGTCCCGGCGATTGCTCTGCCCCCTCAGCTGGCCCAATATGGGTAATGTCTCAGCCTGCAGTGAGCGCTCCAGAGCCTAGTTACCCCTGTAGTGGGAGTGACTGAATGCTTTGTTTGTACAATTGCCCGTTTTGTACAATTATCCATTTCAGCTCCCTCTTAAATTCTTAAATAGTCTGTGACGAGGGGTAGCCCTAGATACGGACAGGGTAGTTTGGTTTTCCAGGCACTCCTTAAGCAGGTTATGTTGGTGGTGACAGAGCTAATCAGTTTGTCACTGTCCATGTTCTGCGAACTCCTCGCAATTTCTGAAGTTTGGCCAAAGAATTTCCAAATATATCGGAGGAGCCCTCAGCATTTTTATTGATCTCCAGACCACGATACAATGTTATAACACTGCCTGGGCTCATATGAATCGGCTCATGAGTGGTAAGCATCCAGAGGTTAGATAGGCTTTTCCAGCATGCAAATTGGCCGGCAGCTTTCCCTGTGATAGGAGCCTTTTTGGATAAAGCTCAAGACAAGCTGTCCCTTGTTTAGTAGACACAGGAGCTAGTAGATTAGGCATGCGTTAAGAATGTTTCCAGCCCTCAAGGTTGGAAAGGCTCCAGGTGAGGATGGCTTCTTGATGTATTTTTACAGAACATACTTTGGTATTCTTACGCCTGTCCTTACTAGACTCTTTAACACCTTCAATGCATCCCAACTGCTCCTGCCCTCCTTTTAGAAGGCAATCCAAAGTGTCCACCTTATTGTCCCATATCGTTGCTGAACGTAGATGCCAAGATCTACACAAAGGTCCTTGCATCCCGCCTTGAAATTCTACTCCCAAACTTGATCCACCTAGACCAAGCAGGCTTTATAAGCAACAGACTGGGTGGACAACCTGAGGAAGACTTTAAATCTTGTGACCCAACCGGGGGAGACCTTGTAAGATACTTACTTGCCAACCATGGATGCCAAATAGCCATTTGACAGGGTCGATTGGCTCTTCCTTTGAAAGTAATTGATATGAGCAGGGTATTTGGTATCCGGTGGCTCACATGGATCCAACAGCTCTTTGCCACTCCCTCAGCGATGACCTTGGACAATGGGGTGCACTCAGACACCTTCCCCGTGGGTAGGTGGACTAGACAGGTCTGTCCCCGCTTCCTCTATGCTCTTGTTATGGAGCCACTTGTAATTCAAATAATGGGTAACTAGGTAATAGAGGGCATCCAAGTTCGGGGCACTCTGTACAAGTTGGCCTCGTTTGCTGATGACCTCTTGCTTTACGTTAAGGACCTGATTACTTCACTACTGGCTATAGTGGAAGGGCTGGTGGCATAAGGGAGACCCTCTAGATTCAGGATGAACTATTCAAAATCTATCCTGCTCCAGTTGGGGACATATCTCATGCCAGGTGGAAGAATATATGGCAGTATCACCTTTCAGTTGCTGGGACGGGAGTATCAAATATCTTGGGATAATAATCACAAACTCTATTTCTAATTTATACCAAGCAAATGACCCACCGCTTTGGGATTCATTGAGGGATGTTGAAAGAGGCAGGAAGTCGACTCTCCCACGAGTAGCTAGGCGTAATATCAATCAAACAAACCTACTTCCCAGGTACTTGTACCTGTTTCAGGCACTACCAATCCAGGTACCAAAGGAGTTCTTCGCAGCATTATGGAAACTACTGATAGACTTCCTATGGGATACCACTAAACCCAGAATATATATATATACACTGAGGTGCCCCAGAGATCAAGGCAGAGTGAACTTTCCGGGCTTCTACACGTAGTATCACACTTCGCAATACAGGGTGTTAATAGACCATATGGATCCCCACTCTATAAAATAATGGGTGGCCCAAGAGCGCAAGCTTCTTTACCCAGGGCTTTGCCACAAGTGGTTGTGGGGACCAAGAGCATGCCTGTCAGCTAGGATCCTGACACACCTGATACTGGGGGTACTGTGGGACCTGTAGAGGGAACAGACAGATCCAAGATGGCTCTGGTCATGGCTGTCTCCTATAAGCTCCATATGGATGTCCCTTGTGAGACAGTATACCAGACCATAATGCATAACATGAGTGGTATGAGGGGGGACTAAGTAGGGCAGGCTAACTATGGGAATATGGGGATCAGCAGGCTCGAGGAACTGCTTAAGGTGCAATGTCTATTGATATTCCTCTATCTCCGGCTCAAGGGAGCACTCAGTGAAGAGATTTTGATTTGATAACTTGTAGCATGCATACCCCAAAAGGGAACTGGCAAAAAATGCATCTAGGTGCAGAGATAATCTGAATCGATTTATAACTGTAGCACAAAAGCACCGGCTGACGATGGGAAAAAAAAAACAGTCTAGGCAAACAGATGGGTTTTAAGTTGCTTCCTAAAAATCAGCAAAAAGTCGAGACATCAGAGCTTCAAAGGCAGAGCATTCCGTGCTCGGGGACCAAAGGCAGAGAACCGTCTCTCACCCCAAGTGGTCGTTCTAAGCAGTGGGACCTGCAAAAGGTGCTCATCTACAGAGCGCAGCAGTCGCTGTAGACGGTACAGCTGAATCTTTGAGTTTAAATAGGCTGGTGCCATCCCATGGATACACTTGAACACGAGGCAAAGCACCTTGAACAGAGTTCTGAGGGATCGGAAGCCAAAGAAGATTCCTTCTATACTGAGAAATGTCAGTTCATAGTGAGAGAATCAGTCTGATAGAATAATTTTGAGCTACTGTAATCTCTTTATTTGACATTTTTGAACCCCCATGAGGAGGGCATTGTAGTAGTCAAGCCTAGCATTGGTCAGTGTTCCAACCACTGTTGGCCAATCCTTCTCTGCAATGAGACACATGACTGGTTTTAAGTCTCGATTGGTAATAGACTGACCAGTGAATTGCAGTCCATACTTGACTGTCAGATACAGCCTAAGTTCTTCACTGTGTCCGAGTATCTGGTAGGAACACCAAATAAAGAGGTGCACAGGATAGTCTGAACCATCTTTTGTACCAATCTCTTTGCACCCAACATGATAACCTCTGTTTTTGAGGGGCCCGGCTGGAGGTAGTTCTCCAGCATCCAACTCTTAATCTTGTTTGCGCAAGACAAAACCAAATTCACTGCTTCTAAAGGATGATTAAGTCGCACATAAATGTGGTGGTCTTCTACATATGAGTGGTACGACAACCCAAATTCGGTAAAAGATATTCAACAATGTTTGGATGTAAATGTTAAGTAACAGACAATGGTGCATTTTCACCTGTTGAGTGCGATCAGACAGAAAAGACGCAAACCATGTCAGGGCCTCTTCTGGAATATGTGCCACTGATGACCGCCTTGAAATGAGTCTCGAAATCAACTGTGTCGAAGGGCGCTGACAAGTCCAGCGAGACTTGATGGTGTGAGATGGGGAGACAAGTTGGCACTTGGGATCACCAACTTTGAAATCCTGTTGATTCAGGGGGTCATGGAAAAGGGACAGATATCCAGATTGTAACAGACCATCCTGCGTGGCGAACCATCAGAACAACCCAGAGTTAGGGGACAATGGGAGCAGTATAGGGGGGCCCGTTGGAGGAGGCCACATGGGGGATAATATGTAGAACAATGAAAGCCATCTTCTCACAGCACAGGTTTCATGCCATCAAACTGCACCATAGATGACACCTCTGCCCCCCTGCTACCTTCTGGTGCTGCTAGCGCAGATGTACCCGAAGGTGAACCCAGAATGTTGGAGGGGATGTGGGGCGGAGGGAACCTTCTGGCACACATGATTGGGACATTCCGGAACACGTCATCGAGGTGTTGTGTTTTGGCCAGGAGCCAGCGATAAAATCTCTATACCGCTGCCGTTGGAACAAGTTTTACAGCTGGTGTAGTGATAAAGGAATTGACCCATTTTCTTGTGATGCACCATCAGTGCTGTCCATTTAAACTCTCGCCGGAACAAGTTTCCTATTCCAAGGTCCCTATTGTTATTCAATTTTTGAAAGGGTTGTCTAATATCTTCCTGCCGGTTCCTTTCACTGTTCCAGTCTGGGATCACAGCCTAGTCTCAAGCTTCCTGATGGGTGCTTCTTTTGAGCCATTACATTCCTGTCCTCTTAGGATGCTTTCCTTGAAAAGTGCTCTTGACAGCCATTACCTCTGTTCGCAGAGTTAGCAAGCTTCAAGCTTTGTCTTCCAAGCCACCTTTTACAGTCTTTTATAAAGACAAAGTAGTTTTGAGGGTCTGCCCCTCGTTTTTCCCAAAGGTGTTGTCAGAATTTCACTTGGTGCAGAAAATCATTTTGCCTGCTTTCTACCCTCCTCATCCATCTAAAGAGGAGGAAATACTCTAGAGGCTGAACCCGAAGAGAGTGTTAAGCTTTTTCTTTCTTCCTTTTTTAAAGCTAGTATTTTATTAATTTTAGGTATTTCAGCAGTCTCTGGGATAATCCGGTATTCAAGAAGAAAGCCTTATCAAGCATAAATCAACATCAAACCCCCTAATCTTTCTCGCATCCCCCATCCCTCCCCATGGGTACACACTGGCATTAGAATTACATATCAGAAGATTATCAAGGGAGCACATAAGCAAAAGCGTGCCATGGAGCATGTTCTAAGGCATTTTGACCAAGTTGAGGGCTCTGTCTGGTTGGGCATGCCTGAGAATTAAAATCTTTTTGCATAAAGTTCAAAAACAGCACCAAAACTGACACGAAGCTTAGAAGAGTTCCTCATGTTAGCAGCAAGCTTTTCCATGGTAAAAATGTTCCATGCTTTGTCCAACCATAAAGTTACTGAGGGTGGTTCAGTCCACCTCCAGAGATGAAGAATTGATTGTTTTGCTGCCAATATTAAGTGTGCCAGCAAATTGAGATTGGCTGTCGTGCAACGCTTCTTTAGAAGACTGTGATGGTGGGGGATACAGAACAGGGGGTCTTCTGAAGTCTCTACCCCTGGTATTTGCATCAATTTGAACCTGACCTCCAGCTAGAAATCCTGTATTCCCGGGCAGCCCCATAAGATATGAAGCATCGTGCCCTCTATCCCACACCCTCTCCAGCACATTTTTGAATTGTTCAGGTGACAGTGGTACAGATGGGAAGGGGTTCTATACCATCTTGTCAGTATTTTGTCCTGTATTTCCAGAAGGCGCAGACATAAGACAGCGTGGGCCTCTCTGTATATCATGACCCAGTCTTCTGGTGGCACTGCTTTTCCCAGCTCTGTTTCCCAGCCAGCACAATACGATCTTCTGTCAGGGACTGAAAGTGAATTAATGGCTTTGTATAACCTAGATATCGGCCCTTTAGCATCTGTCGGCTCTAGGAAAACCAGTGGCAGCGGGGTAAGCTTCCTGGCTGCTTGTCCCACAATGGTGGGGTGGATGGCACAATGTCTAGCCTGCAAATATCTAAAACGATCACTCTCTGTGTGCCCCAACACTGTCTTGCACTCTTCAAACGTTCTCATTTTCCCATTCATTAAGAGGTCTCCCACCTTGCATAACCCCTTGTCCAGCCATGGTGTAAAACCCTTGTCAAGCTTACCTGAGGAAAAGTAGTCATTGTGGATTAGCTGGGTGAAGGGGGGGTAGAAACTAGCATGAGCCGGCTGACTTGCTCAAGTTAACTCAAACCTCCAGAGAGACCTTACTGATTGGGTTAATGTATGGGTTAATGCAGAGTCCCTGTGCCTACCCCCATCTTGGCATACATGGCTTGGGTGCAGAGGTGACGCCCGGCCACCGCCTGCTCCATTGTCACCCAAATCTTCCCAGAGTCCCTATGCACCCAATCGATTATTGGTCTGACCTGTGCCGCTTGGTAGTAGTTAAAATGTTTAGGAAAAGACCGCCTCCCCCAAAGCTTTTTGAGGTATACAAGGTATGTTTATTGACCCTGGTTGAGACGGCCCCCCACCCTCCACAGGAATTGCAGCAGCAGAGCGTCCCAGTTATCTATTGTGTGTTGAGTATCTGGGATAGGGACTTACTGAAAATTATATTAAAACCCTGGGAGAACGTTCATTTTAATAACCGCCTTTTTGCCTAACCATGACAGATGTTGGGAGTTCCACTGGTCTAAATCCTTTTTAACACTGCTCACCAGGTTGGGGTAGTTAAAACGGAATATTAACCCCCCGGGTACCTCAATGATTTACTAGTCCAGGTGTATGGAAATTTCTGTTTTGTTTCAGCCTTCAAGAGGGGGGAATGTTCAATACCAGTATTTCAGACTTAGCACAGTTTACTTGGAAACCTGAGACGAGACCATATAGGTGAAGCTTGTCTTCTACAAAGGTGCGTGGCTTGGCAGCCATGTAGTAGGCTGCATCTCTACCCAGCTTCATGATCCGGCAATCGATCCTGAGAAGCGTGAGCTGCCTGGCAGCAAATTACCACATTAAAACAGCAACATGGGTGCATGAAGGCGTCTGGAATAATAATCAAGTATCCACGAGCGAATCGACGCAGGCGAGTGCAAGATTTGAAACATTGTTGAACGGACCGAGAGCGGCAACAATAAATATAAGCATACCCGCACTGGCCCGCAAACAAAAGAAGACAGACGGTGCGGTGCTCAGTGGCGAGAGGAGACTGCCGGAGACTATGCGACATGGCAGGCAGAGCGCGTGGTGGCGAGCAGCCGTGCGCGAATGAAAAGAACTGCGGTCCCGGCCCCCGTGTACACTAAGAAATGCGAGGTGGCCCCATGGAATGAAAACAGTGGCGTGAATAAGCGCATGTTGAGAGTGGCTGATGGCGAGGACACCCGCTAGCACAACAGAGTATTGAGGCTTGTAGTTCGCAAGCTGCGAGAGTAGCACTGGTGAGGAAGAGGACACCGCAGGACACATAACTCACCGCAGCGTGTGCAAGCTGTAGCGAGCAAGAAGCGGAGGGCGGGCGACCTGGAACATGCCCACAAGAATGATGGTGCAACACGTAGGACCGTGCTACGTTGCAGGGAGAGTTGGTCTGGGTGCGCAAGGCTGGAAACAAAGACCATAAGGAACCCCGCACATCACACGGACAGCAACAGGCGGCAGCCAAACCCGAGTACAAAGAGCAAGGGGTGACACAGCACAACGATCGATGCGCGGGGCTGCCTGCACTTACACAGAGGCTTAGGGATAAGCCGACAAGTAAGTAGCAGAGTGAGAATTGCTGGGAGTCTGGTGCAGACTGTCGTGTGCCCCTTCTCCCTCAGAGATTGGCAAGGAAGGAGAACTCCTGGAAGGGATGGCAGAGCGGTGTATGCCCCGCCCCCCACCCCCGAGATGCTGCGCACAGTGAAGTGATTAAGTACGACAAACCCATAATAGACGTACTGGCCATCAGAACGAATAAGCCAGTAAGTAGCACATAACAGAAACACTGGAGTAACAAGCGAGCTAGGGTGCAGGAGAAGGCATAACATAAGACATAAACTGAGGCCTTAGTAAAAGGAAATTGCTGCAGTAGATAAAGCGCTGAGATACGGCCTGGGACAACAATCACTGGGGAGCATTGGAACTTATATCATTGGATGGAAACACATGATAAATTGTAGCAATCAGCTACGAGGACAGGCCCTAGGGCACGAACAGAGCGGAGCAATGTCTGTGAGGGGCAGAAAAATCAAAAGCAAGCAGCCCACGATGGACATCTTTGCAAAGTCACAACAATCTCCCAACACCCTAGCGCAAGGTACGGCGACTGCATCGACAGATGTAGCCACTCCTCGGGAGGATAGCGCAATCCTAACGGCCATAACACAACTGAAAACTTCATGGGGTTAGCGATGGCAGACATGAGAACTGCACTGGAGAATAAAATGGATGCAGTGGGAATTGAGGTCAACCTGTTGAGACAGGACATGAGGGCCCTGGCAGAGCGAACAAGTGGCCTAGAAAGTGTGGTGAAGATTAACACGGACACTAGCGCAAATAATGCCAAAGAAGTCCACATATTGAAGCAGCAGGTGGCTAACTTGGAGAATCGAGCAGAGGAGGCGGAAGGATGGGCGAGGCGCAACAACGTACAGGTGGTTGGCCTCCCGGAAGGGGAGGAAGGGCAAGATCCCACGAACTATGGTGAGAACATGATATTGCAGGAGATAAGAGCTGGTGAGCTCTCCCAAGGGTTTGCAATCGAGCGCGCACACAGGACACTGATGAGAAGACCGCAACCTGGGGCCCCCTCCCAGAGCAATTATAGCAAAAATGTTGAACTACAGAGACCGAGAGAAGATATTGGCATTCTTCTGGAAAGGAGGGACGATAAAATGAAGATCCACGACCATCACTGCATATCCCGATTACACCATGCAAGTGCAAAGACAGAGGTATAGCTACGTGGCGATCAAGAGGAGACTACGCGCAGCTGGATACAAATACATGCTCCTGTATCCCGCAAAGACCAAATATTTTCCACAAGGCAAAGCGTTGTTTTTTTGATACCCCGGAGGAGGTGGCACCATGGCTGGACGCAAACGGCTCTCCCGAGCGAGACAAAGAGCAAGATCAGAAAGAACACGATAAGTGATTATAAAGCCATGTAGGGTGGTTGGAGGGAGGAGGGAGCCAGTAAAGGGGCAACAGAACTGGGAAAGAGAATAGTGCCGGAAGAGGTTAAACAAATGACATTTGGACATGTTGGACTAGAATATAACCTGTGAAATGCAGGACGGGCAGCAAAGAAGGCGCTTAGACTGATATATTAAGTTGGAGCTTTTAGCTGGAAAAGGCTTACCCCGAAGTAGTAGAATAGTTAGATCACCATTAGGGTGATATTTCCCTGCTGAGCCGCAAGTACGGCATTTGCTGGAAAAGGGCTAGATGCGGGGGTGCCTGAGATCCAGGGATGGAGCTGGGTAACAGTTGTGGGAGAAGGGGGGAGGGTTGGAGTTGGGGATGTTGAGGTGTTTGAAGTTGGGGAGAGTTTGGGAGGGGTGGAAGTTTGGGAAACAGTTGGGGTGCGAGCCTACACCCCGAAAAAAATAATATAAGTCATGGACCTTAAAATAGTTACTTGGAACATTAGGGGGCTCAATAGCTATTTGAAAAGAAATAAGGTTATGATGTACCTGCGCAGGCAGAAAATTTACAAAGCCTTGCTACAAGACTCATTTAACGAAGAAGAAGCTGGAAGTGATATGGAAGAAGTGGAGGGGGACTGTTGTGGGGGCATCATATTCAGCCTACGCCAGAGGGGTAATTATTTGGGTGGCACCGCATGTCCCGTTTCAGCTATTGCAATCTACGGCGGGGCCAGACAGGACGATGGTGGTATTGAAGGGGCTGGTGGAGAACAGAGAGATATGTATTGTAAACACTTATGCCCCAAATCAGGACACAGCGGCAAACTTCAGAACCGTATATGGCAAACTCAGTGGGAGCGTGGGGGTGCAATGATCTGGGGGGGAGACTTCAACTGTGTACTGAACCCGAAAATAGATAGATCGGACACCATGATAGACAGACCCACTCCAGCTGCAAGGACATTGCAGTCACTATTAGCGGATTTTGGGTTGGATGACGCATGGAGATCACGCCATCCGCAGGATAGACAATATTCACACTATGCAGCCCCTCAGAACCTACATACTAGGCTAGACTTAGTATTTGTTACACATTAACTAATGATAGAAATAACGCAAGCAGAGTACAAGGCGAGGGTCCTTTCCGACCACTCGCCGCTGATGCTAGTATGGCAATACCGGCCCCTAAGGGCAAGGATACCGACATGGCGTTGAAAGACAATGTATTTAGGGAGGACATGCGAGAGGAAATAATATGTTATTTTGAGATAAAACACTGGCAGCGTAGAGACAGCGGGCACACTCTGGGAAGCCGTTAAGGTGGTGGTGAGGGGGATAGCCATAGCTAAGTCCAAAGGATTACAACTTGGGATCTTGACCGAACTGCAAGAAGCGGAAGCGGAGCTAGAAATAGCGTTGAAAAGAGGAGGTAATATCAAAGAAGACACTGAAGTAGTACTTGAATTGCAACAGAAATGCACAGGCTATTGGGAAAGATTATGCAACCTCAACTACAAAAAGTATATAGAGAGACATCATGCAGGAGGGGATAAACCGGGGAGAGTTCTGGCATGGCTATATAAAAACGAGACCCCTAGACCCACAATCAGAACGACAGCGAAGGATGATGGGAGCATAATAGATGCTCAAGAGGGGGTTAATCAAGAATTTGTAGATTATTATAGGCTCCTGTACGGAGACGAGGAAGAAAGCAACAGCAAAGAAATAGGAGAAACGTTAGGAGATATTCGATTACCGCAAATTAGTGCGGAAGAGAGAGAGGAGCTAGACGCACTGATTACCCTAGAGGAACTGGAGGAGGTAGTGAAGCAGCTACCCACTAGTAAGACCCCGGGGACTGATGGACTCCCAAGCGAATTCTATAAAACGTACAAAAATGAGGTAATCCCCACCGCTCTTAGAGATGCTCAACGACACATATGAGGTAGGGAAACTACCGGCATGCCTGAGAGAAGCGGTTATTATACCACTTCCCAAAACTAATAAGCCTCGCTGTGACTGCGGCTCTTACAGGCCCTTGTCAATGTTAAATCAGGACGGTAAAATATTAACGGCGGTCTTGGCAAACACACTGAGGGTCATCAATAAGCTACTACATCCTGATCAGACTGGCTATGTCCCCAATAGGAATATATCAAACGACCTCAGGCGGCTTCACCGAGTCATTGAATATGCAAACGGAGACGCGGGTGAGATGGCGATAGTATCGCTAGATGCGATAAAGGCATTTGACTCGGTCAGATGGCCCTGGCTAATTGCAGCCCTGGCCAATCATGGCATAGGACCGGGATATCTCAAATGGGCTAAGCTATTATACAGCGCACCACTAGCCAGGGTTAAGACAGGAGCTATAATATCAGAGAGATGGCAACTCAGTAGAGGTACTAGGCAGGGATGCCCATGGTCCCCCATGCTGTATATTCTGGCCCTAGATCCCCTGGCAATATACCTGAGGCAGCAGTATGACGTAATAGGCATCACCATGGAATAGGAACCGCATCTAATTTCCTTGTATGCTGATGATATGTTGTTGTACTTACGCTATCCGGTAGAGAATCTCCAATACATATTAGAAGTGATGGAGCGATTTGCGAAGCTCTCTGGCATAGCTGTGAACCCCGGAAAGTCGTGTGTATTTCCACTGGGTGGGTACAGAGGGATCCCGTTGGAGCAGTTGCCGACCCTGCAGATACCATGGGAGGTCAACACATTCAGATATCTTGGGGTAGATATATATCATACAGTAGAAGCAGAACATGAACACAATACGGAGGAAACAGTTAAGAGAATAGTATAACGTTTTGGGAGAAGCTCCCCTTGGCAATGATGGGACGGGGGGCAATGCTTAAAATGGTTGTATTGCCCAGATTTTGCACTGCTTCGCGAACATCCCATGCTTGATACCTAGAAGATTCTTTGCCAGGTTAAACAGCCTATGTAGAGAATTTCTATGGCACGGGACGAGGAACAGGGTGGCCCTATGGAAGCTAAGAAATTCATATGAGAAAGGGGGCATAAAACCATCAAACTACGAAACTTACTAAATAGCAAGCCAACTACAATATGTAGCTAAATGGCTCTCCGAGGAGCCCACTTTAGAATCCAGGTTGTTCCAAAAGAACTGCGCCCCATTCTTCCTAAAAGAGGTGATATGGTTGCCCAAGTTGGAGATGGAGGGACGCCCGAGATGATGATGCTCGGGTGGGAGATATGGCAGAGAGCCTGTCAGTTAATGGAGAATCCAACCCCATGCTCCCTGCAGATCCCATTGGTCGCTGTGACGGGAAAAGAAAAGCAACTAAGACTAATGATTAGGAAGCACTGGGAACCGGTGGGGATAGCAACAATGGGGGATGTGTGGCAGGAGAGGAATATACGGATTTTGAGGGGCTGGTGGAGGAAACGGGGTTACATGCAGGGCAGTATATCGCATATCATGCGGTGGTGCAGCAAATTTAAGAGACCTGGTCTGAAGTAGTACTAGCAGAGGAACCGGACGCCACCATAGACATGATATGACATAGCAGAGGGAGGACATGAAATATCCAGATTATATGAGATGATAATGACCAAGGAGGTGGTGCAACTTAGACTGGACTGGGAAGAAGTAGGGGCACCGATGAGTGATGGGATGTGGGAGTGACCTCAAGGATATCATAAAAAAAGTGTCAAACGCCAGATTACAACAGATACAATTATATATAACTCACAGGGCGTAAATGACACCCCAAAGAATAGCCAAATTCAAAAACGCAGGATGTCAATCATGCCCCAAATGTAATGAAGAAAATGCAGGAACGGTGCACATGTTTTGGTCATGTCCAATAATAGGGGGTGGATACAGCATGGGCTTGCCTGATCGGAGGGATTCCCAGACCACATAAACGTAAGCATGTGAGCAAACTGAAAGATCTAGTGTATGTTCTAGCAAAGAGAAGAATTGCTATGGGATGGAAGGCATGTTCTAGACCAAGACTGGAGACATGGTGGAAAGATCTACAAAAATGGGCAGAGGCAGAAACTGTGGTGTGGCAGGAAGCGTGTAAAGGTGGGGGGGCGGGGAGAGAGGCTGGAACCTTACTAGGTTGGAGGCACCTGATAGCTGAACTATTTGGGCCCGCACATGAAGAGACAAGCGACCGGGATCCTACAAGTATCGTTGGAGAGGAATCCCTACTGCAGGATGTAGCAACGGAGAATGTGGGTGAGTAGGCTTGGCGGCGGGGTGGGAATGGGAGAAACAGTGGACATGGACGCAGCAATGTATATTTGATTATTATTGGCACTGTATGTTTGGTTTGTATTGTTTGTTGAAATAAAATTAATAAAATTGTTTAAAAAAAAAAGCTTGTCTTCTACAGAGACGAGGGAAAGCAGGGGGTAGGTGAGGTAAAGAACAACCTTGTCAGCGAACAAGTTCGTTTTATGCTGCACCCCCTGAATTTTATACCTGAAATGTGGGCATTTGGGCAGACAACAAAAGCATTTCCTGGAGAGCGACCAAGTACGCCCCCAGACGCCGAAGTTCCTCAAATAGCTGCGATAGCTTATTCGGGGTGTTGAGACACTGAGTGTTCAGTGTACAGACATTAAGTACCATATTGTAGCAGTATGGTTCCCTCCCTCAGGCGACATGCCCATTACCATGTTCAGAACGAAACCTGCATCTCCTTCCCATCTGCCCGGTCTACACCACTATACTAGCATTCCTCCCACCCGTCCTGCCAAACAGATGCCTGAGTGCCTCCCCACAAAGCCCCCCCAAACGTTCCCCAACATTTCCCCCTAAAGCTTCCACTCAGCCGTATAATGCTTACAGTGGAAGGTACATTTCAACCTCAGTTAAAACAGCCCATTGCAAACCAGTAAAGCAAGAATTGAACTTGTGGCTTCAGTGGTATTGAGTAATACTGGTAGCCCGGACCTCAATGAGACTCCCTTCTAGAGTCAGCTTCCACACATGACGGACGGGGAGGAGCCATTTCCCCTGATCCATCACGTTCGGGCCCATGCGGAGTGCTGGCAGGATGGAGATCCGTGACTCTGATAATTGGTCGGACCTCTTTTTCCCCCGTGCCAGACTTTGTGCCATGAGTCCAGATCAGGGCATCTCGCCCACTGAGGCATTTTCCCAGGCTGGACTGGCACTGGAATTTGCAGATCGACCAGCTTTACTCCCCCTTCAGCCTAGAGAAGTGTGTGCACCATGTCCAATAATTTGAATGGCAAGCCAAAGGGGTAGGTCCACTTATATCTCACTTCCTGGAGTCTGAGTGCATCAGTAGTTGGTTTCATCCATTTTCTCTTTAGGAGCGTATTCTGAGAAAACATGTACCTCTGAATCCCAGAATTGGATCCTGTTGGCTTTTCTTGCTTCCCTCTGGACTGCCTCTTTAATCCTGTAATCGTGGAATTTCAAAGCCACATCCCTAGGGGGGCTGTCTGCTATGTCCCTCTTTGGGCCGATCCTGTGGGCCCTTTCTATCTTAATCGTGGCCGAGGCACAGTCCGTGAAGAGTTGCTAAAAAAAAACTGTCCAACGCATCCTTCTATGTAGTCTCCGTCAGCTCCCTCTTTAAGGAATTTAATGAATAGGGTCTCTTATCTCTCTCTATTCTCCAGGTCATCACACTTGGCTCGCGGCTTCTCGGTATCTTCTTTAAGAGCAGCCATAGCTGCCCGCACCTTGCTTAGGTCAGCCGACATGTTTCCACTGACTGCTCATTTTGATCCACTCTGTCGCTTAGCGCCTCAATTTCCTTTTGGAGCTCTTGGGCAGAGTCAGCTATTTCTTTACAGAGATCTGCCATTTCAGAATCTAGGAATTCCCAGAGGTCTTTCTTCGGTGTGTCCGATGATTAATGGAGTCAGGCGTGAGTAATGGGGGGTCATACGCCGGCTGTGTCGCCCTAGCTGCATCTCCCTCCATGTCTTCCACATGCACTGGCCTCTTTGTTGACTGTGCCAGGTAGCATTGGATATCTGGGTTCTTAACCTTTTTACCTGATGTGCACATTCTCCCAGGCTATTACGAGGGCAGGTCTCCTGCTTTTGGGTGGTGTTCTACTCTCTTGCTCCCTCCGATCACAGATTGCAGTCGGACAGCTCCCTCATTGGCAGTAGGTGCCAGGGCGTACTGTAAGGAAGGCATGGTATCCAAGAGTGAAGACGGACACAAGTGATCACAGTTCAAGGGTGTTTATTGAACTTCAATTGGGTTTGAAAAATGCCTATCTAATCCTAAATCTAAAGATGGGAGCAAGCTACGACCATCAAATAACGCAGTCCTAGTGGTGTCTTGATATGATATGCTATGGAATTTATAATGCGCCTACACACAAGTGTTTCAAGGCATGACTGGACAAGGGAGGGGGAAACAGAGGGAAGACCGAGACAACGATCTTGCTAGGCCAGGTGACATTGAGATTGTGCAAGTGCAGGGGAGGGGAGCGGGGAATAGTGTGAAGGGGAGGGGGCAGTACATGGGATCAACAGTAATAAATAAATTAAAAAAAAAAAAGTGCGGCCAGCTGGTGGCAAGTGCAAGGGTGAGTGCAGACATCAAGTGCTGGTATGGGACTGTAGGGATAGAGAAACAGCCCCGAGTGCAAAGGTTGCCAGGGGGGCAGTACAGGTGTCCAACTGGCAGGGAGGGTACCTGGGCCCGAGATCAGAGAGTAGCCATGTGACAAGTGCAGTTTCTGTTTAGCCAAGAGTTCAGCGGGGGAGAGGAAGACAGAAAGCAGAAGCAAAGAGGAAAGTCTTGAGGTGCTTCCGGAACCAGAGATGGTTCTCCTCAAGTTTCAGAGAGGCAGAATGTCAAATGTCAAAATAAAAGGGCCTATACTAATAAACCTATTGCCAATCCGCTACAACGTCCTTTCATCGCCTGCCTGTTCATCCCCAGGCTTTCTAACATGCACATTCCATCGAATGTGCTCATTGAATTTTTTAGGGGGGGTGTGAAAGGGCAGATAAGGGTTTGGGCGGGAGGACAATAGTAAAAAATAAGTGTGATTGAGGGGGATTAAGGGGGTACCCCCCCAAAAAAAAGAAAAATAAGCACATTTGATGTAATATGCACATTAAAAAGCCTGGGGATGAACAGGCAGGGAATGAAATGACATGGAACCGCCAAGCCTTACTTCTAAATAAATACAAATGGTGTGGGAAACAATATTATACAAAAGACAAGTATTCAAGAAATGATATGTTGTGATACTTGAGCCGCTGGCTCCCCTTCCCCACGTTTTCAGCACGGGACAAGCTGGCACACTCGAGCTTAGCAAATACTCTGGCTTTTCTAGCACGAGGATGCAGTTCAAAATCGCAGTATCAGGACCTTCTGTGCCAACGTCTTTGTCATTGAAAGTCTCTTATTTCAGAGGACCAGGATTCTCATATGCATAACTTCTCAGGTGATTCACTGTTCACCCTGGGTCTCCCTCTGCCGGGCTCAGACCCATTTTGACACAAAACCTTCAATTGGTTTCCCTCTGCTGGGCTTGGACCAAAAAGTCACTTATTTCCCAAACTTTCTTTATTATATCAAAATCGAAGACTTTCGACTGGGCGCGGGCTTTAGCTTGACCCGTTGCAGGGCCACTCCGATTTACAAATCTTTGTTCTCTTCTTAATACAACCTTTTAACTTTCACTTCTGCCACTTCTCAGCTGGATATCTTACAGAGACCTTCGATTGAGCACCCACGCGTTGCCGGACCTCTCTGTCAAAGGTATCTTACCTTGCTTTTCAAAGTTCAACCACTATCAGCATTTCAACTTTATTTGCGTCTTTCATCACACGCGTTTCAACAATTTTCGTTCCGGTGCTCGCCATACAATGTTGCTGCTTGCAACCTTGGCTTCAACACAGACCAGTCTTGTATCGGTACTACCAACTCATTGGCTGTGTTGATTACACTGGCGCTTCTTTGTTCTTGGAGCCAAGGACGGTACCCCAGTGGCTGCTGCTTCTTCCCGTTTTGAGTAATGACTAGGAAGGGCCCGGGGTATACCCGACACACAATACAGTATTTCTAAAGCTGGTTTCCTGGTCTTACGCTTTCCAATCTCGAAGACTCTTGAAAGTAACGGTTTATCGTAAAGGTAATGTCCCTCCTTGCATTCCCTCCTGTTTTCCCATCTGTCTTCTCTCGTTTAGCTGCCGACTCGAAACTGCTTCCTCGTATGCTTTGCCTCGCTCAGTGTGATCTCGTGCTCCGCCTTTTATCCGTGTGGGGAAGTTTAATGGAAGTCAGGTGTGAGTAATTGCCTGGCCTAGCCTGACCAATGCATTGGGACATGTCCGGTACACTGCTCGGGTATTGGTCTGTTATCTCCCATAGCGGGCTGTCTGTGTGAAGGTGTTCGTGTTGGAAAGGGGGGGTAGAGTTCCGTGGATGTACTTGTGTATAAGACAGTAGTTTAAATGTGATTCTCTTATGGACAGGCACCCAGTGTAATCTCCTCCGATAAGTGGAGATGGCAATGGATATTGCCATATTGTATATCAGTCTGACGGCGGCATTCTGGGCCACTTGAAGCTGTTGAAGTTGACTTTCTGGTGCACCCAGAAGCAATGTGCCGCAATAGTCAAGTCTGGAGTTTAGCATCGTCCCCATGAACACAGCATGGTCCGGTTCAGTGATGAATGGCAAGATAGGTTTTAGAAGCAGGAGTTGCTGAAAGACTGATTTAACCACCTCAGACACATGAGCATTGCAGCCCAAAGATGATGTTTTACCTTACACGAGAAAGATGTGGCTGCATCAAAAATGGTCGGGCAGGGGCTGGTTTCATAGTAATTCCTAAGAAGGTGTTTTGGGCCAAACACTATGACCTCTGTTTTAGTCGGATTAAGCTGCAGGTTACTTGCAATCACCCAACTTCTGATTGCATTAGCACAGGCTAACATGTTCAGTCGCATCCGGTACAGCTTTTGTTCGAACTTAAATTTGCTTATCGTCCGCATAATAATGGTAATTCAATCCAAACCTTGAAAAAATGTCCATCTGAGGTAAATATTAAAGAATATTGAGGACAATGACCACCTCTGGACAACTTCACATAGAACTGGGAGATCATCCGAGTAAGAGCCCCCAAGTTTAACTGCTTGTGTCCGGTTTTCTAAAAAGGAGGAAATCCACTGCAGTGCACGCTCCGATACCTGGGCGACCTCGGAAGTCTGGTCAACAGAATACCGAAATCAACCGGGTCAAAGGCCGCTGATAAATCAAGCATGATCAACATGATCGAATCGCCTTCATCAGTGGCTCTAAGAATATCGTCCCACACACCCACCAGCGCTGTCGCTGTCCCATGCCCGGGCCTAAAGCCAGACTGGAAGGTGTCAAGGGTAGAATTTTCCCCCAGATAGCTGTATGGTGACCAGCGAATGGATGGTAGTTTGCCAAGGTCTGATCTATTGTGTTTTTTTTTATTTTTAGTAAAGCCATGAGGAAAGATTTCTTTAATTCTAATGCCTTGTACTAGGGATGCGTTCACGTCGTCTGTGATGAAACATTTAATAGCAGGGGCATGCTTCACTGTGAGATAGGCTGTAATGGGGTCATATTCGCAATTTGTTGGTTTAAGTTTTTAAATTACCAAAAAACAAGGGGAGGGCGCTGTGGGACGCCAACAAGCATGGCCACCTGAGTTTGTACCTGTGCAGCGGCACTTAATCCTTTCTATCCCATCCTGCGGAACTGTATATCCTGGAAAGGCGTACTTCCCGGAATCTGGTAGCTATTGATCTCCTGCATTGAGAGGGCATTTGCTGTGCTGCCCATCCCCCACTTGCAACACGGCCCGGCATAGACCAAGGCATAGAGGTGACGGCGGCCCCTGCCCCAGCCCGCCAGTGAATACTGTGAGCAACCGCCAGCGATAAAGAAACAGGTACATGGTGCACTGCCCCGACCCCCCCTGACCATTGGGCGTGTGTGGGCCCACCTCCCCAGCACCCACCGTGTGTGCTGTGAGCGAGTGGTCTGGGCTACAAGAAGCACCCCAGAGACATAAAGAAAATAAACTATGCTGCATCCCGAACATATGGTTGCGGCGGGCGCAGGGCAGCCACACTGATACTGGCGGCAGGGGCGGGTGGCGGACACGTTTCAGAGCCCGCGACCCGGCAAGTTGAACAGCACCCTTTTGCTGGGAACCCCGATTCCCCACAATCTGTCACCACTACCAATTTATCATTGCGGACACACATACTCACGCAGTGCTGCAGCCCCTCTGGATCACAGGTCCCATTACACTGCACAATTACTACCCCTCTTTACGTGCTCCCTCAAAATATTGATGGAATCTCTCTGACAGCAGCAGAGAACTGCTGGCCATGACAGCAACACTCAAGCGGGAGCACACACACCGCCGACCAACTGGATCAACCTCACTGCATCTGTAGCAGAGTCTGTAATCCTCGCACCAACAGGACCAGGAACAATGCTAGAAGCCCCACACAGCACCTCCTTGGGGAAGCCTGTCTGACCGGTCCTGTGGGCACTCGGAAGCGGCAGCACAATCAGAGGAGACTTGCACATGCCCCTGGGCACAGAAAGGCGACCATCCACCCATACAATCACTTCCCCGAAACGGCACACCAACACTCGGCATTAACCTAAAAGGGGGACCAGAGGGCAAACTACTTACATAAACCCACTGCTCTGGGTGTCCACCTGAACCTCTCAATAACCCTGTGACAGGCCGCACAATACAACACACCTTATACCAGGGACCCGTATCCAAATCAAGCTAGAAAGACACATAACCCGTTGCTCCAACCCCTCTACGTAGACATGCCCAGGCCCAAAAAGAGTGGCAGAAAGGGCCCTATGGATGCCTATACCAGCTCAAACATGGAAGAGAGAGAGGAAGACTATACACAGTACCATTCTCAGAAGGGTAGACCCCCACCGCCGATGCCACAGACCCATACATGAAGGCGCTCCAGGCTGGTTTCGCTGCGGTAAACAGCAGACTAGATGACATTGAAAACACAATATTGTCCATCAAATCAGATCTGCAACATGTAAACATCAGGGTCCCTGAGGCAGAAACCAGGCTAGGGGAACTAGAAGACAATTCGACCAAGAACGGCAAGGACATTGAAGAAATCAAGAGAAACCTGAAACTAGTCCAGACCAAATGCGACGACCTAGAATCGAGATCACGTCGGAACAACATTAGGGTTGTCGGATTGACGGAAAAACCCCTGAATGTCACAATGGAAATTTTCCTTGAGGAAGTGCTCCGCAGCGTCCTCCCAGAGGCAACATTTTCACAACAGTTCCTGATTGAGAGAGCCCACAGGTTCCTTGCTCCTCCCCTAAAACCAGATGCCCCACCACGGATGGTAATAGCCCGCCTACTCAACTACCGGGACAGAAACCTTATCCTGAGACTATCCAGAGAGAACGGGACATTAACCTTTGACTCCGGTAGGCTCCATATACACCCTGACTTTTCCAGCGGGGTGCAGGCGGCCCGACGGTCATTTGATCAGGCGAAAAGAGCGCTCGGGCACGTTCAATACCATATGCTATGCTCTTCCCCGCCAAGCTCCACCTGCAGTTCTCCAGCAAATCACACTTCTTTGACACTCCTGAAGAAGCTATGGGCTACATCAAGCGCAATATTCCGCTTCCACCGGACAAAGGCAATCACCCGGATGGTTCCAACACCTGATTGTACCAACAAGACTGATGATACCACATCACCCAATACAATTTCCGCTCAACTACTAATCTGCGCAACGGCCTTCGGCCGGTCTGTTTGAATTCAATCCATGGCGCCCATAACGAGCCACCCAAGGTTTCAATTGTTGACTTTGTTTCAAGCGGTCACACTGTCCATTTGTGGGGATGTTGGGGAAGGAGGGCGAAAAGGCCAGTTACCTTATTATAAATGGGGGAAAACCATACCACACCACAATACTACCTACCATATACTATATATATACATATACAATAACAATACTATAAATCACCTACCATGTGTAACATCTTTACTAAACCCCTGTTTGACAAGTTGGATAGACTAGGCGTCGCCTACACTATTTATGCAGGTGACACCCAGATCCTCATTCCCCTTTCGAGCAGCTTCCTGGAGGATTCGGCCTTAGTAAACAAGATATACCTCCTCACTCAGGCATGGATGGCATCTCATGGCCTATGTCTGAATGACGACAAAACAGAGTTACTGATCCTAGGCCATTAAAAAAACTTAACCCTAGCTATGCCTCCTTCAATATTGACAATAACGTCATTAAAGTGATGCCAGCAGTTACAACTTTAGGCTTCTACCTCGACTCTGCACTTACCCTTAAGAAGCATGTCAACTTACTAGCATCATCTACACCTTATACTTGTAAACTGATCCGAGCTTGTAGACCATTTCTCTCTGAAGCTAGCTGCATCACTTTGGCCAATGCGCTAATAATATCCAGACTGGACTATTGTAATTACTTGTATGCAGCAGCCAATAAGTACATTATTGACAAAATGCAAAAACTTCAAAATAATGCCCTTGGAGCAGCTCTAAACATCCCTGATAGAGACCACATCTCCACATTTAGAAGAGATGTCCACTGGCTTAAGATTAACAACAGGATTCTCCTTAAAACACTCTCTCTCACATCCAAATGTCTGAACAACATAGCTCCACCATATCTTGTAGGAAGAATAAACAGAAGACTTGCCTCCCGCCCCATGAGATATGCCAACGCCCACGCCTTAGAGATCCATAAATTTAAACGGATCACAGCTGGCGGCTCTAGTTTCCCAGTCATAGCCACGTAATCCTGGAATGCACTCCCATTAGATCTTAGAACCGATCAACCTTATTCCAGATTTAGACGAAAAGTACTCACCTGGATATGAACCAACGACTCCTAAACCTGCCTAGTCCTGTACTTGCACCATGACGGCCTGGTTACCTACAACCTGCTAGGCCTCGCTGCTCTCAACGTATCTGCTACCATTCAACTGTAATCATGCAATAGCCATATGTAATGTGGCAGTAGCTCTGTTTATCTCCTGTATGTATGTACGTACCTTATGTCTCTGTAACTAAGCTTTAAGTATGCTTGTAATGTTGCGTCCAGCTACCTCAGGGTTTGGAGCGCTTTATCAAATAAACAAACAAACTCAAACAAAATACCCATGTTGCCAGACCTACAATGAAAGCCTCAAGAGTATTGACAAGTTGGGAGAAAAAAGAAAAACTGACAGGTGCAAAGACTACACAACTCCGGCTCTGATGTACGATGCTGAGAAAACAGAGCCATCGTATCACCAATGGCCACACCAGGGAAACCACAGGGGGTGAGACTCCTAACATGGAACGTTAGAGCCCTTGCTTACCCGATCAAGGCGAGAAAACTATTAAGCTATGTAAATAGGCACAAAATTGACATTCTTCTACTACAAGAGACCCATGCAATGAGGATAGTGACTGATGCATTCGGCGTAACTTGGGTCCCCACTAAAGTGGCTACAAACTGTTCTACACAAGCCAGAGGAGTGCTCACAGTAATACACAAGTGAATTAACTTTCAACTCACTAGGTCCGAAACGGATGAGGAGGGCCGTTAAGTTATCATCTGGGGTACACTGTACAACAAAGAAACGATTATAATCACCTACGGCCCTAATACTGACTCTGCGAATTTCTACCTAAAGATCCTTACATAGATATCCCGGGCAGGCCATGCCAATGTACTATGGGGCGGGTATCTCAATACGATTCTGGACCTAAACCGAACATCGGATGGCAGCAGGAACCACTCCAAATCTGCCCTGTCCACACTCCCCCGTGTAGATGTGTGGGGAGAACTGCACCCAAAGGAGAGGGAATACACCTTCTACTGCTCTGTACATGGATCCTGCTCACGTATAGACTACTGGCTATGCACCCAGGTCCTCATTGCTGAAGTGAACTTGAGCATGATACACCCTCGCACAATGTCGGACCACTCCCCAGTACTTCTTGAACTGACCCCATATACCGCAGAATATACCTCCCGGAAATGGAGGATGCCCCCCGCACTACTGAGGGACGACTAACTGATAGAACCCCTCAGGACGGAAATAACAGCTTTCCACATACGCAACTCAGACTCCGTCAAGTCTAAGGCAATGATCTGGGAAACCTTCAAGGTCTGGCTACATGGGCAGCTGATGGCACAGACATACGGAGCGCTGAAAGCAATAAGGAGGGAACTAGACCACTCTGAACGAGCACTGAAAGACCTGGAAAATGCATACGCACTCTGCAATAGCGAAGCCCTTCTGCAAAATATCTCAGAACACTTGACGAAATTCAGGTCATTGGCCGACCGAGAACTATTCTACGCGACACAACCCCCGAGAGCCAGAAGATATGGTGAAGGGAACAAAGCTAGCCGAACACTTGCCAACCTCCTTAAAGCTGAGCAAGGAATGAGACACATAACCAGCATCACGGATGCGGATGGGAATGTACAGACTAAAGCAGCCGAAATTAACAAGGTATTCCAGAGGTTTTACAACAATCTTTACTCTAACATAGACCAGGCATCCCCTGGAGAATTACGAGAATACTAAGATTCGTTTCCCCTGCCCAAACTGAGCGAAACCGAAAAAGCAGCCCTGGACCTCCCTCTGACCGCCGAAGAAATAGAAAAAGCCGTAGCGGACCTACGGTCAGGAAAAGCCCCTGGATCCGATGGTATCTCAGTCGACCTATATAAAACATTTAAAGCAGAATTGGCCCCTATACTACTGGAGGTATGGGAGGAGGCTCTGGGAAAAGAGGCACTACCAAATACCATGAAAGAAGCAATAATAACAGTACTCCTCAGGCCTCACAAACTGCCTCAAGATCCCACGTCCCATCGACTCCTATCCCTAATCAATTCGGATGCTAAGATTTATGCCAAAGCAATTGCAAACCACCTTATAAAAAACATGAATGAACTGATCCACCCATACCAATCGGGATTCATTCCCACTAAATCCACAGCGGTGAACCTCAGGAGGTTCTTCGCCATCACTTCTCAACTGGACCCGAAAGCCAAGACAATCGTGGTCACTCTAGATGCTGAAAAAGCATTTGATTCCGTATCCTGGAACTATATATAGGCTATACTAGACAAGATGTGGTTTGGCCCGATATTCATTAGATGCATTCGGGTCCTATACTCCGATCCCAGGGCAGTAGTTAGAACAAAGAAATCCCTATCTCCAAGGTTCGCTCTCGGGAGAGGCACCATACAATGCTGCCCGCTATCCCCCCTCATATTTGCACTCACTATAGAGGGCATGGCAGCCAAAATTAGACATGAACAAGCACAGAGGGGCATTCGAATCAGGGGACCTCCCCAGTTCATCTCACTCTATGCTGATGATACAATGCTATATATCAGAGACACCGAAAAAAACCTACCGCCGGTAATGCAGGAAATCATGACCTTTTCTAAACACTCTGTATACCGAGTTAATCAGGCTAAATCAGAAATGATCCCGCTTACACCCTCCACAGTGCAATCCCCGGCCACTGCACAATTCAAATTATCACCCACCACCGCCCAATATCTGGCAATCATAATGGCCACAGAGAAACAGACCCTATATATTAACTACGAACCATACCTAGTACTCCTAGAACACAAACTTAAGGTGTCGGACAAACTCCCAATATCACTGTACGGATGTATATCGCTGCTCAAAAAGGTAATGGTGCCAAAGTTGTTATACCTGTTCTGTAACATCCCTATCTGGCTAGGCATGCAGTTCTTTCAAGAACTACAGAGACTGGTATCAAATTTTGTATGGGGAGGAGGAACCGTGAGACTCCAATGGCCCGAAACGGGGGCCTAGCAGCCCCAGATTTTTTATTGTATTTTCAAGCAGGCCAAGCTCACTTTGCAAAATATTGGTCAGACTCGACGGAAGCATACGCACACATACAGGCCGAAAAGTTTGCGGCGGCCCCACTCAATTTACGGGCAATGCCCTTCTCCAAGGCGCGGAGAGACCAGGGTGAAGTCGACCCGGTGGATACTAGAGTGCAAGCTTGGTCCGGTCTACTAGAAAGGGTGGGGTGTGACAACCCATACTGGCCACACACCCTGCTTTGGCACTACCCAAATCTGAAGCCCACCCTCGACACGACCCTCCAGAAGAAATGGGACCCAGGGAAGGGAATGCATCTGGGAGACCTGTATCTGGATGGGAAGTTTGCGTCTCTGGGGGTCGTCCAGGTGAAAATTGGGACCGGGCTGGTCACATCACTACAATACTACAGGTTAAAGTCAGCGTACAATAAGCAATGGCCCTCCTTTCCAGAAGTTCCAGTCACCAATTCTTAACGGACACCATGACACCCCAGGGCTTCACTCATGGTATTTCTACCCTCTACAAAGCAACCCAACAACACCCCCCGTCCAAGAATACAATGAAAGCCAAATGGTAGAGGGACCAAGGGATTTCTATTGAGGACACCCAATGGACGAAATACTGCCAATTCACTAAGTCTGTCTCTCTTTGCACCAATTATAAATTTATTCAATTCAAAATACTGAACCACTTGCATATTACACCCAGTAAAATCGCCAAATTCAACCCAACGTCGAAGCCAGAATGCCCTAAATGCCAGGCCCAAGGGGCAAATTCATTCCACATGTACTGGGACTGTCCCCCAATCAGAAAGTTCTGGTGCGAAGTGGCTGAGACAGTGAGTGACATCATCGGCCTCCAAATCCCGGCAACCCCATTGAAATATCTACGTGCCGACATCGGGAATGTTTCAATCAAAACACGTCGACTTGTTGCAATCGCAGGAGCGGTCGCCAAAAGGTGCATCCTTCGTGCCTGGAAGGCAAGAACTCCTCCCACCCGGCAAGCTTGGTTAAGAGACCTAATACATGTACAGGAAACTGAGAAAGTATACATTCAAAGTGCTGTGCCCACCTGTAGACCAAAAGATATATGGGCCCCCTGAGGAGATATCTGGAGTCATCCCCCGACACATCAGACAATGAATCAAACTGTCTGCCAACAACACGGCCAAAAGGCCCACATGAACACCATTGACGTCAAACAGAGAATACGTAACTAGTCACCTGGACAAACAATACAGTAGACCCTAACTTGATATTGCATATTCTGAAGCATGTTGAATATGGATACGTTCAATGTATATCATGTATCTGAAATGCACTTGTCAAATCTTAAAATAAATGTTTTAAAAAAAACCAAGGGGAGTCCTGGGAAGTCCCTTTGCCAGACATTGGCCCCGGTTACGAGGGCCTTACCCAGATTCTTTAGCTCACTATCTTTCCCATAGGAGAAATATCCAAAGCATATCGGTCTTTGTCCTGCCCTGGATCAGTCCAGCATTGAAATGCTAGGCAATTCTCCTCTGAACAAGAGTACCAAGAGAAACTGCAAACACGTGTTTTGGTCTGGTTGGACGTATCAGTAGGGTGGAGCTGTGCTTCTCTAAGAATATTGAGCAAGGGTTCCACGTCTGGATTCCCCTAATAACTTAAGGTGAGACCCAAAGGTACTTAAAATATGCAAAAAACAAGGGGGGTCCTGGGAATCACAGCTTCAATGTCCCCCAAATCGACTGGTGAAAATGAAAAGTGAAATACTGGGAAAGTTGACATTATTTGAGGCTTTTGCACCTCGATAAAAGTAGAGGTAGGCATAGTTTGAGAGTCAATGTTCTGGTGAAAAGAGTTAACCTTATTGTTAAAAAAGCATTGAACTCATTTGCCAGAGTGCAAGAATTGGGCAGTTTAAATGACATGCTGGTAATGAAAGGTTTTTGATTATGGAAAAAAGTTCCTTCGATCAAGTCTTTGCAGATTCAATTTGATTTTGGAGAAACTGTGATTTCGCCAGCACTATTCCCTGTTTATATGCTGCCAATGGAGTTTTCGTGCTTTGGCAAGAAGATGTATCTTTAGATTTGAAGCATTTTTTTTCGTTCTTACAATTGTTTTGCTGTAGCTCTTTTAGGGAAACTGAAAACCAGGGATTGTGCTCATTTTTACTTAGATTTTTTATTTTCAGGGGAGCTTTTGCATCGCAACAATTCTTTAGAGATGGCATATTCGTCTGGTAATGTTTCACACAGTCTTTATCAGCAGAGAAAGTCTTTAGTTCTGCATCTAATTGTGGTCCTCTAATAGCATCAAGGGCCTTCTTACTACAGGACAGGACCATGTTTTTGGAGTACCTTGTGAAGAACTGGCAAGATCGATATAGATAGAAAATATCACAACCAGATGGTCTGACTAGATAACTGCCAAATTTTCGAGGTGTTATGTTCAAGCCCCCCTGAAAAGGACTGTCTAAACTCTGACCTAAGTTATGTGACGCCGATTTAGTTAACAATGATGGAGCATGAGCTGCCAATAGTTCATTCAGCCTCAACCAGTCTACATTAGTGGAGACATTGCACCAGACATTGAAATCCCCAAGAATCATAATTCTGGGGTAAATATAGCATCAGAGGGTGCTGGGCGTGTGCAGGAGCCAGGCACTCACACAGGAGGGGAAACCCCTCCACTCTGGTACAGAGCACCAGGCCCCCCAGAGAAGTGGTGGCTTCCTCTCTCCAGATCGGGCACTCTGGTAACTTCTCAGCTGCTTGGAGCTGCCTGCTACAAGCAGATTGTACTGGAGTACCTTCGGCAGGTCTCCCGGGGGTTGGCTCCACTCTCCTCTCAAGCCACCCGGGGGCCAGGCACCTGGGCTTCCAGGCTTCACACAGCAGCCGCCATCTGCACAGCAGCGGCAGTCACTCTCTGCCGTTGCAGAGTGTACTTTTTGGCCTCTGTTGTCCATCGGGTGTGGGCTGGACGGTCCCTGCAGCTTTCACATGATGTAAGGTGGGTTATTGGGTGTCCCCTCCTGCTGAATTAGTGCCAACAAAAGAGATTTGGAGGCCGGTGGTCGGTGAGGGTTGGAGGCGCACGTCTCACCTCAACTCACTTCAATTTTGGCCCAAGACACACTTGCAAGGATAACAAGTAGTTATTTCTACAAAATACAATGCATCAGCAAACAACTCTGCTCCCGCCGAACGCTCTGAGCTCTGTAGGCACGTGCGGCACATTATAAGCACAAACAACATCACTAATGACGCCATAACATATAGTACGATTCTACAATACGAATTAGAGGAGCCCTATATATGTAGGGCCTGCTTCATATGGGATGCCAGGCCATTGGTCCATCTTCATCTGTCCATCTTCGTCCACGTGGGCGTTGCTGGGCTCATCCGTGGTGAAGCTGACCTAACAATCAGCTACTTGCACAAAATGTTATTTTATTGTTGTAACAATGCACCTGGCAGATACAGCGATGGGCTCTGGGGGGTGGGGGGGAGGTCACACTCACTCACATGCTTTACTCACTCCCAAACAGATCAGCAACTCCCAAGGTCCTCCACCTTAGTTTTAGGCTATCATTCTGATGCCACCCTGCAAAAATCACGTGACCCATTTATGAAGGCGCAATAGCCTTGCCTTCTGATCTTATTGATCGATCTAGGGATGTACACGTTTTATGGTCGGTGGTCTCAGTTTGGATGATGCTGTGGCATGCAGGGGTCATGGGATGAAAGCATGGCAAAGCTGTATTTCTCATTTGGAGATTGTTGAGGGCAGGAGAGCGTTGCTATCTGCTTCGTAGGATGGTACTGCCAAGAGGCGCTCTGCTCCCTTCTCACGACCTTGCAGGGCGCATTCTTTCCAGGGAGCGAGGGCCTGTAACTTTTTGAACAATGGAGGATGTTGATCTCTGAAACGTGTACAGGAAGTATGATGGGAGGAGCACTAACTAATGTTGTACCTCTAATCTGATTAAACTTCATCAATACTCTTCTTATATTTCAGGCGGGTATTGTCCCCAGGCCTATGGAGACACACTATAAGAAACATGAAAAAAGTCTGTAGTTGCTCACAGGTAACCCACATGCACTCTTGTCAGACATTGTCCTTCAAAACAATTCTACTGCCACTCTTTAAAATAATTTTTATATTGGAAACGCTACATTTATTAAATTCATAAGAAGAAATAATTACCACCTAGGCCAATCACTGGGCATTAATTGATTTAAAATACAAAGTTCAACAAGTCTTTTTGGTGATCAAAAACAAGTGTCCAATATTTTCACAATGACGGTGCAAACATTCTATAGAGTCAACTCAAAGGGTTATGTCTATTGGCCTCACCGTTTCGGATATATCATGATATCCATCTTCAGGGCTTTGAGCTGTCCTTCACTGATAAAAATCTTAACTCGCGTTTTCATCTGTTCACCTAGAACATGTAATAAATATATCGTAGTTAGGCTATATTTTCCTTACCCATTATTCAATGAACTATTCAGGTCATAGTCAGAATGGAACTAACCTCTATTGGTTCACAAATTTCAAAGATGAAGTCTAACCTGTAAAGAAATGCACCCTATTACTGACCCAAACTCAGCTATGTTGCTAGTATAATGACCTATGTCACGCAGCTCCTGTCAATACCAAATAAAACAAAAGCACTCACCCAGCTTCTAACGGCACAGACTTGCTGAGTTTTCATGTGTTCAGCTTCTCTGCAGAAATACAATCCTGCTTTACTACATTGTACAGGAAGCAATAGGGCCAGTTAGTCCAACCACCAGATGTTTTGACTGGCCACACTTATATAGCTTGCTAGTAAGCAAATAGTGGACTACATTACCTTAAAGTGCACCCCAGACCAGTATATCACTGAGCGGATCAATATATAACGATGCATTCCTTCAGACATCCGGCCCATTAGCCTGCCTGCGCAGGCTTCAGTAGTAGCCATGCTAAAGGCTTGTTGATAGCAATAACGTACCGGGAGGCGGAAGACCGGCCGGGAGCCACATGGCTGTGTTGGTAACTTTGGATGCTGTGGCAATGCCCTTAGCACGCTCATGGTTGCGTAGCGCTAGAGTGGCGGCCATCTTAGCGTGGGTTAGGACTCCTAACCATGGTATAATAACAGTACCATATGTTGAACTGGTGTTCTCTGCCCATATTATCTGGTTATATATAATTCCCAGGCTGTGGCACAATTTATGTCTCTAGTCCGGCTTATCCAATTATACATATGTGGGTTCATCTAATGTGGAGCTGGTTTTGAATCAGTGTGTCTCATCAGGAAGTTCCCAAAGTACAGCTCTAGTCCAAATCGTATTGCGGGTTAAATGTTGTGTAGTCAAAATGGACCCATATTAGAGTCCTCCCATGGATCTTAAAAAGGAATTACTGCCCTATTACACTCTTGGGTGTACCCTGCTCACATTATATAAGGGACATCATGTAAAGCAGTATCTTGGCTGCCCCAGTGACAGTCAATTCAATAACAAATAGGACCAATATCTCCAAAGTGTGTCCTTGCTGTCAAAGTATCCTATTCCCAAACTGTAAGTAAACAGCCTATCACAGGACATACGTGGCAGTCTGCCGTGAAGATGGCACACTGCGGCAGACATAACATGTAAATTCTCTCAGGTATTTCCTGCTCTCTAGACAAAACACATAAGCTCCCATTCGCAATTTATCGCCCGCCATAGGGGTAAGCAAGTCCAATACCTCTATCCAGGCTATCTCCCTGTGTAGCAATTTCCTGTGGAGGTCACCACCTCTATTGTTCACTGATACCTGTTCCAGTATAACGCATTTGATTTATGCGATTGTGTCTTGCCTCCACAAAATGTGTTGCTACCAGGGAATTAAGGTTTTTAGTTCTAATGTTCGACTTGTGTTCAGTCAATTAGCCTTGCGCAATGTCATTCCCACATAGTAATACCCACATGGGCATCTCAGTGCATACATCACATTCATGGAGTTAGATGTACAGGAGTGTCTCAGTTTTATTATTATAATTTTTTGTTTTGTTTTTTGTTTGCTCGAGTGGGGATGTGTGTTCATATTCCCCTTCATGACATTGCCACAATGTTGGCAGTTGCAGCATGGTTTTGTTCCTGTATAGCATTCCTTGGATTTTTTTGGTTGCACAGTATGTGCTCTCACTAACGTGTTGCAGAGGGCCTGGCTGTTCCTTTAGGGAACAGTGGGGAGCTCCGGAAAAAGTATTTGTAAGGTAGGATCTATTTGCATCATGGCACAGTGTTATTTGATGACCTTCTTAATTCTGGTACTTTGTAATGTGTGTCGTGACATACACCAAAGATGGGCTGGTCTTAGGCGGTTTCCGTGTTGGTAAGGACTCTCTCGATAGTTTCTGCACTTTCTCAGAGATATCCCTTTAATCAGATCCTTGTTGTATTTCTTTTCCAGGAATGTACCCTGTAGTTCTTGTGCCTGTCTGTTGTACTCCTCCATGTTGGACATCTTCCCTCGATACCTCAGAAATTGACTTGGTGGTATACTGTCAATCGTCCGCTCGGGATGAAAGCTGGTTGCTAGTAGTAAACTATTTCTATCCTTGGGCTTGATGAAGATCCTGGTATTAAGTCCACTGCTCTCATAGTATATCTCTACAGCCAGGAAATGGATCTTAATATCACTGTGCTGAGTTGTGAACCTAATATGTGGGTGCATTTGATTCATCATTTCAAAGAAATTATCCCGTTAACAGGTCCAGTCCAAATGCCAAAGACATTGTGTATATATATTGTACAAAGATTGAAAGATACTGCATCCACCTTGCTGAATTTAGAATGTGTTCAGTTTCCAGATAAAGCATGTAGGTGTTCGCATAGCTCAGAGCCATTGTTGCCCCATGCTGACACTTGAAAGTGATATCTCTTGTCGAACTTAAAGAAATTGTTAATCAATATCAGCTTCAAAAGAGTAAGAACAAATATCCGGTCTGCCGTGCACGTGTTAGTTTAGTAAAAGCCACTCCATCGCTTCCAAACCTGTTTAATGCACGATATTGGTGTATAGGGATGTGACATCTACGGTGAAAAGTATGTTGAGTCCATGTACAAATGTTTGTTTGTTTTTTTGTTTATTTTATTTATAAAGCGCTCCAGACCCAGGGGTATATGGGCACTCAAGAATATGGTTACAAGACAAGGTATATACATTGGAGCAGGTGTGCCACATTTATACAGTTTACAAATAATACAGAGATAATAATAATCAGAGATGTAATATGTCGCAATACATTTATATAATAAGTACACAATAAAATGGCATTATGGAAGCTGGTGTCAATAGACGTAGGGTAGTAGTGGGTGCGTGCTGGTGTGTATGTGAGGTGTCCCGAAGGAAAAGAGGAAGTGTTAGTTATTTATTGAGTAGCCAGGTGATGACCTGGGTTCTAAATGGTTGAAAGGTAGGGATGGATTTGATGTCCAGTGGGAGTGTGTTCCAAAATTGGGCGGCTAAAACCGCAAAGCTGGTGCCGCCGGCTCTTTTTCGGGAATATTTGGGCACCACCAGGCTTAGTGTGTTGGTGGATCTGGTGATTCTGGTATTGGGTTTCAAGGTGAATTTATTGGTTAGATAAGGCGGGGCGAGGCGATTTAGGGCTTTGTAGACAAATAGTTTTTAGATCGATTTCTTTTTTTGGATGGAGAGCCATTTACATGATTTTCTAATAGCAGAGATGTGTTCTCTCCTAGGAATATTAAGAGCAGCTCGGAATGCCATGTTTTGGAGGACCTGTAATTTGTTGATTACGGATTTGTTTGCATCTGCATATAAGCCATTACAGTAGTCCAGTTTAGACTGTATAAGTGCTCTGGCTAGTGTGAGGCAACTGTTAGTGGATAGCAGAGGTCTGCAGGCCCTGATCAGCTTACCTGTGTAGACAGTGGCTGAGGCGGTCATGTTGATTTGTTTGGAAAGGTTAGTATTGGTGTCCAGATAGAAACTGAGGGTTTTTTTACACATTTCGCGATAGGAATAGTGTTACCATCAATGGTGAAGTTTGTATAGCTAGGACTAAGTTTCAGGATGGTGTTGGGGGATCCGACAAGGAGCAATTCAGTCTTATCATCATTGAGGCAGAGGCCATGTGTGGCCATCCATGCCTGAATGATGGCAAAGACTTAATTGATCCGGCTGACGTCCGTGTTGTAGTTACCGGATAGAGTTAGGAGTATCTGGGTGTCACCAGCATAGTTGGTGTAGGTGACACCCAGATGGTCCAGCTTGTCGAATAGAGGCTTTGTAAATATGTTATACAAAGTAGGCGAAATACAGGAGCCTTTTGGGACACCACAGGTGATGGGAATCGGGTCGGCCGCTGCTAGTGGAGAGAAGACACGCATGGTCCTGTTATCGAGGAAAGATTGGATCCATGTGACCGCAGAGTTGGAGAAATGTGCTGCCGTTGACAGGTGGTTACAAAGGATTTTATGGTCAACCAAGTCAAAAGCAGCAGAGAGGTCTAAGAGAAGAAGGATGGCAGCCCTACCTTTACCTTTGTCGATCTGACTTTTGAGATCAACAAGGGCCGTTTCTGTTCCATGTTGAGGACGAACGCCTGATTGACGTATTCCTAATAGTTGATTAATTTCTAGGTAATCTTGAATTTGTACATAGGCCACTCTATCTAGGATTTTTAGTAAGAAAGGGATGGTGGTGATAGGTCTATAGTTGGTAGATATAGACAGGTCGAGTGTTTTTTTTTTTAAACAATGTTAGAACCCTTGATTGTTTCAAGTTGCTTGGGATTGAATTGCTAGTGAATGATAAGTTTATTAATTTGGTGATGAAAGGGGAAAGATCCCTGGCTGCGTCTTTTATGATCTGAGCGGGGCAACTGTCCCCTTTACAGTTCGAAGGTTTCAAGGAGGCTATCATTTTTTGTACTTCAGGTTACCTTTTTGAATGTGAAGCCTGAGTTGATAACAGTGCGCGATAGTAGGGTTGGACTGGAGGTTGAGCCAGAAGTAAGTTTTTGCCGTTTATTTTCAATTTTGGTTTGGAGCCCTGTGATTTTGTTGCCGAGGGTATTCTGGATGCCTGTGCACCAGGGTTTATCCTTAGTGCAGATATCTGTGGGGGGATTAGGGTTGTAGAGAGCGGTAATGTTAGTGAGATTAGTTCTATTTTCTGGTGAGGGAGTTGTTTTCCACAGTGTTTCAAGTTTGCTTTTTCTGTTGTCTGAGAAGCTTGAGTTCAGGAGTGTACCAAGAGTTCAAGTGAGCTTTTGGTTTACCTTTGCGCATTTTCAGTGGGGCAATGATGTCGATAGCTTTAGACATGGATTTGTTGTAGGTGTTGTAGGTGTTGGCTAGTAAGTTTAAGTCATCTGTGGCTGGTAGAGCGTTCAGAATGGGGACTACCAAGGGTATTAGGGCTTCAGCTGTGATGTTACTCTTATCCCTTGTTGGGCAGGCCGGTGCAATAAAAGTCTTTTTGGGCACTCGGTTATTGATATTGATATCTAGCGAAAGGAGATGGTGATCCGTCCAGACAAGAGGTAGGAGGTCCTTGAGGGTAATGTTGCAGTTGAGGGCAACTACCCAATCGAGAGTCCTACCTTTCGTATGGGTGGGTTGGGAGCAGAGTTGTAGGAGGCCATGCTCAGATAGTGCAGTGGCCGAGATTGAAGTCCCTGAGGATGATAATTTGAGCTGAAGGTTTAGAACTTTCGGCTACTAGGGATGTGATATCTTCTTCAAATAATCCAGGCGGGCCTGAGGGCCTGTATATTAGATGCATGGTAATGGTGCTCTTGGGGGAGGTTTGCAGTTTGACTGTGAGATGTTCACATGATTTTAGCGGAGAGGATGTGGCTGGTCTAATGTCAAGAGAGGATTTGAAGATGATACCTACGCCACCTCCGCGAGCGTTAGGTCTATCAGTTCTGAGGATGGCATAGTTGTCAGGAATAGCTAACGTTAAAAGCGGTGTGCAGCCAAGTTTCAGTCACCGCAAGGAAGTCCAGGTTGTTAGACAGGATTATGTCGGCAGTCCCTATGGAATGGGCGACTAGGGATCTAACATTTAGAAGTGCTCCTTTTAGGGGGAGTGGGTTCAGGTTGTTAGGGATTACATTCAGGTTGTTGGTTTTGGTGGGCGAGTTGGCTGGATGGTTACGATTTGTATGGAAGATTCTGGCGCCAAGTCTGTTATTACGCTCGGACAAGTCGGGAATGGTGGTATGTATGTATGTATGTATGTCTGTTTGCACAGTAGATCTAATGGGCTACGACCAGGAGTTAGGTGTGATAGGCTCGTGCAAAGACTATCAATGTTACTTTGGGCTAGGGATTCAGCTGAGTGGGCGCTGCCATAGGTAGGACGGGCATGTTGGTAGCTTAAAGGGAAGGCTGGTGTGGTGGGCAGGAAGGGTGTAGGGCAGGCGATGGGGTGATGCCTTGGGCAGGCAAGTCTAGCTAAGCCATTTTTATGGGCTATGTAGCTATTACCGCTGCAGGGTACATTGTTTTGTATGATACAGAATGGGAACATGATAAAGGTGAGCCAGATTTGCACAGTGGTGCGTTAAGTATATACAAAAAAGGCATCCTATCCTTTATATATGTAGGGCTATCTTGTATTAATGGTTGTATAACCATATCCAAATACTTCTCAAGTGGTCTCTCTGACATCCCAGTGGATTGAGCAGACTCTTATGGATCTTGGGTAAGATATAAAAGACTGTCCTCGCCGGATGTTTAGTTTCCAAAAACTTTCTTGTGCGTTCAGAGATAACTTTTATATTTTCCTTAATTAATGTCCTCATTTTCTCTGTGTGGTCATATGATACGTGGCATGGGTGGGGGTGGTGTTCGCACTCATGCAAGGGGTCTAATACTAATGCACAAAATGCTGTTCGCCGGGCTTGGGCCTATATTCTGAGATCACTGCCGCTTACCAAGATGGCGTTCACACCCGCATCTACTATATAGCTTGCAATGCATGCACTAAAGTGATTGCGCACTCGCCTCTATGTGCACCCCCCCTACCCTCTAAATGTTCTCTTACTGTTTATTTCTCATTTGGAATCGCCCAAAGGAGTGGGAAGAACCTTACTCCTTCCCAACATTCCCCCTTTTATTAATCCTAAATTAACTAACTCTCCTGCAGTGCCATTGGTAACTAAGTTCCAATATATATTCTCCTCCCCCATTTGCAGCCTCTCTAACCGTTCATCTTCCAGGTATGGTGGTGACCCGTCCTTTGGAACTGATAAGGAAGTCCCCAAGGCAGGGGTAAACCCTGCAACAATGAAGAGTCAGGAAACAGCTGTAACGCTCACCTGATTCTCGCAGAGGCGCCGGTCTTGACTGGGCGACTACCGTATCTCCAAAGGTGATGTGTAGCACCCGGTTGGCTCTTGGGCTGGACCTCTGTGCACTGTATGCCTGACGTGTAGAGTAAGATGTCTGCAGATAGAAAATATGGGGTTAATGAACTGGGGTTATTGGGGTGTCCCTATCTCTTTCCTCTTCTCCTCTCCTGTAGACCCCCAAAGGTTAACGCTCTCACCTTAGGTAAGTGAATGCCGAGCTCTCCATCTGCCTCGGGGCAGGGTGCTGTAACCAGTTTCTTCACTGGATAGGTAGCGCAGGCCTCTTGACTTCAGAGGACTGCTGTCCGTCGTTTACTGCACGAACGGTAAGTTTCGAGTCATTCAAATGTCTTTAAAGTCTTTAGTAATGATGTCTCTTGTTTTGCAGGGTTCCGGCGATGGCGGACGACGGGCTGAAGTGAGTTGAAGATGGAGCCCGTGTGATGAATAGAAGCGCCTGGAAGCACGTAAGTAAGCGCTTGTTGCCTGCTTCACGATGCGCTCTAACTGTCTTTTTATTTTGCAGGTACGAGTTCGGAGCGGCTGCAGGGTGCCGGAATACCCACTGGATTAGATGTGGAAAGGAGTAATGGCACGTGAGTATTAAAGTTCCCCAATGTCTTTAAACGCACCTTGTTTTGTCTTTCAGATGCGGGATGCAGCGCCGAAGGCCTCCGGAGCGTGCAAAGAGTTGGTAAGCTTTTGTCTTTCAGATGCCAGAATGCAGTGTGAAGACCTCCGGAGCGCACGAAGAGTAGGTAAGCCTTTGCCTTTCAGATGCCGGAATGCTAACCTGTTCTTTCTTGTCTTTATAGGTGTTGCTGAAGACTGGATTCAGGATGGTAAGCCTTTTTCCTTAGGCCCAGGACCGGATGCAGAAGACACGATGAGCGTTCTGCTGCAGAGGTTGCAGAATAACGCAAAGCAAGATTCATCCACCGGGTGTGGTTTAAATAGCCTCCTGTAGTGCTTCGGTGTCTCCTTCCACAGCCACGCCTAGGTAAGAAAAGAGTTCCTGCTTTCCAGAAGAGTTCCAGTGTTCTGAATCTAGGGAGTGGCTCCAGCCCCACCCAACAGGAAAAGTAGTTCCAAACAGAAGGGGATCAGAGGCTCAACTGGCAGGCAAGTAAGCAGCATGGTCTGCTGCAGGTAAGTCCACCCAAGCATTATGAGCCCAGCGCTTCCAGCGCTGGGACTGGGCATATTTATGAGCCTGGTGCCACTGGCGCCAGGACTGGGTCCAAAAGGTCCCAATTGGGACTGGTTGGCACTCGGAACCTGGGTTATGGATCTGCTTCCAAGGGAGTTGGGAAAACCCTGACCTTTTGGAAGCAGAGATCATGACAACAGCTGAGAGGCAAACCAAGTTATTATTATAGAAAGACAAAGCGCAAAATACAGTAATACAGAATGACAAGTGACAGGTGTAATCAGTTGTCAGACGGAGCGTTGTGCCAGTGTTGGGTCAGAACTTATCTTATATAGCATGTCATGTTTCCATGTCCTTTGTAGACATTTGGTAATACTAGGAAGCAGACGGTTACATGCAGGGTACGTTGTGTAGCAAGATCAATAAGCAACTTTCGCGTAAACAACTGAATACTCCTCATAAGGTGGTATTTGTACACAGCTATGGAAAGGTACTGGGAGCTGGTGTCTCATGGGTCCCCGAGGGCTGCATTAGGTTGTGCCCTGCCGAGCCAAGGCGGGGTGTGGGCGTGACAGGAGAGCCGGGTGTAGCAAGAGGCCTCAGGCTAAGATAAGGCTAAGACATGGTGAAGGATATGGGGCCTAAAGTGGGGATGGTGATTGCCAGGAGTTGTAGTATCAGGACAATCCTGCTGCAGCAACCCCTCGTTTGGTCGTCGCTGGTACAGGGTAAAGACCATAGGGCTAAGGATTGTGCTATATAGTGGCAACCTAATACGCATCTTACATCAAGCACAGTTCTATGTGGATGTAATCAAACACTGTGAGATAGGGGCGTCTCGGCATGGTATCTTGGATATCTGCCCGGGGGGTGAGGGGGAGTCAAAATCCGTGGTAGGTGTTCGAGTCACTAAGTAATGGATGAGGCGAATTGGTCTGGGGATAGTCAAGGACAGGTAGAGCCGGTATTGTTGCCTGACATCATGTTAATACGATTGGGATTGATTGTGCTATTGTGGAGGTGGTGGAGGGTGATGGCTACACAATGGTAGAATAAGTAGGTGAACTGTGTGGAACCCATTGGGACAGTTCCATTATCAGTGAAAGCGATAATCTCGATAGAAACAAAAGCTGGTGGCCTTTTGCCCAGGAGGTTACTGGAGAAAGAGGTGTAGAAGACTTGGCACTGGATACTGTAATGGGGGACAACTAAGGCCAGTCAAATTCAAGAAATAACACTGGGGTGAAAGGAATTCTACAGCTAACGTGTGTGGCGGTGTGTGCGCGGACAGAACAATCTGAGGCACCCATTAGATCGGCATATGTCCATGAGAAGTTGTGCTTGTGGTATTTAGTCCAGGAAATCGCCAACTTGGTCAGCGTATGTCACTGCAATGTACATAGAGAGACTGGTGTAGAAAGAAGTGAGGAGGGAGAGAAAGAGCAGGGTCCAATAATTTAAAATCAATGTCACTGCGCAGGAAACAATCATATCACATATACTTATTACAACAAGAAATCTGGCCCACCAGTCAGGGCAATATCTTGTCCACAGGATGCTTGCTTGGGTAGCCTGTGAACATGAAATGTGAGCAGTAATCATTTGTAAGACATTGTAGGCATGATAGGCATGTGATTCGAGAAACATCAGTTATGCAGTGGTCTTGAGGTGGCAATACTGTTCCCGAACTTGTGCAGTCCAGCCCTACGAAGAATGGGGTCTTATGCCCAAAAGTTCCAAGCAAGTTCAGTGGTAGGGTGCGGGGGGTACAAAGATCAGGATAACAGCAGGAATGATGATTAGGCAGGAGTGGAGCTTGAAGAGAACAGGCTGGTGTGCAGCAATGTGTTTCTTGCTGGCAGCTCTGCAGAGTCGCAAGTGGGAATGCCAGGTTGTTCCCGCCCTGAAAATAAGGCAGGAGATGCAAAGAGCAGGTATGCACCAGCTAGACGGAGAAGGCCTTGACACTGCACATGGGTCGGGTGCAGCTGATCTGTAATGCAAGCAATGCAGAAGAAGCAAATACAAATGCTGAGGCGTTAGGCTCACCCATTTTGCTCCCAGACCTCTTGGTCTAGAGGGCTTTTGCACCTATTCTTCAGGTGTGCTGCATTATTGTGGCTGCATGAAGAACAAAATATTTTGATTGCGTTGGGCCACCCGTAGAGGGCAGGTGTAGCAGTGACACTCTGTGGGGAAGGAGGAGGAGAAGGAGGAGTTGTTTACTACTACCAACCAGCTTTCATCCCAAGCGGACAATTGACAGTGTACCACCAAGTCAATTTCTAGGGTATCGAGGGAATATGTCCAACATGGAGGAGTACAAAAGACAGGCACAAGAACTACATGGTAAATTCCTGGAAAGGAAATACAACAAGGATCTGACTAAAGGGTTATCTCTGAGAAAGTGCAGAAAATATCGAGAGAGTCCTTACTAACACGGAAACCTCCTAAGACCAGCCCATCTTTGGTATATGTCACGACACACATTACAAAGTACCAGAATCAAGAAAGTTATCAAACAACACTGGGCCATGATGCAAATAGATCCTACCTTACAAAGACTTTTTCTGGAGCTCCCTACTTTTGTCTAAAGGAACAGCCAGGCCCTCCGCAAACACGTTAGTGAGAGCGCATGCTGTGCGACCAAAAAAATCGAAGCGAATCAGCTCCCCCCCAACAGATTTGCCTAGCCAGCTGGTGGTCCCTCCTATGAACACAATGTCATCAGATAAGGGAGAGCTCTTGAGTTGTCTGAAGGAAATGGAGGCCAGGCTGACAAACACATTCCACAACCAGCTGCAACAGATGAAGGAAGAACTGAAATCATCCCTCCAGGAAGTTAGCAACGAAATGGCGGAAATGGGTGGGCTGGTAGATGTAGTCGAAAACGGACTCTGTAATGTGGCAGAAGAAACTAACCAGAACAGCGTTCTGCTGGACCAACTAGCTAACGCAACAAACAATCTGGAACTCCAAACAGAAGACCTCAAAAAACGCTCAAGTAGATCTAATATCAGGGTTAAAGGCCTGGCAGAAATGATGCTTGATAAAGACCTTAGAGATACAATGCAACAATGTTTTAGTAGCCTGATTAATGATCCTGGAGCAAGGACAAGGGATGTCCTGATAGCTTTGACGTCCTACTGCCTGAAGGAGGACATTTTGTGAGTGGCAAGGACCCACAATGATTTCACGATCAACGGCTCTCGCATCCAATTATACCAAGATTTGGCTTTGGTCACCCTACACAAGAGAAGGCTGATGCAACCAATCACAAAAGCCCTCCAGACGCAGAAGATATGATACAGATGGATGCACCCATTTGGTCTCTCATTCACATGGGAGGGCAAACAGAGAAGAATCAACACCTGCAAGGAAGGTCTCACGCTCCTGCAACTGGAGGAGGACCATACTCGTCCTGACGTTAGACCTCGGCGCAATGCCCCTGTCACGGCAAGCAAACCTTGGGAATGGACGACGGAAAGGAAGCGAAGACCTAGGAAGGCAGAGAAAACCAAAGACCTGCAGCAGAGCCAGGAATGACTGAAGAGAAGTGAACTGCATAATAACCAATGATCTGCAAAATTGACAATAATTACGTAACAGTAATGCGAACTACGCTGCACAGATCGGAAAGAGGATATCCTCACGGAGGTAGGGTGACGATACATCTTCGAAGCTGTGTCAGGATAAGGTTAGATCCTGGCAGATCAAGAACTGGGAAAATTCTAAGGCCCAAGACCTGGGGGTGATCGACGGGTAGATCCCTCGGAATCCAGGCCACATGTATTCCCAGACAGGGGGTGGGAGGGAGGTGGGAAGGTTAGGCTGGATGATGGGCGATCAGGAGGGGAAAAGAAGAGCTAAGAGTCACAGAAAAAATCTGAGCTACTAGTCCAGGGGGTGAAAGGTGAGTCAGGATGGGAGCACAGAGGTCCCTTGAACATGGGGCAGGCGGAGAGGCAAAGTCTCGGTGCGATGGAAGAGGTGAACATAATCTCAATTAATGTCCAGGGGTTGAACTCCCCCGCCAAACGTAGGACGATTCTGGGTAGAGTGGAAGCAATGCATGCAGCGATAGCAATCCTTCAGGAGACGCACCTCCTACAAATAGATGAAAAAATGATGCAAAGCAGGTCATACTCGCTGCAATTCTTCTCCTCTAGTGGGAAAAAATCAAAGGGGGTTGCCCTTTTGTGCAGTCGCAACCTGGGTTTCCAGAGAGATGAGGAGGGCAGGTATGTTGGGGCGAAAGGCACAATCAAGGGACAAATATACACAATTATAGCGCTCTACGTACCTAATGAGAGACAGGACCTGTATATCACTAAACTGCTTCAGACAGGCCCTAGGTAAGCTCTTCAGGGACCTGGGGGTGATTGAAATGTGGCGGTTTTTTCAAAGGGGAACAGAAGGAATACACGCATTTCTCGGCAGTGCATGGTGGCTACTCAAGAATAGATACAATTCTTGTTTCATCCTCAGTCATCCCTAGTGTCACAAAAATAGAAATTGGGGTACAGTACCTCTCGGACCATGCTCCAGTGCTCATTGTGATAGAATTGAAGGGGGGCGGAAATAGACCCCATCCACAGTGGAGACTAAATGAATCAATCCTGAGGGATGTTGCACTCAGAACGCACATTGAGAATACTATAAACAACTATTTTAGAGAGAATGACAACGGGGAAATGGATTGGAGGACAGTATGGGATGTAGGGAAGGCAGTAGTCCGGGGGGATTTTATCGCTCAGGCGGCACAATACTATAGGGAGAAAGCCCTTATTACGCACAAATTAGTGGAAGAATTGAGGGAGGCAGAAAAGTTACATAAATCCTGTCAAACGCCTAAGACACGGCGGGAGCCCAGGAAGGTCAGAGCCAAACTAGAAAATCACACATCAGACAGAACGGCGCAGGCATTATTGAGAACTAAATAATCTTCCTGCACACACGGGGGGGAAGGCTAATACATTCCTGGCAGCAAACTGCGCAAACAGAAAACGCGCAACAACATTGCCGGGCTGGAAGATAGATTGGGAGAGTTACACACGAGGGACGAGGAGAAACTTGAAATAATGGTCCAATTCCATGAGAGACTATTGTCTAGCGAGAATTTAGATAAAGCTAATCAAATAACCTACATGTCTGCAATCCGAATGACGCAGGTTACAGAACAAGACAGAACTAGGCTGGGGGAACTGATCACAGCCCAAGAGGTTAGCAAAGCGATACCAGCCCTCCCAAGTGGGAAGACCCCTGGTCCAGATAGCCTAGGAAACGGCTATTATAAAACATTCCACGCACAGTTAACAAACCCCCCTTACCCGCCTATTTAATGTAATTAGAGATACAGGGTCGGTGTCACCGGATATGGGGAAGTCAGCCATGATACTAATGTTAAAACATGGGTGGAAACCCACCGACTGTGCCAGTTACCGACCTATTGCCCTCCTTAACACAGATGTGAAACTGTATGCTAAAATTCTAGCGAACCGTTTGATGTCGGTTTTACCGGGAATAATACATGAGGTCCAAGCGGGCTTCATAAGTGGGAGGCATACACAGGATAATGTTAGGCGGGCAATAGATGTCATTGACTGGGGTTCAAAAATGAATCAAACATTTTCATTAGCGGCCCAAGACGCTAAGCGCGCCTTTGACAATGTGGACTGGGATTACCTGAAGCTGGTGCTGAAGGGGTTTGGATGTGGACCAACATTCATTAAGTTGGTGTTGGCAAATTATCAGATCCCATCCACGTACTTTCTAGTAAACGGCCACACCTCGAAACAGATAGACATTAGGAGAGGCAGACGCCAGGGCTGCCCCCTTTCCCCATTGATTTTTGCGATGACAATGGAACCGTTTGCAATTAACATAAGGAAGGACCCATATATCAAGGAGGTGGTTAGTGGGGAGACCCAACATAAGATTGTTCTTTAAGCAGATGATGTTATGCTCTATATTGCAGATACTAAAGACACTCTACCCAGGGTTATTGCGGAACTACAGAGGTTTGCAGCGGTGTCAGGATTCACAATAAATTACACAAAATCTAAGGCATTAAATATCACTGAGAAGAGGGGGATCTAATGTCCCTAGAATCTCCTCCCCTTAAAATGGGAAAATTCATCCTTGACCTACCTATGGGGCCAAATTACTAGAACCTTGGGGAACCTATGCAAATCTAATATCGGGCCTCTCTGGAAGCGCCTCCAAGAGGATTTGCAGAAGTGGGACCATCAGGAACTCTCTTGGTTCGCGAGAATAGCAGCTATAAAAATGACATTACTCCCCAGATTATTGTATGTAGTGAACTCAATCCCGATAGATATTCCGCCGAAGCTAATTAAGGAACTACAGAACTAAGGAACTAAGTTCATATGGCAAAACAAGAAACCACAGATTCAGCGTTGGATAATGATGCGTCCAGTACTACTGGGAGGACTGGGAGGTACATATTAGTAGCACACCTGACACCGATGTTGAAATGGACAGGTCCGAATCCCTCAACTGGCTGGAATAAGATAGAACAAGCTTCGACAAAGATCCCACTAAAGATACTCCAATTTTTAAAGCTGGGAGTTCACGAGAATGGGGGACCGTTATTGGAAACCACCAACCAGACCTTGTGCAGTTGGGATCAGGCAATCCGTAGGGGAAAAGTGCAGAGTGGACTAGGCCCATTGTCGCCACTAGCACATAATGCAGACTTCTCCCCGGGACTTCACCCGAAATTCTGGGAGGGGTGGAGGGAGGTGGAAACTTTGACATGTATCAGGAAGGCTCCCCGATCTCATTCGAGGGCTGCAAACAGAAATTTGGAATCAATGAAAACCACAGATACAGATACATGCAACTGCGTCATTGGCTTTCCCACCCAGTAGTAAAGAAAGCTGGAGTACGAACCCCGGTGGGCTTAGAACTTACAATACAGGAAGGAACATCTGCGAAAGGTATCACTAGATTGTATAGGCTCCTAGACAAGGCACAAACAGCGGACACCCTACAATATGTGTGTCACGATCACCTGGGTCTCTGCGGGAGCAATGGATTCCTCCTGTATCTTCCTCTCGTTACCCCTGGGCTGGGAAGCTGACCTGCCAAGAGAATGGATGTTTAGAGGGTTTTCTGCAATAAGGTTCCAACCCTCCCTCCGCCCTCCCGGTGTCCCTAGTGCAGTGTATTCCCTTGCTGTGGGCGTGGCTACCTTTTGGTTTAGTGTGGCACGCTCTCCATCCTGCATCTGCAGGGGCGCAGTAGTCTGAGGATCCGGGACTAGTTGCTTCACTAGGTTCAGGTAGATAATGTCCTTCTGATGAAACACGCACTTTGTGTTATTTGCCCATTTACAGCACTGGGAATTGTTCGCAAGTTCTATTCACGGCTTGATTGCGGGAGCCCACGAAGCAGAAGCTGCAGGTAAGTTCAACATCGAGTGGAGGGTAAGTTCAAAGAGGGCCAGTTACTCCACTGGCTATGCGCGCGTGTTACAAAGAAAAAGGTGAGTTGTTGATTGTGAATACGCTGAGCGTTAATTAGAGTTCTTTTTCGTTGCAGGTCTCAGTAACGGAGCTGCTAGCTGGATGTGACCGCGGAGAGGAGCATTTCACTAGGCTCGCATGCAGAAAAGTTAAATGGTGATCGCACGGGAAACTGAGGCATTAATTGCATACGCGTGCTTACTAATTCTAACTTGTTTTCTCTTCTTTTGTAGATTGGGTCCGGAGTGCTGGAGTGAAGAGCAGAGAAGAAACTTGCCTCAATCACGAAGAACAAACAGGTGAGAGTTCCACTAGATGTCCGGGCTGCGATGAAGCGGGAACAAGTAAGGATCTACTGGATGTCTGGGCTGCGATGCAGAGGAAACAGGTAAGGATCCAATATCCGGGCTGCGGTGGAGCGGAACCAGGTACGGATCCAATAGAGGTCCGGGGTGCGGTGAACGTGTGCTCAAGGCTACAGAATGCCCACGAAGCACGGGCTAGTTCTTGGGCGTGGCTTATATAGGCAGCCATGCCTAGACACTAGAGTGTGCTACACAGTTCCACACAGTTCCTGGTTGTCACACAGGCATCCATGTTGGGAGTACAGGAAGTGACTAGATAATAAAGGCTATGCCAGAACAAGCTTATGTGAATGATGTACACTCTAAGGATGCCTCAATGCATGTTTTGCTTGCCAGGCCTTTACCCATTTAGCCCCTATTTGTGTTTTCAGCCTTCCGCCATGTGTTTGTGCTAATGAGATGTGGGTCCCTATGCTGCTGCCCATGACAGTCTTCCCCCTCAAGGCCCCACCCAATGGTGTTCTTTCTGGTCCGGGTTTGGTGGTATTATCCCGATGAAATGTACGTAGTAACCGGGGGGCGTGGATTTTCTCGCTCGGTTCCCATGACCTATCCTGTGGCCCGTATCCTTTCCAGTCTGCCAGGAAGTATAGGGTTTTTCTTGTTATCTTAGAGTCTAGAATCCTCTTGACTTCGTATTCTGGCTCATCACCCTCTACCACTATTGGAGCTGGGGGTATTGATACTCGTGTCCCAAGGTGCATGGGTTTTGATAGCGAAACATGGAACACTGGATGTATGGGCATGCAAGTTAGTAAGGCTAGTTTCATGGCTACTGGAGAGATTACAGCTTCGATTGTAAAAGGGCCTAAGTATTTAAGTTGAAATTTCCTTGGTCCCTTAAGCGCTATATATTTTGATGCCAGCCACACAAAGTCCCCAGTCTGATAGCTTGGGGCCTTCTTTCAGTGTTGATCGGCATGCTTTTTCTGTGTTTCTTTAGCAACTTGTAAATGTGTCACTGCCTCCTTGGCTGCCCGGGTGATATGTTCATGCAAGGTCTTGACTGCGGGTGTCTCAATTGCTTCTGGTGGGTCGTTTTTGGAAGTCCGTGGGTTCCGCCCATATAAGGTATAGAACGGAGTCAGGTGAGAAGAAGCATGTGTTGAGTTGTTGTATGCATATTCTGCTATCCACAAGATTTCCACCCAAGCATGGTTTGTTTGGTGCAGCAGATAGCGAAGATATTGCTCCAGGGTTTGGTTTGTGCGTTCATTCTGCCTGTCATTTTGCGGATGGTGGCTGGTGGACAAACAAACTTCTACTCCTGCTAGAACACAGCATTTTTTCCAGAACTGAGATACAAACTGACTCCCTATGTCGATATTACTACAGATGGAAACCTGTGTAATTTCACTATGCGGTCTAGGATGTTCTAGGCTAAAATCTGAGCCAAAGGTATTCCCTTCAATGGTATGAAGTGGGCCATTTTAGAAAAAAGGTCAACCACCACCAAGATGGTGGTGTACCCGAAACAGGAGGGCAGGTCTGTGACAAAATCCATCGACACTGTGTGCCAGGGAGCGGGAGGTATAGTCAGGGATTGTAGTAGACCGGCTGGTCTTTGTCTTGATGTCTTGTTCTGAGCACAAATCCCACATGAGTTTACAAAATGAATAGTATCACTCCGCCAGGTTGGCCACCAATAGTATCTCTTTACTTTGGCAAGCGTTTTAGCCCCTCGTGGGTGACCTTCCAGGGGTGAACTGTGATAACTGTTAGAACCGCCTCCCTAAGAGCACAGGTGGGTAGGTACAGCCATTCCTGGAAATAGGGGAGGTCGTTTTGTACGGAAAAGTGAGCTCCTTTCTGGTTCCAAGTCATCAACTCTTCTGCGGGAATGCTGCTCTTTACTTCTTCTTTGAGTGTATCCAGTGGTGAGAGAGTACTGTCACAAATGCCTAGGCCTTTATTGCTAGGGATTATGTCCACTGGGTCTGGATTGTTGTAGGCCTCTTCTCCTTTGCCAATGTGAGATAACGCGTCTGCCTTGCCATTCTTGGTTCGATAAGTGATTACAAAGTCGTACTCAGTTAAGAACAACCTCCAGCGAAGATGTTGTGATGATTGGGCCTTGGCTGAGCGTAGGTATTGTAGATTCCGATGGTCGGTTATGATCATGATGGTGTGCTTGGCGCCGAGTAAATAGTGTCTCCACTCTTTAAGATCATTTTTGATTGCTAGGAGTTCTTTATCGGTTATTGCGTAGTTTAATTCTGCTGGAGAAAATTTCCTTGACAAGAACGCCACAGGATGTAAGTGGCCAGTTTCAGGATTCCGCTGGGATAGGACGGCTCCCATGGCTACACTGGAAGCATCGGTCTCCACGATGTAAGGGAGTTCGGGTTGTGGATGCTGTAATACAAGGGCTGACGTGAACCTGTCTTTCAGTGCATGGAAGGCTTCTTCTGCAGCAGGCGTCCATTCAAACTTTCGATGTTTACGGTGGAGTGAGGTAACTGGGTGCACCAGGTGTGAAAAGCCGGGTATGAAGCGTCGGTAGAAATTTGAATTTGAAAAGCCTAAAAAGCTTTGTACACCTTTTAGAGATGTGGGTGAAGGCCAAGTGAGTATGGCTTCTACCTTTCTGTTGTCCATCCTGATGCCATGCAGAGACAGCACAAACCCCAAAAACTCCGCCTCTGTGACGTGGTATGAGCACTTTTCAAGCTTGGCGTATAGATGGTTTTCACGTAGCTTGCGGAGTACAGTTCGCACACATGTAATATGATCTTGCAGGTTAGGCGAGTAGATGAGGATATCGTCTATGTACACTACAGCACACACATCGAGTAACTTCCGTAGAACATCATTCATGAAGTGTTGAAATGCCGCCGGGGCATTACAGAGCCCAAACGGTATCACTTGGTACTCGTATAAGCCGTACCTGGTGCAAAACGCGATCTTCCATTCGTCACCCTTTTTTACGCACACCAGGTGGTAGGCTCCTCGAAGAGCTAGCATCGTGAAGACTTGCGCTTGTCGTACTTGGTCTAAAAGAACTGGAATTAACGGCAGCGGGTACCTATTTTTTATGGTGACCTGATTCAGTGCCCAGTACTCAATACATGTTCGGAGATCACCCTCCTTCTTGGAAACAAAGAATATGGGGGAAGCTGCAGGTGATTTTGAGGGACGGATGAAGCCATTTGCTAGGTATTGGTCCAGATACTTCCTTAAGTGGGTGTTCTCTCCTTCTGTCAAAGCATAGATTTGACTACATGGTACTTGGGCCCCGGGTAGTAAATCAATTTGGCAGTCGTATCGTAAGAACGATGAGGGGAAGAGTATTAGCTTGTTCTTTCGCAAATACATCTTGATATTCCGGGTATTCGGTGGGCAGGACTCCTGTTATTCCTAGCACCGGCACCGACTTGGGGGACACGAGTCGCTGGTGTACAGAGGAATGATGCTTCTCGTAACAGCGTTTGCATTCCTTTGGGAAGACTAGTGTTCTAGCTCGCCAGTCTATTTGAGGGTTATGAGCCTCTAGCCAGGGCATGCTGAGGATCACCTGAAATTGTGGGCCCGTGATGAGATCAAACAAGATTTCTTCTTCATGACCGTCTTGTCTGAGAAGTGTGACATCAGCAGTACAGTGAGTAACAGGGCCAGAAAGTAGTTGGGAACAATCTACCGCTGTTACATTGTCGGCTATTGTCTTTGGACAAACCGGTAACCCTATCCGGCCAGCAGTTTCTAGGTCCATGTAATTGTCAATGACCCCGCTGTCTATAAAAGCCTCGATGACATGCATCTTGGACAAGTGTTGTGGATGTATGATGATAACCGGTATAGCAAAGTGGGAGGTCTATGGGGTCTTCACCGCGCTCGACAAACCGACCTCTGTCTGTCGGGCGTTGGAGTTTTCCATCTCCTCTGTACTTTTGTTCCCATCCATTGCCCCTACTGTCTTCTGAGGAGGTTTTGCTGGGCAATTGCGAAGGAAATGACCTGTTGGCACAATACAGGCATAGCTATTCTTGCCGCCTCCTGTCTCGCTCCGACTTAGTGAGAGGACCTCGTACTACACCTAATTGCATAGGTTCAGGATGCGCTTCTGCTGAGGGGTGGGCTGACTCTTTGAGCCATACATAGAATGTTCTGCCTTCAGAACGGGCATGATCTGTTTTCCAGTTTTATAACCGATGATCGAGCTGGAGTGCTAGGTCAATGTACTCAGAACGAACATCTGGTGGGTTCACTACTTGTGCCAATACATCTTTTAGTTCTCTGCGTAAGCCTCTGTAAAACAAGGTAATTCTCTTTTCTTCCGGCCAATTTGCCTCGGCCACGAGCCGATTAAACGTGGCTACATATGCCAGGAGGTCCTGACTACCCTGTCTGAGAGATAACAGCTCATCATCTAAGGCCTGTCCTTGTGTGCGACGAGTGAAGAGCTTCTCTAGCTCACCTCACCCTCCCTACCCCACAGGCAAAGCCTCCCTCATCACTGCCACCCACCTTCTCGGTCATCCGACCCATGAAGCGCGTGTCAGTTGAGGCTTTCGCTGCCACCTTCTCGCCCCTACTCCCCCTTCGGCTGACTCCCACCCTGACACAGCCTCTCCATGCTCCACTCTGCTATATCTGATACTCTTGATATCCTTGCCCCTGTCATGAGAATCCGCCTGAAGCCCAAAGCCAAATGTAACTCCTGGTATGACTCGGATCTCGTCACCCTAAAACGCAAGTGCAGGGTGGCAGAGAGGAAATGGCGTGCTTCATGTTCATCCTCTGACAAACTGGCCTGCCGCCTGCTCCAAAGGCAATACCGTCTCTCCGTTCTCACCAAGAAGAGAGCCCTTATCCAAGCCCGCATTTCTGCGGCATCTAACAACTCGGCCGAACTCTTTAAAATCTGCAAGGAGCTTGCCAACCCTGCAGCAGTCTCTACCTCTCCTGTCCCCTCCCAGGCCCTCTGCACTGCACTGGCCTCTCACTTCATCTCTAAAACTCAGGACATCCTGTCCTCACTCTCCTCCTATCACCTCCCTCCCTCTCTTCCCTGCTCTTCCTCTGGCCCTTCTGCAGCCACCTCCCCTCCCTCCTTCTCTGCCTTTCCCCTTTTCTCTGCTGACAAGGTTTCCAGACAAGTCCGATCTATGAAAGTCTCGTCTAAACAGGTTCAACCCTGTTCCTCCAAAACTATCAAGGACCACATCGACTCCCTGGCACCTGCCCTGGCTGACTTTTGCAACCACTCCTTCGCCTCTGGAGTCTTCCCATCCCCCCTTAAGCACTCCCTTGTGCACCCTCTTCTTAAACCCTCTTCCGACCCCTCCTGCCCGGCTAACTATCGCCCAATCTCCATCACTCCCTTCCTGGGCAAGCTCCTGGAGAAACTGGCCATCTCCCAGCTTAACCTCCATGCTGAATCTGTTGGTAGTCTTCATGACCATCAATCTGGCTTCAGAGCTGCCAGAAGCACGGAAACTGCTCTCCTGAACATCCGTGAGGACCTGCTCTTGAACCTCGACTCCAACACTCCGTGTGTTCTCATTCTGCTCGATCTCTCTTCTGCCTTTGACACGGTCAACCATGCCATCCTGCTCAACCGTCTCTGTGATAACTTGGGTATCACTGGTCAGGCTCTGGCGTGGCTGACCTCTTTCCTTTCCAATCGACCCTCCCAGGTCCAACTGGGGTCCTTCCTCTCTGACATCTTTTTTTCCACCTGTGGTGTCCCCCAGGGATCTAATCTCTCTCCCTGGCTGTTCAACCAGTATCTGGCACTCCTTGCCCACCGCATCGCAGCTCTCTGCCCCAACTTTCATTGCTATCCGGACGATACCCAGCTCATTTTCAGGCTACCCTCGGCCTCCTCCTCTCCTTCCCTCATCTCTGACTGTCTGTCTGCTATCCAGGAATGGTGTGCCGCCAATGACCTCTGCCTTAATGCCAGTAAGACTGAGATTCTACTCATCGGCACACCCACTCCCTCCTTCCCTGCAGCTCTATGGCCAGCCTCTCTTGGCCCTCTTCCTGCTCCTACCTGCAAGGCAAAAAACCTCGGGGTCATCTTCGACTCCACACTCTTCTCTCCTCATATATCTGACGTCTCTAAGAAGTCACACTACCAGCTGAACCTCCTCAGAGGTATTCTTCCCTTCCTCTCCTTCCACCAGAAGCTCACTGTCTCCCGAGCACTGGTTCTCTCAAAGCTGGACTACTGTAACAGCCTCTATCTTAATCTGCCTGCATCCACTCTCCGCCCTCTGCAACTCATCCAGAACAGGACTGCGAGACTTGTCGTTGGCCTCAAGCCCAGGGACCGTATCTCTCCAGGACTGAAATCTCTACACTGGCTCCCAGTGGCTGCGAGGATTAAGTTCAAAACCCTCTGCATTGTCCACAAGGCCTGCTGGGTCCTGGGGCCTGAATACCTTCAACTCTCTCTTCCTAAATATCTTCCTTCCCGAGCCCTTCGCTCATCCGTCTCCAACTCCCTCAGGGTCAGCCGCTTCTCGAAGCAACGAGCTGGGGGTAGATCTCTCTCTGCGGCAGGGGCCTCCCTCTGGAACAGCCTTCCTGCCTCCCTGAAACTTGAGGAGAACCATCTCCGGTTCCGGAAGCACCTCAAAACCTTCCTCTTTGCTTCTGCTTTCTCTCTCCCTCTCCCCAGCTAAATTCTTCACTGAAACTGCACTGAATCTGCAACTGGGCCACTCTCACCGACCTCGGTACTGGGCCCAGCCACTCTCCACTTGCACTGCCTCCCTGGCAACCCCTGCACTGCGGGACTGTCTCTGTATCCCTAAACCCCCCCTCCCAGCACTTGTCTGCACTTACCTTGCACTTGCCACCAGCTGGCCCTATTTTATTTATTTTATTCTACTTACCTTGTACTGCACTTCCCCCCTCCCCTTCCCCTTGCACTTTTTCCCTTCCCCTTACCCCTGCACTTGCGCGATCTAAATGACACCTGGCCTAGTAGGATCGTTGTCTGTCTTCCCCTTGTTCCCCCCTCCCTGCCTCATCGCGCCTTGAAACACTTGTGTATAGGCGCGTTACAAATGCCATATCATATCATATCAAGATGGAAACCGGCACAATCGCGTAGCTAAGGGTCATCCCTATTTACTAGCGGGGCAGACCAGTCCGCTGCATGGCCCCCTAGATATGATAGTACAAAGGCCACCTTAAACTGGTCGGTAGGGAGCAATCCTGGTTTACACAGAAAATGTAAACAACACTGGTTCATAAAGGTTCCAAATTTCTTTGGGTCTCCCACAAATCCCTCTGGTGGTGGTAGTGGGATATTACCTGGGAGTACTACCTGTATGGGGGTTACAGATTGAGACTCCGGTATTGGGGCTGCAGTAGCTCCCCCGAGCAGTGGTGACCGACCTGCATGTGTTTGGAGTAGCTGCCGGGCTATCTAGTCAGTTTTATCTCTATTGACAACCAACTCACACCTCAGAGCATTTGTCTCGGCACGGGCTGCATGCACCTCCGCCCGCAACTCCCCCAGAAGCTGGGACAACTGATCTACTTCCGAAGTTTCCATTGCTCAGGCAGAGTGGTTTACGGTAGGCTTAGTGTTCTGTCACGCTCACCTCGGTCTCTGCGGGAGCAATGGATTCCTCCGGTCTCTTCCTCTCGTTACCCCTGGGCTGGGAAGCTGACCTGCCAAGAGAATGGATGTTTAGAGGGTTTTCTGTAATAAGGTATTCCAACCCTCACTCCAACCTCCCGGTGTCCCTAATGCAGTGTATTCCCTTGCTGTGGGCGTGGCTCACCTTTTGGTTTAGTGTGGTGCACTCTCCATCCTGCATCTGCAGGGGCGCAGTAGTCTGAGGGTCCGGGACTAGTTGCTTCACTAGGTTCAGGTAGATAATGTCCTTCTGATGAAACACGCACTCTGTGGTATTTGCCCAGTTACAGCACTGGGAATTGTTTGTAGGTTCTGTTCACGGGCTTGATTCCGGGAGCCCACGAAGCAGAAGCTGCAGGTAAGTTCAACAGCGAGCGGAGGGTAAGTTCAATGAGGGCCAGTTACTCCACTGGCTATGCGTGCGTGTTACAAAGAAAAAGATGAGTTGTTGATTGTGAATACACTGAGCGTTAATTACAGTTCTTTTTCGTTGCAGGTCTCGGAATCGGAGCTGCTAGCTGGCTGCGGCCGCGGAGCGGAGCATTTCGCTAGGCTCGCATACGGAGGTCAGTTAAATGGTGATTGCGCGGGAGACTGAGGCATTAATTGCATAAGCGCGCTTACTAATTCTAACTTGTTTTCTTTTCTTTTGTAGATTGGGTCCGGAGCTCTGGAGTGAAGAGCAGAGAAGAAACTTGCCTCAATCGCGAAGAACAAACAGGGGAGAGTTCCACTGGATGTCCAGGCTGCGATGAAGCAGGAACAGGTAAGGATCCACTGGATGTCTGGGCTGCGATGCAGAGGAAACAGGTAAGGATCCAATATCCGGGCTGCGGTGGAGCGGAATCAGGTAAGGATCCAATAGCGGTCCAGGCTGCGGTGAACGTATGCTCAAGGCTACAGAATTCACACAAAGCACGGGCTAGTTCTTGGGCATAGCTTATATAGGCAGCCACTCCCAGACACTAGAGTGTGCTACACAGTTCCGCACAGTTCCTGGATGTCACACAGGCATCCATGTTGGGAGTACAGGAAGTGACTAGATAATAAAGGCTATGCCAGAACAAGCTTATGTGAATAATGTATACTTTAAGGCTGCCTCAATGCATGTTTTGCTTGCCAGGCCTTTACCCATATAGCCCCTATTTGCGTTTTCAGCCTTCCCCCACTTGTTTGTGCTAATGAGGGTGTGGGTCCCTGTGCTGGTGCCTATGACAATATGAAAGACTGGGAGAAGGACATGGGGGAGGAGGGTCACAGAAGAGGAATGGGGCCAAATATGGGCCAGAGCGCATAAACTATCTAAATCGTCACCAATTAAAGAATCTGTGTACAAACTCTGCTACAGGTGGTACCTATTCCCTAATCACCTACACAAAATGATTCCTGCATGCCCTCTGGAATGCTGGCATCAATGTGGAAATAGAGGTGACCTGTTTCATATGTGATGGACCTGCCCAAAAGTGACTATATTCTGGAAAGAGATTCTGGGGCTCATCAAGGACATCACAGCAACTGATTTGCCATGGTCCCCAAAAGTAATATTACTGGGAGCGGTAGCAGAAGGGAAATATGCTGCATCAGGAAACAGGGCGGCTCTGATCACACACCTGCTGACAGCGTCGAGAATGACAATAGCCCAACGTTGGAAGATGGTAGAAGGCTGTTCCCCCCCCTGGTGGTGGATCAAAGTGTGGTGGGTCATGGCGATGGAAAACATTTGCACCACTAATACTGGGAAATACCTGACATTTCTGGCTATATGGAACCCACTCCAGGACTACATAGGAGAAAGCGAAGCTCACTTCTTTAAACTGCGCCTACTCAAGAATGTACATATCGCTGAGAGACACACAGAGTTCGTAACTAGTAGCCCAGCTCAGAAAGTAGAGCTGGAAGGAAACAGAATACTCTTGGTTAAAAACTGAGGAGAAGAGGGAGAGGGCGAGAAGGAGGCAGGGGGCGGAGGGAGGGGGGAAAGTTGACTGGGGAAAATCGAAGACTTTAATGATCCTCCTCTGATCAGAGTGGTGCAATCTGTTGGGAAATACATTTGAGTGCTTGTATTAGGGTTGTCAAATAGTCTTTGAATAACGCTGAAAGTTGATGCTAATAGTAGAGATGTATGGTAGTGCAAAGTACAACTGTTATATGATTTGGCCTCTGTTGAAAATGAAAATAAAATTTGTTAAAAAAAAAGGGACATTTGTGCCGGTGCTGGCAGCTACAGTTCCTAGTAGAACTGTAGAGCGAAAAAGAGGAACTAGCCAACACCCTTCTCTGCAGGGCCTGACAGAGGAAAAGTGGGAAGTGGGTTGTGGTGCAGCTCGAATGCAGTGATAAGTATCTTGGAAGGCACCTCTATGCGCTTTATAAGAGCACACTGCTGGTCTCTTGAATGGGGCAATATTCAGACAGTTTCCTACAGAATAAGCCCGTGAAAGCGAATATAACTGTGGACAGCCTCTCTGGGCGCAGTCTCTGCACTGAATCCAGGAAACCCAGCAAATGACAATGAACATCAGGACAATGCAAAGTATGAAACAGGAAGAGGCAGTGAATGACATTTAGGCATATACTGAAACCAACATAACAGTCAATATTATTTCATAGACAGGCACATGCATTACAGTACAAAACACGTGGTGAGAGGGGTACTAAGAGGTCCAGATGGACATGAACAAAAACTATGGCATGTGAATACACCAAACAGAAAGATACAATGGCATGGAGGCAGTGCAAATATAGAAATAAAATGGATTAGTTTACCCATCAACAGAGGTCGGAGGAATACAATGGTTTTTACATCTGTACCGCCACACCCAATATGCCTGCAGACCAACTTGGTGTACACGTCCTCGGTGGTCCGCAGGCATCCCAGAAGGCAAGCAGGATGAAACAGGTCACAGCAGCATCTGTTAAGGAAGTCCCCAAAGCAGGGGGAAGCCCTGCAGCAATGAAGAGTTGGGACACAGCCGAGAGGCAAACCAAGTTATTATTAGAGAAAGACAAACCGCAAAATACAGTAATACAGAATGTTAAGTGACCGATGTAATCAGTTGTCAGACGGAGAGCTCTGCTTGTGTTGCGTCAGACCTTATCTTATATAGCATGCCAAGTTTCCATGACATTTGTAGACATTTGATAATACTAGGAAGCAGACATTTGTGAAGAAGACTTGTGCTTAAATACAGGGTACATTGTGTAGCAAGATCAGTAAGCAACTTTGGCGTAAACAACAGAATACTCCTTATAAGGTGAATTAACTGGGTTGTAGGTTGGTTTGAGGGATTATCTGTGCGCCAGGTGTCATATATTCACAGCAATGGGGGACTGTTGCTCACTGTCGCAGTGCGTATAGACAAAGAAAGCTCCCACCGCCTCTTGTTTGCACAAAATACTAATGCCGCAACACAAATTGCGCCAGTTGAGACCTAGTTTGTTTATTAATAAGTATTGTCCGTTAGCAGCACGTGTTTTGGCCCATGGCCTTCTCCATATACCAATGGGTAAATAGTAATAGCCTTTCTCCAAAGGTTTATGTAGGATCCAATCACTGAGTATAATCCCTGTACCTGTCCCAGGCGTTTTGTTCTCCTTGCGTTCTACTCCGTTCAGTCACAGTGGTATTTGTACACAGCTATGGAAAGGTACTGGGAGCTGGTGTCTCATGGGTCCCCGAGGGTAGCATTAGTTCATGGCCTGCCGAACCAAGGCAGGGTGTGGGCATGACAGGAGAGCCGGGTGAGCGAGAGGCCTCGGACTAAGACATGGTGAAGGATCTGGGGCCTAAAGCAGGGAAGGGTGATTGCTAGGTGGTGTAGTATGGCATAGTCCTCCGGGGTACATGTCATGTAAATGTATAGCCCTCATCCCTGCTCAATCAACCCAGTGCGTGGTATCATTTTTGGGGTTTAGTAGAGGTGTGATTGGGCCATGGGAGTGCAATGGATGATACATCTCTATCCTATAGGGTTTGTCTGGGTCGTCTGTCTGGGTGCAGCTCTATGTGGTACCGCAAAGTGCTTTGGGCGCTACCCCAATTGAGAACATCATCATTGTGCTGTTGGGCACTGCTTTGGCACAACATCGAAGTCTCATTTGGCACGTGCATAAGATGACCAAGATAAAGACAATGATGGGCACTAGAATTTTCACAATCTCCCCCAGCCAGAATGGAGCCCAAGAGAAAGTTAGATCTAACCAATCATCACTTTATATTCCAGCTTCTTTCTTCATGCACACTCCCAGGTTGTGTACAGCTTCAATTATGTGTGACAGAGCCCTTTTCGGCATCTTTGGGAAGCACGAACCTGCAACAGGAATCCCTGATCTTTTTGCATACGCCTCCCTCCATTGCAGTAAACATATCTAGGACGTATAGACTCTGCATCGTCATCAGCCTTGGGGCGCTGAGTTCCACCTTGGACATTGAACCCTTGCTCTGTCTCGTTAGCCAGCTGTATTAGTTCCCAGCTGACAATTTGCAGCCATTTAGAGTTGGCCTCAGCTTGCACACCGGGCAGTAACAAGGAGGCGAAGAAAGTCTCTGCTTTACTGAAGAGCCTGTATTCGTCTGGTATTTCATCGAGCAAGTTTGATGAGTCTTTAGACCGATAGTTCGCTCTCTTTTTCCTTGGCAGTGTTACCCCTTTTTCTTTCCCAGGAAGGGTGTGTAACTCTGGTGCTGGCAACAAGTTTCTTGTTTCTTCTTCAAATGTTGGAAAGGGCGTAGGGGCAAAAGTCTCAGATGGTCCTCCTTGCAAATGTACTTGTGGGATCACAAGCAGAGCTGGGTGCAGCGTGGCCACCGAACAATAGACCCTCCATGAAGGTGGGAGGTGCAAGTAGGCTTGTTGGCCACACACCCAATAGTAATCCATCAATGGCCGTCATGCCTTTCTTGAGATCAGGAATGAGCAGAGCCTTATTGCAATGTTCGTTGGACCCTACAGATATTGTTCTGGTACTATAAAAACAAAGTTAATGTTTCTTCTCTGTGCACCTTCACCGGTTTCTCCATTGCTTCAATCCATGTTTTTTGTGTGATGTGATCAGTCCAGAACTGTGCACATGGTGCTTCCACCTGAGCCAGAACCCCTTCTTCATATCCCACTCGACCCTCTGCCATGCCGCTAACTGTTGTTTATTGCCATTTGTTGTTTGTGTATTTCAATCCTTGTATCACCAGGTAGGGTCTTTTCAGGCATTTGCTACCTTTTTTTGTCGCATTGCAGACGATCTGGATCAACAAGTTCAAGCCTTAAATTCTGTGCCTGGAAAGTGCCCCTGAGCCTACATAGCGCAAGATGTACTGGGCATTGCACCTCTAGAATTGGTACTTCGTGTGGCACTAGGACCTTGGGTGCCCCTGACACATGCAATATCAACTAACACACATAACAATTGCCATTCACTTTGTTCATCCCCACCAAGCTCATGTACGAATACCAACTATTAGACAGTTCTGGGCGACGCACATCCTCTATGGTGTTGAGACCAAGCTCATGGTAGGCGTCTTATTTCACCCTTCCTGATTATTTCTTTGTACATTTGGGCTCACCTATATATCCATTATTAACACTAGTAATATTATTTACATCAGTACTGTTTGTGCCATAGGAATCATTGTGAAATTCCAAACAGCAGGGGCCTAGCAATATATTCTAACACTCCAGTGCGAGGGGGTGGATTCTTATTATGTGCAAAGTCGTTGAAATGTCGGTGCGTAAAATTGGGCTTTAAGGAAAAATACATATTCAGCTTCATTTGAGTGCTGTTCTGTTTAAGTGTACATTTGACCTATTATTTACAGTGAAATTCTAAAGTTCTTCTCTCCCCCAAACCCCCTTCTTTTATATATCCATTTAATATAAAGGAAGCGCCTTAATAAATTCCTAATACAAACATTAAAGTAGCAAATATACCTGCTATAAAATGCATTGCACACATGTAAGAATACGAAAACCTAGGCATAATATTATAATTGCAATTCTTTCTAATGTATAATGAGTGATTAGAGAGCGCTGGTTCCATCTTCTTTACAATCTGAAGGCAAAACGTATGCACTCAAAATAAGAGATAGACAGAGAGCGTGCGTGTGCGCAAGAAGGTGCCCCCTGTGCAAACGTAATGTTTCTAGCAGCTCTCTGCATGTGTTTTGGGTTGGTGGGGCAATCCAAATTTGAAGGATGGGAACGGAAAGGGAAATGAGGTAGATGCACACTATCAGTTTTTTAAAGTGCTGGTGCAACGTCCAAAAGTGCCTAGCAAATGTCTGACAGGTGGATCCAATAACAGAGTCCTTTAACTTTTACCGCAAGAGGAGTGGAAAAAATGACCTCAAACAGTCCATTGAATCTGGGACTGTTCACCTGCGGACAAAGGACTTCAAGTAGATTAGTTCTCTTGGCAGCAGTGATTGAGTGGGTGGAGAATCAGTCGTGGAGTCAGTTGTGGCGCCTGGCGCGTCCTCTGATCAGAGTGGTGCAATCTGTCTGGAAATACATTTGAGTGCTCGTATTAGGGTTGTCAAATAGTCTTTGAATTTGTCACCCTAAACAGCTGCTGCCCTATGTGTGTCTAATGCCCTCCTAATGGGAGATATTGGTGTGTGAATGCAGTGAGCAGTTACCACCTTTTAGGGTGATAAGTGGTGACCCTTGCTGGGCTGTATGCGCAAACTAAACAGTGCCAAGGCACCCAGTTTTTCTTCAACGTGGTGCAAAGCTTAGGCAGCTTAATTTTGAGGAGTCGTTGATTCTCTCCACAACTCTGTTGGTCTGGGGGTGATAAATTGTACACATCAGGTGTTTAATGCCAAGTAGTGCAGTTATCTCAGTAAACAACTCTTTGAAAAAGTGTGTGCCATTATCTGACCTTAATATATCACACATGCCCCATCAGGAGAACACTTTGCGGACCAGAATTGATGCCGGTCATTTGGCATTCAGATGTGCACACAGGCCTGCCTCCAACCAACGTGAGAAGGAGCAGATGACAAGGATCAGATACCGGGACCTGCTGCATCTTTTGCCCTTGTCCGTGTAGTCGATATGCAATTCGCCCAACGGCCCAGTGGGGCCAGGCAGAGTGCCTCTCAGCGTTCGTAGTGTCATGCCTGTGCTGAAACTCTGACACGTGGTGTATCTAACAACCATACTTGTCAAGTGTTCCTGGATGTTTGGAATAAACCAATCCTCTTGTATATCAGCAGCAATGTGGTGTTTGGAGCTGTGAGAAGGTGAAGCTGATCAAATGCTATTAACAGTTTGTGTGGCATCACTGCTTTTCCTGTACACTCCTGCCACCACAATAAATCAGTAGGGGATTGTTTGCACCCCCTTTTGTTCCATAACTGTTTTTCTTCTTCAGGGGCCCTTCCCTGTAATTCAATAATTTGCGCTATGGGCAGGGCATTGTATGAGAGAGGTGGTTGGTCAGTGACATGTATTGTGACAACATATTCAGCTACAGTTGGTACTGGGAGATATGTTGCAAGTTTGGCCACAGTGTCTGCAGCAGTGCTTTCAAGAGATACTTTGTCAGTGTTGGTGTGGGCGGCGCATGATCACGACCGCCACTACAGAAGGCTTTGAGTGCGAAAATCAGCTTGTCTAATAACGCTGCATGCTGTACTGGAAAGCCATCCACCCTCCAGAAGCCCCTGCTTTTCCATCTTGAAAGACTGACATGCACTGTTGTAGTGACGTATGCCGAATCACAATAAATTGTCACATGACATACCTGTGATGATTGCAGTTCTTCAATAAGCTCTGCCGCCTGTGCTGAATAGTGCATTGGTAGTCGTTTTAAAATCAGTGTCTCGTATTCACCGTCCGATAGGCACACTACTGCTGCGCCAGTATGTCTGAGACCTATGTCCTGGTCAATTGTCACTGACCCAGCAACAAAGAAGACCCCTTCCCTTTCGAGTGGTCTGTCCTTTGCCTTTGGAATGTCAACCTCCTCCCCCTCGTATGTTACACCACCGGGTCTGGCCAAAACCTCATCCGTGCCCATTTCTGTTATAAAAGTTGCATGGTTCGCAGATTTACACTGTACAATGTGTTTGTGCTGGAGAGGATGATCTCGTATGCAGATGCTCTTTGGGTGGTCAGAGTAGATTTTGATCTTTCTAGAATGGCAAAGACGGCATGTTCCACGTAGAGTGTAATAGAACAGCCTCTCAATTGCAAATGCCGCTGCCACAAGTGCCTGTTTGCAAGCAAACTGCCCTTGCATTAATGAGTCCAGTGTGCCACTGTAAAAGGCCAATGGCTTGTGGCCCATTGTGCTTTTCTCTGTCAACACGGCAGTCATGAGCTGACTGTTTGAGTGTGAAAATAAGTAGAATTCCTGTGTATAATCTGGGGTTGATAACACAGGGGCAGTTGAAATCTTTTTGTGTTCATCAAAATTATTCTTTAACATTTCTTTAGTCTATACAATTTTGTTGTCAGTCTTTTGTGCCTCTTTGAAGCCCTGTACACCGGCCTTGTGTATGCTGCATAGTCAAGGATCCATGCTCTGCAATAATTGCACACCCCTCAGAACTTTTGCATTTCTTTCACTGTTGTGGGCTGTGGGGTGGCGCGCACAGAGGCAGCATGGTCCAGTGTTATACTTTTGCTGTGTGCTGATATCCCCTGTCCTAGATATAAAACTTCAAGTAGACAGTATTGCAGTGTTGCATTGTCAATCGTGTACCCTTTGTGAGCCAAGAGTTGTAAGAGTGTAATTGAGTCTTGTCTGCAGTGTTGCTCAGTGTCGCTGCATACCAGCAGGTCGTCCACCTACTGGGTAATCCTGCTGGACACTTGGATGTTGCCTAAATCTTCATGGAATATTCTGTTGAAAATACTGGGACTTTCACAGTACCCTCAAGGTAATCTTGTATGTCTGAACCTCATCCCCCATGTGTAAAAGTGGTGAGGCATTTGTAGGTCCACCACCGTGAAGTGTGTTGCCTCCTTGGAGATGCTACACAAGATCATGGCAGGGTTCAGAACCACAGAAAACTCTTGCTGCACCACATCATTTAGGGTGGCGCAAATCATGAATCATTCTCCAATTGCCCCCTGTTGCCTTTTTCACAGGGGGAGGTAGATGGTACAATAATCCTTGCTTGAGTAGGGCACTGATAGTGTCCTTAATTCCCTCTTCTGCCTCTCAGGAGATTGGGTTTTGTTTTACTGTGGGTAGTACTGCTCATGGTTTGAGTGTTCTGTCTTCTGGGTTCACTCCATGTAGGAGCCCTACATCATGGGGGTTAGTTGTCCATAGCCTCTCGGGCACCTGCTCTAAATCTTACTCAACAAACTGGGGTGGAGCCGCAAGGGCCATCAGGGGACACTGGACCTTCCAGTACTGCAACGTTATCTCATGTGGGATACATATTGCTAGCACAATTCCTCTGTCATCTGGCTTGTCCTCAAACAATTCTGCGTTACCTCTTTCAGAGGTATTGTGCGGTCAATGCAAAGTACTGTGTGCCACTCACACCTGTACTTGTCAGTCCCAACCACAACAGTCCTTTTTGTCGAAACCACCAATCCTTGTAAATCTAGGGACAGTATTGTACCTGCCGCCAACTCAGGGGACACAATAGGATGAAAAATGAAATCTATGGGCACTCGCCAACATCCTTTGCCAATATTTGCATTTGTATTTTGTATTTTGTTTATTTGTAACACGCACCATCCGGCCCAGGGGCATCAGGGCGCAATTTAGGTGTATATACATACAGGTAGTATACATACATAGTATACATACATAGTTATATACACAATATACATACCTGATTATATACAAGTGAATGTGCAAACATGAATATATACAAACTGACAATAGAAGTTAGCAGATAGGCCTAGAGGCAGAGGTGCCTTAGTTCTGATCAAAAAGCCAAAATTTTGCTTTTTTGCTTGAAGGTATTAAGAGAGTTTTCAGATCTGATGGTGACAGGGAGGGTATTCCACAGCTTGGAGGCAAGGACAGGGAAACTCCTACCCTCGCTTTTTGAAGTTTGAACCTAGGGATAGAGAGGCTATGGAGCTGAGCAGTTCTTTGCGGTCGGGTGGAGGAGTGGAAGGAGAGCCGGTTGCAGAGGTGGGGGGGGCCTTGTTGGCTAGACATTTGTGCGTGAGGGCAAGTGTTTTCAGTGAAATTCTTTGCTTGACAAGTAGCCAGTGTAGGTTGGATCTAGATTCGGAAATGTGGTGGTTTCTGGGAATGTTTAAGGCTGCCCTAATGGCATTGTTCTGGGTGATTTGAAGTTTATTCAGATTTTCTTGGCTAGTCCCTAGATATAGAGCGCTACAATAGTCAATCTTAGACATAATGAGCATTCTGGCTAAGGTGACACTGTTCAGAGTGGTCAGGAACGGTCTGCAAGCTGCAATGAGTTTACATGTGTAAGCCGACGCTGATCTGACAGCATTGGTTTGTCGGGTCAGGGAGAGGGTGGCGTCCAAGGAAAAGCCTAATGTTTTAGTGTCTTTGGAGACTTTGATGGTATTACCATCTATGATGAATGACTGGTAGGAGGGATCTAGCTTGCCAAGACGTTGCAGTGAGCCCAGGATGAGGAGCTCTGTCTTGTCGTCATTGAGACATGATTCATGTTGGGCCATCCAGGCCTGGATGACCAGATAAACGTCATTCAGGGCCTTAGTGTCAACTAAGTAGTCGTCAGTGATGGGGATGAGTATCTGGGTGTCATCAGTATAGTTAGTATATGAGACACCCAGATAATCAAGTACATCAAAGAGCGGCTTAGTGAAAACATTAAAGTGTGGCTGACACACAAGATCCTTGTGGAACGCCACAGTGAATTGGAGCAGGGTCAGCGGCTGCAGATGATGAGAAGACCCTCATAGATATGTTACTCAGGGAGGATTTGATCCAAGCCGAGGCGGAGCCCAAGAAATGGGCAGCAGAGTGGAGGTGCCGGCTGTCACGACCCTCGCCCAAAACCCCCTCTGGCAAACCCATTGGCCAGGTGGAGTCAGGACTCAGGCCTCTAGAGCCTGGCATCCTCTTCAAAAGCCCTCATGGGGCCAGTACTGGCGTCTATGGCGCCAGGCTCATACACCATCAAAAACAATGTGCTTGGGAACTACTTTATTGTATTGTCAGCCGACATGGAGGCATCCACATAGCTTGGTTCCTAAGAACTAAGCTATGCGGTCTAGTGTTTTGGGTGTGGTAGCCTAGGGACTACTTTACCTGGACTATGTTGTTGGGGCTATTTAAACCACACCCGAGCAAGACAACACACTTTGCATTACTTTGCAGCTTGCAACGTGACGCTCACCGTGTCCAGCTATTCCCTCGAACCTCGGAGAAGCAGAACCTGCAAGGAGACAAAAGGAACATCATTAGCAGCAGCATCTTACCTGCAGTCTTCATCTTTAAACACTCGCAACTACTGAGAACCGCTTCCTCGAATCTGCACGCCTCCCGGACAGAACGACCTGAAAGAGGAAGATAGAGGCAACATTAAAGAAAGCAGAAGAGACATTTACAAATTACGAACTGCTCAAAAGGCTTACCTGGATGGTCGCCTCTCGGCTGGCACCACTCCGGACATTCCACTCGCCCTGAAGAACACTGCGACCTACAAGGAAGGAAAACACAGGTTAGCAAAGGCGAGACTTCGCAGCGCTGCGCGTAGCGCTTACTTACCGCATCATAGCGCTCTTAATGCGCCATCATTTACCAGCGGGGCTCAACCAACCCAGTTCGCCGCGCTGAAGCTCTGCATACCTAAGGGAGAAAAAAGAGACATTTTAAACAAAGAAAGGCATGCAGGATAGCAACAAAACTAAAGAACAGCAATAAGACCTACCTGAACAATCCGGCATCAGTGGATTAACTGGACCGCACTCGCCCATGAAAGACAACGGCCCCCTGCAAAGAAGGCAGGATGGAGAGCATGCCTAATTCTACCACAAGGTGAGGAGAGGGCGCCAGAGGGACTGAAATCATACAGGGGTGGAAGGAGGATACTTACCCCAGTCGGTCAGTCTTGAACACAGTCCTCCTGTATTTTCAGGCAGAACCTTCCCCGCAGACCACATCAGGGCAAAGCTGAGAAGCATACCAGCGAGTAACCCGGCTGGGTGGCGTCCCTGTGGATACAAGGTGAGCGTAAAACCGGCATAGGATTTGGTGATTGACCAGATCAAAAGCCGCAGAGAGGTCTAGGAGAAGAAGCATAGCTAGTTTCCCATTATCTTTCAAGATCTCAATTTGGGGTTTTAAATCTATCAAGGCCGTTTCTGTCCCATGTCTGGGGCGGAATCCGGATTGCCGTAAAATGAGGAGATTATTAGATTCCAGGTGGTCTTGGATCTGTAGGTATGCTGCGTGGTCCAGAATCTTAAGCAGGAATGGGACTGTGGTTATGGTTCTGACATTAGTGGGTATGCTAGGGTCTAAGGTTGGTTTTCTGAGCAGTGGGATCACCCAAGCGTCTTTGATGTTGTCAGGGACTGTGCCAGTAGTTTTGAAGGAGGAATGAATGAAGGCCGTGATGAATGGGGCCAGGTCGTGGGCCGAGTCCTTGACGATAGCAGCAGGGCACGGGTCACCTTGGCAGTTTGATGGAAACATGAGGCACTGCCTCCACAAGCACAGTTATTCCATACATGAACATGGCCAGGTCTATGGGAATCCCACGAACCATCACACTCTCCTCCCATTGCATGGATTATGGCCATTTCCCTCATGGCACACATCCCTGGCATGGCACAAACTGTGCCACTGTCTGTAAACAAGATTATCATATTGAGCTTGCGGAGCAGATCCCTGCCCAACAAGCTCACTGGGGAACTTTTAGAATTGAGTAGGGTGGCCCACAACCCCCCCTATTTTGATGTCAACCTCCTTAGTGTATGAAACCATGGAGACAGCCACAGAGAAGCCCTGCGTGTCAAGAGTGTGACCTCAATAGTGGGAAATCTCCCTCACGGATGCATGATTTCGTGGCACCCCTATCAACCATAAAAATGAAATCTTTATTTCTGGTCTCTGTGCCCACCAAGGGTTCCTCATCAGGGCAGACTAGCGCTGTCTGTAAACTGTCCTAATCTGGGTATGTGTTTGACAGAGGGAACGTGAAAGGGTTGTTTCCATCACGCTCACCTCTTGGTAGGGCACTATGGTGCCATTTGGTACTTGGTTGGATGTGTACATGTTACCATTTCCGTGCTGGGGCATATTTTGTTGTGGTTACTGCAGTTATGGATGTTGCTGTACTTGCACCCCTGGGGGCTGGGGTTAGAGCTGCATGTATGCTTGGTGTATTTCATGTGGTATGGAGGTTATTCTAGGTGTCAGCATCTGTTGTGTATTCTGCAGTTGTAGGTGATAATTATTATACATGTTGTATCAGAGCCCTGGTCTGCTTCTACATTCCCTCAAAAAAGGGTCCCACTTCCCGCAGTTCCAACGCTGTGAAGAATCCATACCCACCCCTCTTGGTCCCATACCTCCAAAGTCCCCTCTTCCCCCCTGAATTCGCCCTTCCCGCGCTGCTGACCTTCTTGCTGCCACTCCTGGGTGGGGTACAGCTTTCCACCTCCCCACTGCCCTTGTCCTCCTTCTGGCCAAAACGCTGCTATTCGTACATCAGCTGACCCCTGTTTGCTCCCTGTCACATCTGTCTGTGCTGGTGTGGACACCGTTCCCTCTACAGCTATCTTAACTGCCAATTTTGCCTCATTTTCCTGCAGCTGCTGTCGTTTTCCCCTCATATTCCTTCATATGTTTTCAGTGGTGTATTATTATACTCTGAATTTCCACCCACCCTTTCGCTTCAATGCCCACAATTTTGTCTAGTGCCGTCTGCACCTCTTTTGGTAAGCCACTTTTGATAACAAAATATTAAAGAGGAACTGATCGGTCCCACTGGTCCCCCGTCTCCACCCTCAAAACGCCTGAACCTTAATAATGTACTGTGCGGGGTCTTCGTCATCACCCATAGTGTTTTGCATGATCGAAAGTGTAAGTCGGCGTGTCAGGGTATGTGTGCCAAAGCGTGCCCCACGTCTGCGCTCTAATGTTGAACAGTGTGCCGTCATGCGCATCATCGTCCAACCTTACTCTGGGGTATCCTGCTTTAATCCACATGTCCCCAGCCTGTTCTCCCACTATTGCCACTAATAAACTTTTCATATCGCCTATGGCAAGGGGGTACACCTGCAGTCTGTTTTTCAAACACATATATCCATTTCCTCGCCCCCGGAGGGAGCACTTTTATCAAATTGTTCTTGTCCATCTGTGCCCAGTGCACATACTGTGCTCGACTCACACTCTTGTATATCGAAGGCATCTGTAAGCCAACTCTCTGCCCTTCCTTTCTTCCGCACTTCACTATTCCCTCGCTACTGCCATCCGGCCAAACATCTTTACCCTCTCATCTCACAAACTCTCCACTCGGGGTGCTGTTTCTGACACCTCTTGCACTTCCTCCTCACCGTCATCCTCAAGCTCATCTACCGTGCTCCACCCATCCTCTCCCGGATCCCCACCCAAACCACTGTTGGACCTTACATTTCCATAACCTGTGCTGTCTGCTCGCTCCTCCCCTTTCTTCTCATTATGCACGTCCTTTATTGCTGTGCTGTCTAATCTGAACAAAATGTCCCCTGCTTTCCACTGGTCTAGTCCGCTCCCCTTTGCCTCGCTCTGTGCCGTTCGCATTTGCGCTAGCTCTGCTCATGCAGATTATAGTGCCACTGAGGTGGAGCAGTTGCAGGAGTGCGTATATAGGGTGGTGGAGGGACCATGGCCCGGATGGACACCTATGTTGGGTTAGTGTACCCCGTCGCCGGCAGCGCTACCAGCAGGTATATCCGCTTGTATTCTGTTTGTGTTCCTCCCGCTTCTGCTCGTTTGTCACCTCCTTGAATTTTCTATGCCCCGCCCTCATTGGAGTCTTCCACATCCTCATTCATCTTCTATAGGTCTAACATGTCCTTTCTGTTCTGTAACTGTTTACCCTTGTACTTCGCTGCTAGAAATGTGGTCATATGCTCCAGAATTCCCTTATTATGGGTGCACTGCTCTGGCCATGGGCGGGGCATGCCCCCTGGTGTTTGTCATCCACTGCTTATGGTACTTCCCAATGTTCTCCCAGTACAAGGGCAAGGCCTTGTACGTGTACTCTAATGGAGTCTCCCCTCCCATTTCAGCGATGTATGCACTATAAAGCGTTCCTATGCTGTAAATATCACAACCAAAAAATCAACTTGTCGTTCCCTCCTCCCAGTCAGCCCACGTTACTTTCCCTCCCCTCCCTTTCACACGCACCCACTCTCTCACCCCACACACTCAAAACAAGCCGCTATTTGCACAATGCCCCTCCTCGGGCCTACACAACAAAACCACAAAACAATAAGATAAACTAATAAGCTAAAATAGCAACCACTACTTGCAAGGGTATGGGTATACTCATATATGCGTGTTCACCCAAACTCATCCTTCACAGGGTTCCAACAACAGCTGGCACTCTCTCCGGAGCCGAGCCCCACTTCAAAGAGCAGATAGGAATTCTGTAAAAACTGCTCCTGCACACTTCTGGGATGGACGTGTCTGGGACTGGTTGCTGTGGGCAGAGCATGGAAGTCTGTCAGTGCGAGCGTCGCTGGCATCACGTCGACGTCACCAAATGAAGGCTCTCCCCTACACGATCACACCAGAAAATATACAGCCCGTTAGGGAAAAAGGCCCAAGACACGCTTGCAAGGATAACAAATATTTATTTCTACAAAATACAAAATAGAAGGCTATCAGCAAAGAACCCTGCCGCCGCCAAACGTTCTGAGTTCCGTAGGCATGTGCGGCACAATATAAGCACAAACAAGGTCACTAATGACTCTATAAGATATAGTGCAATTTTATAATACGGATTGGAGGAGCCCTATATATGTAGGGCCTGCTCCATAGGGGATGCCAGGCCATTGGTCCGTCTTCATCTGTCTAACTTCGTCCAAGTGGGCGTTGCTGGGTTTATCATCTGTGGTGAAGCTGACCTAACAGTTAATTAGCTACTTGCACACACAATGTTATTTTATTGTTATAACAATGCACCTGGCAGATACAGGGATGGGTTTGGGGATCATCAACTCCAAAGTTCTTCCACCTTATTGTTAGGCTATAATTCTGATGCTACCCTGCACCTCTCTGCAGAAATCATGTGACCCATTTCGGAAGGCCCAATAGCCTTGCCTTCTGATCTTGGTGATTGATTGAGGGGTGTACAAGTTTTATGGTCTCCCCATCTGTGTTTGGATGGTGCTGTGGCATGTGTGGGTCGTGGGATGAAAGCATTGCAAAACTATTTCTCATGTGGGGATAGTTGGGGGAAGGGGGCCTTGCTATGTGTTTTGTGGGATGGTACTGCCCAGAGGCGCTCTGCTCCCTCCTCTTGACCTTGCAGGGCTCTTTCTTCCCAGGGTGTGAGGGCCTGTAACATTTTGAACAATGGAAGATGTTGAGGAGCTCTGAGACTTGCCCATGGTGGGGGTGGTGTTCCCATTCATGCAAGGGGTCTAATACTAACACACAAAATGCTGTTTGCGGCGCTTGGGCCTAAATTCTAAAATGGCTGCCGTTTGCCAAGATGGCGTTCACACCCGCATCTACCATATAGCTTGCAATGCATGCACTAAAGTGATTGTGCACCCTCTTCTATGTGCAGCCCCCTGGATGTGCTCTCTTCACCTTTATTTCTTATTCGGTATTGCCTAGGGGGGTGGGAAGAACCTCAACCCTTCAGAGGGGGGTGCCAATGCAAGATATTTGCAATGCTGCCACCTGGACTTTGGTGCATACCTTCACAAAGCATTATTGCTTGGATTCCCTATCAGGCCAGGAAACCATATTTGGAAAAGCTGTGTTACATAGCATATATAAAAACGCAACCTCTCTTTTCCCACCTCCTACCTCCTACAATGTACTGCTATGGGAGTCTATCAAAGATGAGGAATACGTGGGAGGACACAATCCATTTGAAGAACAAATTACTTACCCCTGGTAAAGTTCTTTCAACTGGATGTTTCTCCTGTCTATTCCTCATCGCCCCTCCCATCCTTACCCCTGTGTCAGGAGAGAGTTTCTGTGATTTACACCTTCCTCTGTGTTAATACTCGCGCCTTTCTCATCTTCGGGACTGCTATGCTGGTGAGAGGAAAAAGGCATCCTCTGCTGTGATAGGCTTCTGAGTTGCAAGCAGGATATGGGAGTATATCAAACATGAGGAATCCGTGGGAGGAACATATGTTGAAAGAACATTACCAGAGGTAAGTAATTTGTTCTTTCATGGGTAGCAAAAACTTCTGAAGTAAAGTCTTGGCCCTGGTATAAGAGCAGGCACTTTGTGATATGGCTTTGTGGGGTAGGATTTTTGGGACTTCTTCCAAAACCAGCTGAATGTCAACCCGGTCAAATCCCTTAGCCCTGTAAAGCCGTCCCCATTGGATATCTGATGAGGATTATCTGAGGGCACTAGCAGTTGAGCAGCATCCAGTGACCCCAGCATCTACCATTCAGATGAATTCCTTTCACGCCTGTCCTCACAGCTTCTTTTTTTTAAAAACCTTTATTTAAGTTCAGCGATCACTTAAGTTACAAACGTAGCATGAAATGAGCATTTATTTTGTAGACAGAATGGTGTGCCACCTTTTTACTTATACATGGTATTACTTCATACTACTCGTACATTATACAAAAACTCAGTCTTTAGCTAATTATGCCCTGAATCCAGACCATATGTCTTTAGTCTGCAATGTTTTCATTTGCATTGATATATGATATGGCATTTATAACGCGCCTATACACAAGTGCTTCAAGGCGCGACGAGGCAAGGGAGGGGGAACAGAGGGAAGACAGAGACAGAAGGAAGATATTTAGGAAGAGAGAGTTAAAGGTATTGAGGCGCCAGGCCACAGAAGGCCTTGTGGACAATGCAGAGGGTTTGAACTTAATCCTCAGTCACTGGTAGACAGTGCAGAGATTTCAGTCCTGGATAGATACGATTCCTGGGCTTGAGGCCAAGGACAAGTCTTGCAGTCCTGTTCTGGATGAGTTGCAGAGGGCGGAAAGTAGAAGCAGGCAGATTTAGAAGGAGGCTGTTGTAATAGTCCAGCCTAGAGAGTGTCAATCTGGAAAAATGAATACCCTTCATTTGAATGATAGATGTAACTTGGCCGTGGGCCAACCGTCTTATGCACCGAATTGGAGAAATATGAACTGCTATGCTTGACCGACGAGCGGCCATTTTAAATGTAGTAAGAATCGCCATTTTGCTTGTTAACCATTGCTCATTGCTTTCTGTCTAAAAACTGCTTTGCAGCTTGCAATTCTTGCGGATTCTGCTTACTCTGCTCAACTGTTAACATTGTTGTCTGAATATGAAAGGACAAGGTCGCGGGACTGAAGAGTTTGCTGAAACTCCTCATGAGTAGCCCAGAGAGGAATGCCCACGCTCCCTCTCTGTAGCCTTGGGAGGAAGCTGCAGGGCATTTAATCACTTCACAGCTGCCAGCCAGTCTCGTACGATCGTAGAATATGTTAGAATAATACAGTTAAAGGCTTGAATTATGCTTCTCTTACGGCCCCCCTTTGCAAAACCCTTTAGACCGTGTCGGCTCCCAGGACACGAATAGTACCTCATAGATAGCAAAGCTTGGAATGTGGCTCTTCCCCCGTGTACAGATTGCTTCCAAGAACAGAACCACCGTGTTCTAAAAGATGCCTCCGCACTTTCTAAATTGCACATTGTTACTAGAATAGACATCGAAAGCATTATAATCGTCATACTCGTCGGATATGTCCATCGTCATCCCGAGTTCAAAGGAACTTATTACAGAGGGGTGTTGAACATGACTTTGCTGATTGTATGATATGCATTTTGTATATATGTAACTGATGTACGTAATTCGCTCTCTTGCGTCCCTCGAGGTCTAGGAAACTCACGTCGCGGGGCGTGAGATCAGAATTGGCCAATTGATACTATCTTTTGCTTGCAATAAACTCTAGCATTGGGAATTTGAAACCTCGTGTCTGGCGCATCTTTTCGTGTATGGTCATTGCCTTGTTTCCATAGCACGAGGGACCCCTAGGGGCCCCTTTCAAGATGGCGCCCGAATAGGGCCCCTCCCCCACTTGCCCCATCGTATACGTTGTAACGGAGTAAAGGCGGAAGAACGGCGAGGACGGGGCGGTCGAGCCGGGATCAAGAAGTGTACGGGGCGCCCTGTAGAAGAGAGGAGAGATTCCTTCTGCAGATCTGCACACATCTGATCCCTGATCGACGTACCGGGCCAGAGGGCAAAGGAGGCGAGGGTCCCGAGACGAGGCAGAAGCCAGAGAAGCGCAGACACGATGTGGGGAGAAGTTGCGTTAGAACAGGCGACTTGTTTTATCAGGTGAGTCATTCCCCGATTCAAAGAGAAACCTGATTTTTGGTAGAGTGTTGATTTTGCAAACTCAAATGTCGGGAATTTCCCGTTGGGGAACAAGTCTGCTATGGCCCCAGCTCCTTCCATCGACTCTGAATAGCAATGTCCCACGTAGGGGGGAGGTGTGAAAACCTGCATAATGGCAACCAGTGATAGCAGGTGGTTTTAGCATCCAGTCTGCTGAAAATACTCCTCCAGGTCTGGATCGAAACTGGGTGATACGGACACTCATCTCTGTATGTAGTCTAGTGTCAGTGTTTTCATTTCCAGGCCATCTGCCACAAACCTTTCCAATTTAACATGTGGCAGTTCCTCCCCGATCCCGCACCAGTGCGTGTCAAATTTTGTTTGAGCTACTTGCCAGTACACTATTAGATCCGGTACATTAAAACTTCACTTATCATATTTTTCTGTACTGCACCAGCATGCCACATAAACTGGGACAGCATTTTATGCCTATCTGTGAAATATTGTTTACCAGGCCACATAGGTACATTCACGAACATGTATAGCGCCTTGGGTACCAGGACCATTTAAGTAATGCAAATTTGCCCACCAGAGACAGAGGGACCCATACCCAATGAGATATCTTATTTCTAGTATAGGTCAGTAGGTTTTCATAATTGTCAGTCAGTAAAGTGTGCTTAACTCTGGATACTATCACCCCCAGGTATTTTAATTTGTCGGACACCCATGCCAATGGGGTCTGTCCTTGGGGTTGAGGTGTGTTGTCGGTTAGGGGGAACATTTCAGATTTCTCGTAATTCACTACAAACCCAGTTTGTGCTCCTATCTGAGGGATATTGTGCATTATATGCTCAAGGTGGCTTTGCGGTTACCTAACAAAAAGCAAGACATCATCCGCATACAATGATATCATTTCTGGCGGTCCAGATATACGGACACCCTTACCCCTCAGCCATGGGCTCCTTCGCCAGTGCAAAAAGCAGTGGCGGCAGGAGGCACCCCTTTCGTGTCCACCCTGCCAAGTTTGAAGTGTTGTTGATTGTGTCACATTCGTCTGGATGGGATTTGTATACAGAATTTTAACGTAGTTTACAAAGTCATCCCCATTCCACATTTCCAGAGAACTGTAAATAGGACTTGCCAAGACACCATATCAAATGCCTTTTGGGCATCTAGCGCAACCGCCACCACATTACCTTCAGGGGATATGCGGGCCATAATGTTAGACAGCTACCGAATATTGAGAGATTATTTTTTTTAATAACACATTTTATTGTTTTTTAAGACATACATACCAAATGTGAACTCCAAAGGAGTCAAATCATAACAAAAAAAACTCAGAACATAACAATAGGTCATTGGAATTACTCAAAATGTACATCTCCATTGATGAGTCCGTTCACAATAGCAGTATCGCTTTTCTTTACTGTCCATTATATCTTACATGGTTTCGACAACCAGGCAGATCATTGAGCATCCTCCCATTTTTGGCAAATTTTTCCAGCTTTTTGTGGGCAACCTCTGGCCGTGTACACTCTTTGTTCCATCGCCACACAGACATTTACATCAGCCACCCATTGTTCCACCTGTGCCAACACATGTGATCCCCATAGCTTGGCTATATTTCTCTTGATCAGGGCAGTTACGGTTGAGAAGAACAATTTCTTGTATCTCATCATCTCTCCCTCCCCTTCTATCCCCAACAGCAACAGCTTGGGTTCTCTCAGTATTGTCTGGCCCATCACTCTGGTGATTACGTCACAGCATTGCTGCCAGTACTGGCAGATGTGTGGGCATTCCCATAATATATGGAAGAAGGTACCTTCTTCTTGGCGACATCTGAGACAGTTAGGCTCTGTACTCCTACCCCAGCTGTAGAGCAATGCTCTTGGATAATATACCCAATGGAGTATCTTGAGCTGGATGAGTCGGAGCCTGGATGAAATGGCTACTTCGCGAGGGTGCATCAGGGCCAGCACCCATTCTTCTGGGAGGATTTCCCTTCATCCCTTTTGCATTTAGATTTCAGGTTCGACAACTCTGGTGTATCAAAAGAGGTGATGACCCCGTACATAACAGAGGTGATCCTTCCCTCCACCTTATCCACCACAA